>NC_046640.1:21246549-21554882 GCF_900324485.2 Mastacembelus armatus
TTGAATTATAATTGTGACCAGTCAAAATGTCATTTTTAGATATCTGAAATGCATTTATGATTTATTGATAATTTAATGCCGTTTGTTTGCGTATTTATACCGTGCATGACGTCATGCGTCGGGCGCCAGGGCGCCCTCTGGCGGCGGCAGCGGGGACGCGCCGCGCGCCTCCTCCCCTCTGTGATCAACAACAGCCCAGCGATATCGTCTAAAGCAAAATGGCCGATAGTAAACTAACCGATCATACAGCGTCTGACAGACATCGGGGGGTTCAGCACGTTTTGTTTACAGCTTGAGAGCCACAGCCGCGCAAAAAGGACACTCGCCTTTCCTCGTTTTTTTCTACGATTAACACTTCGCCTTTCGGTGATGTCATTTCTTATTCAGTTCAGCCTTGAAAGCCTCGAAGAACTAGCTCGCTAGGCTAGCTGCCCTGCTAGCCAGCTAGCGGTAGGTCTGCAAGAATTTTTGCACAGAAGCACTTTATGTCCTTCGTGATTCCCGAGGTGAGTAGCGTCGATCGATGTGGTCAATAACGTTAATTGTCGCCGTGTTTACGCGGCGGTAACATTTGGGTTTCTGGGTTTTTGGACGAGCTTGGCTTCGTGCGCGCTGCCCTGCTGGAGAAACGTCACTGAAGTTCGTCGTTTATTTTGGCCCTGTCGAGGCTGGTTAGCTCTCGGCTCACCGGCTTGTGTCTGGTGTTTCTGAGCCCACTGCGAAGTTGGGGATTGTAACAGCGAATCAAATGAGCTCCTTAAAAAAAAAAAGAAAACAAGAGGCTCGTTTTTAGATACTGTGACGTGTCTGTTGTCTGCGGGTGACTGCAGGTTAGTTTGTTTGTTTGCACCTTGGACAACCTACTGATCCGAGCCCCGGCTCTTCAGGTCCAGGCTCTTCAGACCACCAAGCATTAGCAGCTCCTGTTGGACCCCAGTAGCTGCACAGCTGTTCCTTACTGACCTGCTGTGTATCTCAAATCCAGGTCTGAATGCAGCCGCGGACATCTGGCTTGTATGAGTTCGTTTATTGTTAATATCATTTGCTATACAAACATTGGGCCCAGTCCCGTTGACAGCTCTCTGGTTTTTGCTTAGACCCCTGTAGTGTGTTTTGCTGTCCACTGGTCACGTGGCGTGGGCATAATTAGTGTATCTGCATGTTCCGTGTGTTTCCTTGGGGCAGGTGTGAGGTCTGCAGGCTGTGTCCTTCCTGACACAGGACAGATGCCACCTTAAAGCCGGTCCCCTCTGGGTCGTGCTGCTGTAATGCTAAAGATCCTGACCTTTCCAGAAATGCTGTGGAGTCGGAGGTTGTTTGTTTAGGTGCTGCCTGTGTTGTCTGTTGGGTGGAACTGCAGTCGTTAGCTGGTTAATGAATTATGCAGTGAGCAGCTAGGCTATCAAGGCCTGTTGTCAAGCTATCTGCCACTGGTTAACGTTACAGTCCTTACAGCGTCGGCTGTGTAGGAGTGGACTTGGCACTGAGCTGATGAAATATATTAAATTTGAGTCAGAGTCTGTGGTTGTGTAGAAAAAAGGTATGCTTTTATGAGCAGTAAATTGCTTACACAGTTTGTTGGGGTGTAACATAAATAATTGAATGTGTGAATGTGCCTTCACAGACAAGAGAATCAGGAAAGGGAACAGTAGTTCATGGAAGACAAGAAAAAGAAGAAAGACGACAAAAAGAAAAGGGAAACCTCCCAGAAGGTAAAAGACAATCACTGCAGAGAAACTGTGATATCCTTCTTTACACATCGTCACAGCTTACCTGTCCAGGATTGTGATATATCTCAAATGTTTTTCTGATTAAATATTTAGAGATGTGATCTTTGGATATTCATAAAATTAGTTTGTTTGCATTAACATTGCAATGCCCTGCTAGTGTGTTTCTCAGCTACACCTAATCAGATTACTTTTGTACAGCTCGTCTACATGGAATTAGGAAAGATAGTGATCTGATAATGTTTTCAATCAATTCCCCACCTGCCTTATATCTGACTCACTTATTCCTTCTGTTTTAGGTGCCAGAACAGAAAATCAAAGGTAGGTTTTTGTTTCTGTCATCATCACACTCCTAACATTTCATGTTAGTGAGACACAACCTATATGTCTTGTTCTTTTCATATGAACTTTGCCCAGCAGTGTCTAGTTCATCTTATTGTATTGTCATGACTTGGAAGATAACTGCATAGGGCAGTAGAGATAGAGTAGCTTAACGTGCCTGCAGATGAGTTACCTACCCAGTCTTTCTTTTTTTATTGCACACCAGTGTATCAGTGATTCATGGCCTGTCTATCATTGGTATGTTTCAGTGCCAGAATCAGCCAAGCCCTCCTGTTCCCAGCCACTCACCACCCCAGGCTCGGTGTCCCCCAGTCCTGGCCCTGTTGCCCCCTCGTCCCCCAGTCCTGGTGCAGCTGGGGTTCCTGCACAGGTTCCTCCTAGTGGTGGGAATAATGCAAAGCAGCGAACTGCTGTGGCCAACGGACAGCCCTCCTCCTCCCCATCTGGAAGCCAGACCTCCCAGCAGCAGCGATACATGTCCAGAGAGGTTCCACCAAGGTTTCGCTGCCAGCAGGATCATAAAGTGCTACTGAAGAGGGGCCAGCCACCGCTGTCCTCTATGCTGCTGGGGGGAGGAGGAGGAGGGGAGGGGGGTGCAGGAGGGGCTGGAGGAGCTGGAGGAGGCACTGGCTGGGCAACCACTCCAGCTCTTTGCTCACAGGGAGCCGACAACCCCAATGCAAACGCAGCTGGAGGCATAGGTGGGTTAATGTCTGGTTCAACATATGTTCTATATATGCTAAGATATGCTGAGGATCACATGGCACCACCTGTGGTGAACTGATGTCTTAAAGTAGCATCTGTCCAGGAATGTGCTTATCCAAAATTCTACATAAGCAAACAGTAAATAAAATAAGTAAACATATTTCTTCACTGTGGTAATGCAGTAACTAGTCAACAACAAATGGTGACTAGTAATCTGTAATAATGACAATACAAGTTGCTTGATTAATTGTTAGTATTGTTAAAGCTTAACTTGTTAATTAAATGACAAATATCTGAATTTTTCCCATTTAGATTCCAACCTGGGTTCATCCTCCTCTTCATCTCCCAATTCCTCCTCATCCTCATCAAGTGTCGCTGCTCTGTCGTCTTCTTCTACTACTACTACTTCAACTTATGCAAATTCCGTATGGGGGGCAGGCTCTGGCAGCCAGTCCTCTTCTCAGGGCTGCGGAAAGGTGATTGTGGATGGGACTGACCTGGAGGATTGGCCAAGCATCCAAAGCGGGGCCAAATTGAGCTCAGACGGGGCTGGAGGTGTGGTGCAGGAGCAGGACTGCCCCAGCAACAACAGCAACAGTAGTGCCTCATGGAGTGAGAGAAACATCCAGCAGAAGGGAGGAACAGTAGGAGGAGGAGCAGGGAACATGGACAATCCTTCCTCCCCTCGTTCTTCTCCTCTTTCCGCCTCTTCCTCGCTTAATGAATGTGTTCAGTCAAGTGTTGGTGTGTGGGGTTCTTCCACCTCCTCACAGGTGGAGACAGGGCCAGGATCAGCAGCATTTTACAATTCCAAAGTCTCACATCTTCTTTCTGGGTCACAGGAGAGCCCTGTGGGCGGCAGCAGCACTGTCCCTGGTGCCAATTTTAATCCCAGCGTGAACCCCTCTGCCTGGCCTGCCCTGGTACAGGGTGGGACATCAACTTCGGCTAGTGACAGCCTCCCTCTGCACTTGTCTATTACTGCAGCTTCTTCATTCTCTGCCAGCAGCACCCTCATCACCACTCACTCTCTTTCATCTGTGAATCAAACTGGCCTTCATCAGCAGCACACTGAGACAGTTGTGGGGACTGGGAGTGGAGAACTGCAGCAGCAGCGCTTAGGAAACGCAAGCCCAGAGCACAGTTCAGGTGAGGGAGCACAAGGAGCAGGACCAAATGAAGAAGGTGGAGATGAGAGGGACTGTGGGGTTGCTAGTGTTGAAGCAGAAGGGGTCGATAACCTTTCTGGGTCTTCATGTTCCTCCTTAGCTGCCTCTTCTTCATGGAGATCCATGCCTCCAGTGTCCTCTGACCTCAGTGCAAGTGCACCACAGGCAGATGGGTGGGGTGGGGGAGGATCTGGATCTCAGGGGCAGGAAGGGAATGTGTGGGGCTTTGGTAACCAAGGTGACAAGACAGGATGGGGCACGGATAATGATGGTGGCTCAAATACCCCAGTGGTATCTCAGGGAGCGTGGGAAGGAGGCAGTTCAGAAACTGAGTGGGGTGGGACAGGTGGAGGAATAAGTTCAAGTAACTTAGCAATAGGAAGTGGAAGAGGTGGAGATGGGAGCAGCAACAGCAGCAGTAGTGGAGGCAGTGTAGGTATTGGTGGCAATGTCTTGCAGGACTCTGCCTCACCAAAGTTTGCAACTATGACAAAAGCTTGGGACAATCAGAAAGGAATGGAAAGTGGAGACGGGGCAGTTGGGGAGTGGGGTGGGGGTGGAGGTGGAGGGCAGGGTGGAGACACTGGAGGTGGTGGACCTTCATCCTCAAGCGGAGGAGGCTCCATAGCTGGTAGTAGTGGAGGGGAGAGTGGTAGTGGACATAAGCAGGATCAATCCTCGTCTGTCCACCAATGCTCCAACCAGACCTCCAATGCAGAAGTGGCCTTATTTAGCATGCTCAATCGATCTGACTTGGACCCCAGGGTTCTGTCTAACACAGGCTGGGGGCAGACCCAGATTCGGCAGAATGTTGCCTGGGACCTGGACACCTCAACAGCAGTGGGAAACAGAAATGAAAGAAACGCTTCCTCTTCCTCTGCATTTTCATCAGCAACCATGAGCACTACCACTAATCGTGGTCCTGGGTACCCGTCTAACACCAGTTCAGTAACTAACGATCCACCTGCTGGCAGTCACATGACCAACCTGAAATCTGGCACTGGGGCAGTGAGGGATAGCTGGGTTGGTGGTGCTACACAGTCCACATGTGCTGCTCAAATGCCTGGTAGCACTACAAGGAAGCCTGGAACTCCAGAAGAACATGTGGAGGGCAACATGGCAAAGGCAGCTGGAGGCTGGGGTGATCTCCCTCCTGAAAACCATGGCAAAGGTTGGGGGACGGAAGAACAACAGTGGAGGGATCACAGAGGAGGAGGTGGGAGCTGGAGAGACACTGGTGAACAGGGTAGCAGTTGGGGAGATGGTCCAGAGGAAAAAGGGAGTGGGAGATGGAAGGGGACTGGAAGAGGGGAGGAGGGTGGTTGGGGAGGACAGTGCGGAGCGGGTGGAAACTGGGGACAGAGAGAGACTGTACCTGGAGGTGGGTGGGGAGATAAGCGAAGCAGAGGTGGAAGCAACTCTGATGAGGGATCTACCTGGGGTAATTTAGATGAAGGGGGATCTCAGCAAGGAGGATGGGGAGGAGGAGATGTGGGTGGAGGTAAATCCCACCAGGATTGGGGGAGTGCCAAGCCCCACACAGCAACAGCACAGATACCAAACAACCAAGTGGCACCAATGAAAGCCCCAAATCAACAGCAGCACCAATCACAGGGCCAGCAGCCACCAGGAGCTCCCTTACAAGGAGGGTGGAACAGCCGGTCCAATGTTGGAGGTGGAGGTCCACCATCCAAGAACCAGAACCAAAGTTTGGGCTGGAACTCCGGTCCAATGCCCCAAATCTCTGGAGGTGGGGGGGATTCCTTGGAGCCCAGTGGGTGGGAAGAACCCTCCCCTCAGTCCATCAGTCGCAAAATGGGAATCGACGATGGCACTTCAGCCTGGGGTGACCCAGCCCACTACAACACCAAGAATGTGAACTTGTGGGACAAGAACAGCGCTACACCTGGTCAAAGCCACAGTCAGCAGCCCCCGGCACAGTCCACGCAACAGCAGCCCCCAAGGCGACAGCAGGGGATGCAGCACAGCAGGGACACAAACCCTGGCAATGCTGCAGTGGGTAAGCAAGAACTATGCTATTACAATAAATATATATTTGGCAAACCACAACAAAAGGTAGATTGTGCATTTCATGTGTAATGTTTGCTAATGTTAGCCTCACTGACTTTACTTATTATTGTGATACATATTACACATTTAACATTTTCTTTGGCACGTTTGAAAGGGTAGTGTTCAATTTAATCAATCTCCAGGTGCAGGTACATGGGGAGGAGCTCCACAGTCCGTGGACAATGGTACTGCTGCGTGGGGTCAGACTTCAGAGGCAGTAACGGGCTGGGGCGATGCAGAAGAACCCAGCAAAGCTTCTGGCTGGGGGAACCCTTCACCCAACCCTGGTAAATGTAGTAAGAATAGAAAAATATGTGTAAATCCAAATATTACAATCACCTTAGTTCCTGTTTTAAAATAGGACAGAAACCAAGCATGATAACACGTCTCTGTTTGATTCAGCATTTTTCACATCACAAGTTCCAAACAAGAGATGATCTAGACAGATGACTGCCAACATTACTGTAATCATCTGTTTGTGTTTACTACAGCCACTAAAGCAGTGGAAAGCTGGGGCGGGAAGGGAGAGGGCTCTGTCGCAGCCTCCCGTCACCCCAGCTGGGACGAGGAAGATGATGGTGGTGGGGGCGTCTGGAACAGCACTGGTTCCCAGGGAAGCAGCTCCTCCTTCAACTCTGGAGGCTGGGGTCAGACTCATGGAGGAAAGAGAGGCAACCTTAAGGTATGGAAGTGTTTGTACTTTTGGTATCTCTCCTCGGTGCATTCATTTGCACATTTTTATTCTTTTCATTTAAATTCATTGATAATTTCTTTCCTAAAGAGTGGAGGAGGGGACAGCTGGATGAACCAAGTGTCACGCCAGTTTTCAAACATGGGTCTTCTGGTAAGATACTCACTAAGAACAGAATCTTTAATATTTGTAGCTACTGAAATCAGTTGTAACAATTCATTAACTTTTCTCTAAAGATCTTGAACTAAAACTCGAGAATCGTGTCTCTTTTGTTGTTTCTTAGGGTGATGACCCAAGTGTTGACAAAAAGATGGAGGGCGACAAGAGAGGGATAACAGACTATAATGGAGAGATGCGTAGGGGAGGAAGAGGTGGAGGTTATCGCATACCTGGCTCCAAAGACATGGGTCCTGTTGAAATGGGGCCCTATAGTGAAAAGGTAATTGGGTGTTTATAGTAGAAGTAAGTCTCTTCACAGGTCTGTGTTGAAAACATTGCCATAATGAGAAATATTCACCACAAACTTGTTGCTGTTATTTTTATGTACTTCCTTTGTTCTCCAGATGGGTGGCCATGGTGTGTTTGTTGGCGGTGGCGGAGGGATGCCTCAGCCTCGGGGGATGCACCAGCCTGGAGTGCATCCGATGAACCCCTCCCAGGGGTTACGTGCTCAAGTGCCTCATCAGTTCCTGTCTGCTCAGGTGTGTTGTCTTCTGTCCCTGATGTTCTTAGTTAGGATGAGTCTTATATTTAGAGATCGAGGGTCTCCTGTGTCCTGCAGTAATTGACTTCACATAAACAGCTTTTGGCCTTTTGCATGATTTTCAGGACTAATTGAATATTGCCAATAATAATGCTGATGCTGCATGTTGTAAATAGCTGGGGCGAAGCGGTACCTTATTCTGCTTTGCAGACAGCAGATTGTTTGTGGGGCTTGCTAGCTGTTGAGCGGAATTATTTATTGCCTCATGGTCTGACAGTAAATAACAGCAGTGCTTATGTGGCTTTTATGCTCGAGAGTAGCTTTCAGGAAGCCATTAACACAATGTTTTGGCATTGTAGAATAATCATCCTGAAATAATTCATCTTTTTAGTTAGTTCATACTCTACATTAACTGTTTATTTATTGTAGGCATTTTGCACAATAGCCAAACAGGCTATGACATTAGTTCATCTGGGCTTGGACAGTAATTCCTAAACCTGTTGAATCTTGAGTTGAAGAGATGCCACAGTAAAGGATGTAACTGTAGAGGTGACACTAAAATAAAGTCTGGAAATATCAAAAATAGAAGATGAACTATTATAAGAAAAAAGAAGTATCTTACAAGAATACTTTAATGTACAGAGCCTTTATTTCCACAAGACTGAAGAATGTGCAGGGTTTTTGGTTCCCAGTCCTTATTTTTGGTCTTCTGTCACTTTGTCACAGAAAATCAAGTCATTCATAAATTTGGATTTGAATGGACCTCAATGAGTGGAGTGTCCTATCCCATCAACTGTGTGTATCAGCAGCCACATTTCAAAAATTCCTGTGATGTGCAGGTGCCGGGTCCGATGCTGAAGCAGATGCCATCTCCTGGAGGCAGTGTGGGTGGAGTGGCCGGAGGAGTAGGAGGTGTCGGTGGCGTTGGAAGTGTCGGAGGGGTCGGTGGTGTTGGTGGAGTGTTCCCACCTCAGATTTCCCCACAGCAGCTAGCAATGCTCAGCAACATTTACCCCCACATGCAGCAGTTCCATCTGGTATGTGAAATAGATGTTCACCTGTTAGCTGCATTTGTGGAAAATCACAAAATACGTAGTGAATTATAGCAGAGCTTTGCTGATCTCATCCGTCTGCCCACCACCCACAGGCTTGTCAGCTCCTGTTACAACAACAACAGCAGCAGCAGCAGCAGCAGCAGCTTCTGCAGAACCAGAGGAAGTTCCCTCAGCCTCAGCCTCTCAGGCAGCAGCCAGACCCACAACAGGTGAGAGGAACCATCTTCTGGAGCACAGCACATAAAATGCTGTGCCTCAGGAGCTCAGCCATTTTTTACTCTAGTAAATTAGGCAATAAAGTTATATTTTATTGGAGAATAAACGGCACTAAACATTAAGACTTAACATACTCTGTCATCTAATTATCTAAATCTTCTGGTACTTCATTAATGCACTTTATGAAAATTAGAATATATAAAATATTGGTAAATAAATCTTTTATGTGTGGCCGTTCACTGCACTGTGCTGTTAGTGATTGGTTTTCATCAATCCTGTCTTTCTTAGCTGGCAAGGATTATGGCTATTCTGCAGCAGCAGAAACAGCATCAGCAGGGTGGAGTTGGGGGAGGAGCAGTAGGAGGGGGGAGCTCCAAACTGTCTCCCTCTCACCTTGGAGGAGGCCTTTCCAAACAGCCTATGGTAGACCCCCTTCCACACCCTGGAATGGGGGGATCCTTAGCAGACCTCCATGCCAAAACTCAAGGGATGTACTCTGGTGAGTCTGGTAAATATATGTAAGGTTGGAAGGTCTGTGTTTACTCATAGTAGTATTTGTTAGGTTGCCTGTGTCCTGTCAGTCAACACAGACTGAGATTAAAGATCAAGTTGTAGCCTCTTAATAACAGTTAAGCAAACCTGCAGTATCCATTCAGTGTTTGTCGAGTTCAACCTTTTAAAAAAAAAAAACACCACCACATACTCAGCAAAAATCTGTACTGAAGCAGAAATCTGTGTGCACATGAATGTTTGTGGTGTTCCTTGTCAGGGCTTGCCTCTAGTAGTAACCTGTCAGGACTGGAGCTCGGCCCCATGATGGGAGGGATGAAGGACACAGGAGGACAGCAGTCCCGCTTCAAATGGATGATGGAGGGACACTCCCCAGCTCCCTCTCCCCCAGACACAGCCCTACACAAGAATGGTAGGGTAACAGGAGGCTCGGAAAATTCACACTCTGGGGAAAGCACAGCTTGCAGGCTGCTTTCAGTCTGGTGTTAATTGTACTGATAATTACCTTGATTCACAATGTGTCTGAAAGAATCATTGTGAATCAGTGATTTGAAGCCTATTCATATCAACTCTCTTTGAGCTTATTTCTTCTTTCTGTGCTCTTCCCAAGGCCCTTTACCCAGTGCTATAAAGGTGAGAGGAGGATCCCCTTACTCCCAGTATGAAATGCTGGGTGGTGATGGTTTGGGGATGCCCCCTCAGGGCCCTGCAGACAACTGGCACCGAACCCCGGGTAGTAAAATAGGGAACAAACCTGCCACATCCAGCTGGCCTCCAGGTGAGTGTCTCTATTTGTTAGTTAAAGTAACAAGTAAAAGATAAACTTTATTTTATGTTCAGTATGTACGTGTTAGATTAAAGATGAGAGGAGTTTCAGACACAAACACATTTTTAGTTATGTTCATTTGTTTGAATAAAAAAATAAAAATAAAAACATCTTATTACTTCAGCCAGTAAGCGAGGTATTCTCTGTTAACAGAGTTTCAGCCTGGAGTGCCCTGGAAGGGAATCCAGAGTAGCGGAGACCCAGAGTCTGACCCCTACATGACGCCTGGAAGTGTTCTTGGTTCCCCAGGACCCCCGAGCCTAAACGACTCTGACCACCAGTTACTGCGAGACAACATAGGTATTTGACAGAATGTGCCCGATAGTTTGATGAGCTTATCAGTGGGTTTTAGCATCGGTACTTTAAAGCATCATATACAAATAATAAAATCATGAATATTCCAATCTTGTCCCAAACTAAAGTAAAGAAGAGATTACAGGGGCTTAGTGTTGTAATGGCATTAGCCACATGTGACCAGCAAGAGCAAGAAACTGAATGAGAGGCTGAACACATTTTGAATATTATCTAATCTGTTTTACAGCCAAAGGCACATTTGTTAACAAAGCACATTATGTTGAGTTCCTGCTGGAGGCCACAGCTTTCTATGGAGATAAGGGACAATAAAATTGTTGAGCCCTGAGCAGAGTGGATTTTATATGGGGAATAACACTGTGCAGTTCTATTGTCTGGATTATCACTGCAAAGCAATTAAATTAGATGACACTTTAATGATCCTCTAACAGGGAAATGACATTATTTATTAAATGATACTCACGTTTTAGGCAGACCTCGTCCAAAAAACATGGAATTGAAAACTAAAGTTTACACTTTTGGTTTTGCTTCCTCCGCTGTAATAAACATCAGCTGATCTGAAAACATTTAGCTGGACAGGCTGAACTGGCTCAGTAAAGAAGCTCTGACTCCCTGTTGTTTAAATACATGCACAACATGAGGTTTATAGCAGATGCTAGTGCAGATTTGTTTTAAATTCCATAATGTGACATTTGTAAATACTTGCAAACATGTTCAGCACCATTTACTGACAGGAAGTCTTAGGTCAGAGGTTTGGGTGTTCCTCACAGACTGTTTGCAGTTCAGCTGTACTATGGTCATCTTGCTTTCAGATTCAGTAACCTGGTTATGTTTTGCAGGGCCAAACCCCTCCCTCAACACCTCGCTGCCTTCACCTGGTGCCTGGCCCTACAGTGCCTCAGACAGCCCCCTCAGTAATGCACACAGCACAGGTAAATGTTTTGATATTTTTCATTTGCTTTTGCATGTTGAATGTCAATCATATTATTAGCTTGTTTATTTGTTGCTGTAGTTGTGTTTGCACTGTAATTACTGGTGTCTGAGCTATGACTTTTCTTCTGAAATACCAAAGGACTTAGCTGTAGTATGTCCTCTCCACTCCCATGTCTGTGGTTTGTTTGTCAAAACTCATTTTCCCCCTTTTGCCCACCTCCCCATTTCCTCTTTAGGAAAGTACTCAGAGTACAAGCCCAGCTGGCCCCCAGAGCCCATCGGACAAAACAAGTTATGGAAGACCAATCGCAACAGCTCACAGCTGCCACGCCCCCCTCCTGGCTTAACAAATCTGAAGCAGGCCTCGCCCTCCCCATGGGGGAGTGGAGGCCCACGGTTGGCCCGGAGCTGGGGAGGGGGCGGGATTAATCAAGAGTCAAGATTTGGACCAGGTACAATTTATAGGAAGAGATTTCATTATTTCAAATGATTTGTCAGTTTATGACTTAAATACATATCGCATAGTGAATCTTCATGACTTATAACTGCAGTTTCATAAAACCTAGTACAAAATTTGTGTTTATGCATATGAGGTAATCTTTGTGTATAACACCTCTGTTAATTAGTTTTTTTCCCCTTATAGGCTCAGCTTGGAGCGATGGTGTGGCCTCCAGAGGCAGCTGCTGGTTGGTGCTGAGCAACCTGACCCCTCAGGTAAGACCTGACAGTGAGAGGGAGAGACAGATTGAAATAGACGGAAACGCTGGGAAGGCACTTGTTTTCAGGGATTTTATAAAATGTTAACAATTTCACCACCAGCTTCCTGTCTATTACCTGAAACAGTGTAAAAGGTAAGAAGATGTGCAGGAGCGTGGTGCCAGCTGCCCAAACAGATTGGTCTGAAGCTTTAAACCGCTGTGCTCTTCATCTGTATTCCCCTTCAGTCTGTCTTATGCAAATGAAACAGAACGATGCGTGACCCAGCCGTAATTGGATTGTGAAGTTGGATGAGCCATTTAATCAGTTAGGGTTTGCACAGATGACGCTTGCGTAACACTGCTGGGAACGCATAGAACATAGCATGAAGCATCTAATTTATAGGTCTAATCAATGTTTTTGATTGTAATCATAGATTTTTCTGCAACAATTCATTTGGTCTGACTCATGTGCACAGGCTTTTACAACTTATATCTTAGTGTAACAGCAAATGTCATACAATACAGCCACAGTTACAGATTCATTACATTAATACATGATTCTTCATCCTTTTAACTGTTTTTGTACAATCTCCTAGAATCCCAGACCTTTGTACGTCTCAGTAATTGACAAATCACAGCTGTGGATAGTGCTACAGTAACTTATTTACTAACATGCTAACATCACTAACATTTATTCTGCTTTCCCTACAGATCGATGGCTCTACATTGAGGACTATCTGCATGCAGCATGGCCCCCTGCTGACCTTCCATCTCGGCCTGACCCAGGGCAGTGCTCTGATTCGCTACAGCACCCGGCAAGAAGCAGCCAAGGCCCAGAGTGCACTGCACATGTATGTTAACCTATGACCTCACTAATACAGATACAGTTAACACTGAACTAGCTCCTGTTGATCTAAAGAGCCTTGTCTTGTAATTTCCACTCAGGTGTGTGCTGGGCAACACCACAATACTGGCGGAGTTTGTGAGTGAGGAAGAAGTTGCTCGTTATTTTGCACATTCCCAGGCTGGAGGGGCCGACGGGGCCAGCTCGGGAGGGGCTGCAGCCAGTGGGACGCGGGGCTCATCTGGAACAGGCACAGCTGTGGCCAGCAGTGGAGGTAGCTCCCCGGGGAGTGAGCGGGCAGCAGCAGGCACAACTTCAGGTGGAAATGGAAATGGTGGTGGAGGAGTGGAAAGTGGAGCAGCAGTTCTAGGTAATGTGCGGTCTGGCTCTGGCTGGCAAAGTCTCGATGGTACAGGCACTTCTTCAGAGGCCTCCTCATCCCAAGGACCCGGGCTGGGGATATTTTCCCAGTGGAGTACCAATGGGGCAGGAGAGGGGGGAGGAGGTGTCGTAGGAGTGGAGTCTGGGAGGTCTGGCCTCCGGGGGGGGATGACTGCTGGATACCCCAGCAGCAGCCTGTGGGGGGCACCACAAATGGAGGAGCGGCACCAAATGGACAGCCCTGCCGCATTGTTGCCCGGTGACCTGCTGGGGGGAGGAGCTGATTCCATCTGACGAGCCCCCTCCATTTGGACGTGTAGGTTTGGACACACTGATACAACATACACTGGGATACATTTGTACTTACTATAGCGCACACACAAACACATTTACATGGTATGCATATTAATGTACTACACATATACACACATGCATACATATACATAGTATGCATATTAATGTGCACACATTAAGCAGAAATGTGAGACATGCTTACACACATCCTCGTGGCCAGACTTAAGCTATTCTATAAACAAATGCAGGGACTGTTAGATGTGTATACAGCCTTTTTCCACAGATGAAGATTTCAACTGCTTAGACTTGAAACCTAAAAAAGAATGAAAATCAGTTGGTCTGAAAGACTTGACTGGATTGCAATGTGCTTAGTAAATAGGAGACTTTTCAGACTTACATACACATGCACACACCAAATACAGACAAGCCCTCTGACAGGTGGGCACTGTAATCAGCATTACCTTCATCTTACATTCATAAGAGGACTTAAAACTACTATATGATGTGAGGTTAAAGTGCAGTTTGTATTCACATCCCCTTACTTGGAGACCGAATTCAAACACATGCAAACAGCTCTGATTGACAACAGAACTGTATCTTACTGTGTATGTTAAGGTTGTTTGTTTTTCTGTTTATTTGTATGTCTGGTTTTAATTTTGGAACAGTGAAATTATTGAAAATAGTCATTGTTCTGTTTTCAAAATGCTGACCTCCTACTGTTGTATCTCACACACTCTTTTCTCTGTTATTCTCTCCTGAACGTTTGTTACTTTTGCAATGATAAATGTTAAATTGCTGGCAGTTTGAGGCTACGTTGCATTTCTCCACGTGTGGATACTGTGCACAGTATCATACACACTATATGAACATGAGTGAGTGAGACTGAGACCAAGTAAGTGGATGAAACCACCACAGTTGTTGCGCATACGTGTGAATGTGAGGAGTATCTGTGTGTGCGTGTGTGTGTGTGTGTGTGTGTGTGTGTGGTGTGTGTGTGTCATAATGTGGGCAACGCTGCTTACTATACAGAAGGTCTATACAAAAATTATTTGAGTGCATTCGGTATACTGCTGACTGTGTTAAAAACATTGGCACTAATTCTTCTCTCATTTGAAGTTGTTTGTTTTTTAGCAGACTTGTCTTTTTTATTGTCTGACCTGCAATAATAAAAAAAACAAAAAAAACAAAAAAGAACATTTTAATGACACAGCTGAAGGCATACGTGTGTTGGAAATGGACATGCCAAATCTTATCAAACTGTGTGGAGCGGGAGGGAGGGGTGGGCCGGGTTGTTTACAGATGCAGCGTAAGAGTTACAGTACGTTTTTAATGTTCCGTTGTTGTGTATTCGTTTTAAATTAAGACAGGCTTTAACACTCCTGTTCAGTGTTTTTGTTTTGAGATTTTACAAAAGAAAATTTTATTTAAACAAATGAGAACAAGATTAATAAAGATGAAAGTATTGGCTTCTAAATTGGTCTGTGGTGATTTTTTTTTTTGTTTTTTTTGTTTTTGTGTGTGTGTGTGAATTCAGTTTTAATGTGTATGGGAAACACTGTGTTGGAAATGAAAAACCATATATGAAATTATTTTACTGGCTTCTTGTGTTAAGTGGATGTTGCCGCCCACAGAAACAATATTATTCATCACTAATTTTTGTCAGTTGGAACAAACATCTGTTTTTAGGCAAAAGCTTAAAAATAATGTCCCCAAAATAACAAAAATATTGTCCAGATTTCACTCATAACCCTGGTCTCTTCTGAAAGGTAACTCTATATTTAACAAGCAGAAAGTCCTCTGTAACCAAGGTGGTGTCTTATGAAGGATTTCATAACGTTTGGAGACTGGGCTAGTGTCACTTTTGGACAACAAAGGTTCTGGTATGGTGTGTGCAAACTGACAGATAACTTCATATAGTATTATTATTATTATTAGTAGTAGTAGTAGTAGTAGTAGTAGTAGTACCAGTAACATTGAACAAATGTGTGGGGGGAAACATGCCATATGACGTTGGATTTATAATCTAGATCAAAATATAGAAATCCAGAACCTTGTTTTCCTCCTGACTTCTTTTTTAAGACATTGTGTTCTTCTGTTCTCCATATAAAATCCATCAAAATCTTTCATTACTTTATTTGGGACACGGAATAGATCAAAGGGCAGGCGCCCAGGTGAGCGCACACGTGGAGCAGGCGTGTGCGTACGCGTGCAGAGCACAGCGGAGGGAAGGTGCGCCTCACCTGGTTCAGATTCTTCCTGCAGGTGCGTCTTCAGGCGTTCTGTTTGAGCGATAAACGGCGAGCTGTGTTTGGGAAGGAGGCGCACGAAGTGACGTGTTTCTTTAATGACATCCGGGGAATGACATCACCGACGCGTGGTTAAGTAACGGGAGGGGGAGGCACAGACAGCGGAGAGCTGCGAGAGCGGGCGCGGGTGCTGCTGGAGCTTCTCAGGGACTATCAGCAGGGAGTGCAACCGACGACGGAGCTCAGAGCTGGGGGAATGAGAGCCGCCAGAATCCGCTCCCATCCTCCTCTACCCGGGCCCTTGTCGGACTGACAACCAGCGGATCAGAACCTCCACCGAAGCAGCTCTCGGACGACCCCAGTATCGGGTGAGTGCTGGGTCCGGGAACCAGAGAAACCAAGGGGGAAAACGGGCCTGATTCGGCCGAATCAGAGTCTCGTACTCACGGCTTACAGGAGAGGGGGAGGGGGCTGTAGACACAGACGAGGACATGGGTGCGGTTTGAAGTGTGATATAATATGTGAAGTGCGGTGGACCTGCACGGATCCACGGATTTTAATGCGTAAAACACGGAGCGGTTTGGTTCGGTTTGGTTCGGTTCGCGTATTTCTCTTCGCCTGAGCAACAACAACGTTGGAGCCTGTTGTGTTTGTAAAACGTCTCTACGTAACAGACGTGTGTTTTCACTGTGGCAGCTCTGGTTAAGTTTCAGTCACAGCAGATATTTGGATCAAACTGCGTCTCTGTAACCAGAGGACCTGTGGGTAGCCTCAGAAAACTGCTTATTCAACTGGGCTTCTCTGAGTTCGGCTGATGTTGGTGCGTGAATTTCATGTCCAGGCTGAAACACGCCGAGTCGCTTGTGGACTGACAGCTGAGTGTGAGAAGTGTAGCTGTGCTGTTTTCACACGATTGTGAAATCTCATGTCTGTGGGTCCCTGTTTCTGTCCTGAAGGGCTTTTATTTGACTCTACACCAGGTTCTCTCAGCTCTACGTGTATAGGTGTGTGTGTGTGTGTGTGTGTGTATTATGTGTATAGATGGTGTAACCACCTTCTTGGGACATTCTGTCTCCAGTGTCTCCACTAAGTCTGTCCCTAAGCAGCACTTTCCCATGCAGCATCAGAACCAATCCACTGTCCTGCTGACTGTTACTACCATAATAGCACATGGTGTGACTGGATAATTCCGCTTGCTCCACGGCACACAGGCGCCTTTGCAGCATCAAATAATTCATTCTTCCCATGACAGAACCATCCAAGCTCAGTTTGAATCCTCTAACCACATGATAGACAGTCAGCTGACTGCAGGCCTGTTTTGAATTTGACATAAAGAATCTCTGGATGTTGTGATAAAGGAGTTTTGGCTGGAGACAGTTCTGCTGGAGCTGGATTTCAGCCAGTCTTTGAGCACAGGAACCAGGAAAGACGTTATGGGCTGTTTCACGTATTGACTTGTAGAATATTTGATAGAGCACGTGACGTGAACTCATATAGCAGCTCGGAGCCTGACTGGAAGTGTCGTTTGAAAACGCAGCAATGCAACATCTATTGCTGTAGAGGCCAGTTTGTTTACATAGTGTTCCCAAATTGAAGTTCGCTGCACAGAGCTGTCTGAGGGCCTTGACACAGATAAAGCCAGCCAGCGCTCAGCGGCCCCTCGTGCCTTTCCTCCTGTGGCACAGCCAGGACAGAACAGCACAGAGCCTAGTCTTGCTTTTGCAGTGGCTGCACAATGTGGCATGGTAGAGCGAGTACTAAATAAATGATGGTCCTGCCTCAACATCACGTGCGGTTCAGCTCAGAAGATGCACTTAATTTCCGAGTCCTAGTGCTCATACAGCAATTGCTTCTGGTCCGTTCCTCTTTCTGCGTAGCCCTCGCTCGGCTGGGTTTCTTTGTCCTCTCTTCCTCGCTTTTGCTGATCTCGGTGCAACCACCTCCCCCCTGGAAGCTACCCTACACATTTAATCATGTTTCTGGGAGCCAGACAGCTGTTTGTTAGTCAACTAGTCCTGCACGTGGTTGGTTCAGTGGCCTCTGGCATAGACAGTCATCATGTGAGCAGCTAACTGACTCTTGGGCATATTTTCCCTCATTCTGCTGGGAAAATCAAGGAAATATTCCTCTTTTATGTTCAGCTGAGTTGTACAGTGACCCATGCTGTAATGAAAAGATGTTGTGTCCTTCTAACCAGATCTCTGTTCTCTGTTGGTGACAGTGACAACCTGCAGTCATGGAGCTGAGAGTGGGGAACAAGTACCGGCTGGGGCGAAAGATAGGTAGTGGTTCTTTTGGAGACATTTACCTTGGTGAGTTTTTCTCTTTACATGCCACACTCAACTTTCCATTTGTCTCTCATGTTTGTTCCACATGAGATTCTGGACAGCCTCGTCATACACTATCCTATTGGTAATGGACCTGATTGTCCATTCATCCATCAGTAGCCTGGTCCTAGTGCACCTGCCATGGCTCTTACAGCTGTGCTTGTATTTGTGTGCGTCTCCTCAGGTGCCAACATTGCAACCGCTGAGGAGGTAGCCATCAAGCTCGAATGTGTGAAGACCAAACACCCACAGCTGCACATTGAGAGCAAGTTCTACAAGATGATGCAAGGAGGAGGTATGGAGGGACTGCATCCCATGTAGGGTTCTTGGCAGGATTGTAGATATGAATACCTTAGTAAGTGTTGTTTGAACAGTATAAATGGCTGAAGGATTTTCCTCTTGTTTCCATGTGACATAGACATAGTCAAATGCCATCATGTGTAAAACTCACAGGATTGGTCTCAGGATGCCAGAAATAACTGATAGAACAGTGTTTTTACTAATCTTGTGTGTGTGTGTGTGTGTGTGTGTGTGTGTGTGTGTGTGTGTGTGTGTGTGTGTGTGTGTGTGTGTGTGTGTGTGTGTGTGTGTGTGTGTGTGTGTGTGTTAGTGGGTATTCCATCGATAAAGTGGTGTGGTGCAGAGGGGGACTACAACGTGATGGTAATGGAGCTGCTAGGGCCCAGTCTGGAGGACCTTTTCAACTTTTGCTCCCGGAAGTTCAGCCTAAAGACTGTGCTGCTTTTGGCAGACCAGATGGTAGGACACAACCCTATTTAGAAATAGGACAGAGATGTTTGTTTATGATTTGGTGCATGTATGTTGTGGTTGTCACTGTCCTTTCGCATCCATCGTACTTTCTAATTCTTCTTACACTGTGCTGATATTTAATTCCATGGATTGTAAAACTCGTCTCACCTTTTTGTTCTAACAGCAGCCAAGTTGCTGGCTCAGTCCTCTGTACGGGTGTTTGACTCTCCACTTATAGCCTGAGGTCATCACCTTACTGTGCCCTGTCTTCATATATCCTGTCCCCTCTTGTCGTCCTTAATGCCTTTGCTCAAAGTATTGATATGCTGAGTGCACATACCACTCTACAGCAACACAGACCTACACTGACACCATATATTTTGTAATGTGCCTTTCTGGCCATGTTTTCCTGTCACCATTACACTCCACAGTTCAATGTTTCTGTGTATTCTGAGTATTGGATGTTTGACACTGCAGAACCTGGAAGTTGGACCATTCTTTGTCTCACCTGTCTTCTTCAGATTAGTCGTATTGAGTACATCCACTCCAAGAATTTCATCCACCGGGACGTGAAGCCTGATAACTTCTTAATGGGGCTCGGCAAAAAGGGTAACCTGGTGTACATCATTGACTTCGGCCTGGCCAAGAAGTACCGTGATGCCCGTACGCACCAGCACATCCCTTACCGGGAGAACAAGAACCTGACTGGCACAGCTCGCTACGCCTCCATCAACACACATCTTGGAATTGGTAAGTTACACCTGGAACATACGTGCAAACCTGGTTTACGCCTTTAATTTCTTAATTTTGTGTGTGCGTGTGGCTACGTGTCTTGCAGAAAACTGGGTTAGATCCACATAAAGCAGTCCAGTTGGCTTTCGACCTCCTAAACCTGTTACACACCTCTTCTCCTCCTGTTAAAGATGCTGTTAGATTCATGTTTTAGTGTGTATTACTGCTGAGGCAGAGAAGTTCATGGATTTATAACTAAATATTGGTAGCAATAAACATTGAGAGTAGAAGAGACAGTATGCCACTTTAATAAGACGCCAGTACTGTCTTAGTGTCTCACTACTGCGTATTGATAAGTGTTTTATTGTACTGATAAAGGGCGTTGACGTTGGTGTGCTCCCAGTGATATGCAGCCCTACTGGCTTGACTTCTGCTCCATCAGGGTCACACCCTTGCTCTGTTTTGACAGCTGTTTCTAATCCCTGTTTCTTTACATGATACTTAGCTTAGTCTTAGCCCTCTGCTGTCCTGAATGGGTTTCTGGTCTCTGAATATTTGTACTGGTTGTTAAAGTACTGGTTGTTACTAGTGTAACTAGACTTCTTTTCAGTCAGGAAGCTACCAGTTCTAGCTTTATATCTTAAAAACAACCAATTCCTTCTTCTCCTGTCCTGTTCTCTGTATACATGTTTTGGTTTATACACACCCTATCAGATTAAACGGGGAATGTGAGGGAAGAGGGCTCATCACAGGGAAAAAGGAAGTTCCATCTGGGATGGAAACCAGCCCTGATCTGGTGGCTCTGTAAGACCGTCTGCAGAGCATTTTTCATAAGGGTTACCATTTAAACACACCCCCAGATATAAATGACAAACCTGTGAGTGAGAGGTGTTTTGCTGAAAATCTCCCGACATGCGTAAACACCTCAATCACATTTTAACCTTACTTTGCATCTGACAGGATTTAATTGAAATGACTTCACATGACTCTTACCTTTGACCTTTCTGTTATATTTTGGTAACCCACAGGTTCTGAAAAGGATGGATGAGACCTTACAGCTCTAAGTGCAGATTCCTCTGCTCCTTCAGTCACGCTTACATGCTGTCCTGTTTTGTGTCTGCAGAGCAGTCCAGACGCGATGACCTGGAGTCTCTCGGTTATGTCCTCATGTACTTCAACCTGGGCTCCCTCCCCTGGCAGGGCCTCAAGGCTGCGACCAAGAGGCAGAAGTATGAACGAATCAGTGAAAAGAAAATGTCCACACCCATTGAGGTTCTTTGCAAAGGATATCCCTGTAAGTGAAGGTTCTGTGGGTGTCCCTGTGTAATGGTAATCACAAAACATAAACAGTTGGTTGTTGCTGTGTGTTAAGTTCCTTTTCTGTATTCAGATTTTTTTTTTTTTTTCTCTCCTACAGCTGAGTTCTCCACATACCTGAATTTCTGCCGCTCACTCCGTTTTGATGACAAGCCGGACTACTCCTACCTACGACAGCTCTTCAGGAATCTTTTCCACCGGCAGGGCTTCTCTTACGATTATGTCTTTGACTGGAACATGCTTAAATTTGTACGTTTACGTCAAGTGTCTCTAACTGAAGTGTTGATGTTTGTTTGGATGCCAGTGGATGTTTCATCAGCCTAAAATATAAGAGATAACTGATATGAAATTTTAAATGGATAGGCTGTAATGTTCCTAATCTCTTTTTTCAGGGTGCCAGTCGGACAGCTGAGGATGGGGATCGGGAGAGGAGGACAGGAGACGAGAGGGATGAGCGGATTGGAGGAGCCCCCAGAGGCTCTGCATCAAGGGGCCTCCCCCCTGGTCCCAACCCTGGAGCTCCCAACAGAGTCAAGAACGGGCCAGAACAGCCTGTCTCTAACCCTGCCTCACGGGTCCAGCAGTCTGGTGAGTTTTCTGTTAAGCTGCCTAATGACAGAACGGTGCTGTGCTTCTTTTTAATATCTGTATTAAATCTAGTTACTTATCAGTTCTATGCATCTTTTCAGGGAACACATCACCACGTGCAATTTCTCGTGCAGAGAGGGAGAGGAAGGTGAGCATGCGGCTCCACCGTGGGGCTCCTGCCAACATATCATCCTCTGACCTCACGGCCCGTCATGACCAATCCAGAATTTCCACTTCACAGGTGAGATCACATCTTGTTCTGGTCAGCCAGATGACACATGCTGCGTATTCTGGAAAATTCATCTACAGGCACTAATTAGAATGTAATGTGAGCAGCCCAATGAATTACCAGTCCAGCTGAATTAAATACAGCCCATAGTTGAGTACCTGAATTATTTTCGAGTGGCAGGCAGCTGCAGCTATAAGTTTGGCAGATGGACTCCTCTGGGCTTCTCTCATGTGGACTGAATTAACATTACAGGGAATCCCAACTAAACACACAACTCAAAACTTAACTTTAAATTAAACCAGCATTTGTCTGACATGGTTTCAAAAAATCTGTAATACAAGCCTAACAAATGTTGTTTAGTTATACTCCGTACATTATGGAATATTAATGGACCGATGCACTTGGTTGTATTTAGTGGTGGATGGACGGTGCCTTTGTAAGCCAATTCAGAGTGGTTAGTCATGTTCTGAAGCAGCCTTTTGAAGTTTAGCTGCAGAATTGTCAAAAAACACTGTTGTCATTTGGAAATATTTCATATTATGACTAAATGTGCCCTGGGAACTGGCCATTTGTATGTCTGGATCTGTGTGATGTTGCCTCAAATAGGGCAAAGAGCTGCTTCATCCTGCTATAAATAAAAAATGAGAGTGTTAGATGAAACTAGACGGCTAATTCCTCATCTTGAGTTATAATTCTGCTTGTTTTGCAGGTCAGTGTGCCGTTTGAGCACATGGGGAAGTAGAAGTCTTTGGCTGTGCATACACATGAAACTGACAGGTTGTTCCACTCCTTTATCAACATGCTGATTGCAGAAACATCTCACTAAAACTGTGTCTTCCTTAAAAACTAACAGTCTGCTTGTTGTTACAGGGCTGCAAGATACATTCATCACTCCTACATGACATGTCTTATGAAACATGATTGCCAATGGACACATTGATATTGGGAAAATAATAAATCTTTAAAGGATCCAGAGGAAGTACCTGACAGTACCCAACATGCAATTTTTCATGAAACTTGTTTCCTGAAGCCTGGGTCAGCACCACCACAATACAAAACTCAAATGAGCGAACGACAGGGCAACACCTTTGATACTTCATGTTTCCTCATAGCTGCTCCCCTCTCCCTGAGAACATTCCCTCAGTACCTTCTGTGTGACAAATGTGTGGAACTGTTAGCATCAAAGAAGCCAAAAGGCATCAGGGGCACGTGTGTTTCTTGTCAAAGGTCAACTTCAGCTTATTAAAGATTCATCCTTTTGTAGTTTTAACACAGCAAAAACAAGTTTTCAGTGAATGTCACCCTGTTTATCTTTCATGAGGACATCTTAGATTAGAGCTTGTTAGTTTCCTGTCTTTGCTTTTTTTTACTTTGAAAGAAGTAACAGCTATAAAGATTCTAAATGGAGACAAGTAGGTGAAGGTGTAGAGGGCAAAAGAAAGGTGACTTTGAAAAGCATAAGTAAGTGGCATCTTAGCTGTTGTAATGTTTCTGGTGAATGACATGATGTGATGTCCCTAAAACTCAGCCACCGAAACCTCCACCACTCCTTGTTTTTCCTGTTTTGACTGCGTGTTTTCTTTGGTTTTAGTGAGTGGGTAAAGTGAAGAATGACCATAGATATTGCAAAGACACGCTCCATGTCTTGAGGGCTGCTCCTCAGGAAAATCTGTGTATTTGACCAGAGACCATAGCTGCCCGTTTTGGCTAACAAATCCTGGCTGCAATTTTTATGATAGTTCTTAATGTTACCTTTTTTATTCTTTTGTTATTGGCGGTCATAGGGGAGTGGACAGGCTCTGATGGGGCATCCAATGAATTATTTTTTTTACTCCACTGTAAATATATTTTTTTATTTTGACATAAAGCCAAAATGTGGTTGTTTTAAGGTGTAAAGTAGAAAATGCATACTAATGACAAAAACGGGTAGGGTTCAGAATTTAGAATTTAAAGTGCTAAATTGTAGATTGGGCTGCTGTTGCTTTGCCGTCTGGGTCATCCAATATATTTTGTGTGTGTAAGTGATACAGTGAATCCCTGCTAAGAACACAAGATTCATTTTGTCTTTGTTAGTATGCAGATTTTTTTTTTTTAAAATCTCTATTTCTGCTTTTTAAGTTAAACTTTTTTTTTTATTGTCAAACAAGGCTCTGTCCTTTCTTGTTATTTTTGTATTAACTTATTAGATGTACCTAGGTTCTTAAGGTTTTGTTGCCTGTTCCTTTGTTCTTCTGTTATGCCTCAGAGGTTGACTGTCCACACCATAGAATACACAGGGCTTTAGGTCTTTCTTCAGCAAAAATGTATATGTTTAGTTTGATTTTAACCTCCGGCTACCTTGATGATGTCATTCAGAAGAAAACAACTGATGCAATTGCAGGGATGTGTAAATAGCAGTGTATTGTGTGCAATACCTTTGTACAGGCCACCATGACCCAGCGGCAGTGTAACTGTTTGGGGTGGAGATGGTAAAAGAGGCTGAGGCGATGGGGATTTCACTTTATGTATTGTGTACTGATAACTTGTACAGTTCTTTAACACACTTTATTTACAACAGTATTTGTGTATATTTTATGAAGTAATAAAATGAATAACGTTGCTCACAACTTGTTGCTAACCGTTGTTTTGTTGTATTTGGATTATTGCATGTGGAAACGTTCAAACTGATGTGATTATTGTTAATTAGAGATAATGCGCTGCAGTCGATCCTGCTCACACACCAAGCGAGGACCAGAGAATTTTAAAAACGCAACTGCGCATGCGCAGAGCGCGGGGATTCTGCTGTTGGCACAGTGAGCTAGTGCTGCTGATGTGGATGAAATAACGGTACCCACGTCGTCGGCTGTGGGTGGAGAAATGGGAAGACAGTAGTTATTTAGTACTTTTTTGACACAGTAGTTACGTGTGTCACTTCTTAAACCCGCGTTACCTCGTTTGTTTTGACTTTACGGAGAGAAGCAACAGCGAGCTAGCGCCAGGCTAGGCTAACAGTAGCTCGCTACGCTCAGCTGCTTCAGACATCCAGGCAGGAGTCCGCGGTTCACACAGGGATGCGGAGATTTGAATGTTAGTTAGAGCTTGGCCGAAGAACCTGTTGAGCTCGAGGATTTGCAGTCGTCTTGATGATGAGCTAACCTGGTGCTGGGACTCAAAACAGCTGCAGAAGGAGGTAAGTAGCTAAAGCAGCAGGATGGAGTCATGACTGAACCGCAGCTTCCATTTTTATTAGATTCATACGATTTTCTTAACTCGGACTCTCTCGAAACATGATCACAATCGGCCGTACTGGGGTAAATATCGTCCCCTGTGAGTTTACATCCAGTGGCTCTCACAGCTAACTACTCTGTGGTGAAGGCTGAAAGCTGAGAACTCTGCTCTCTGGGGGTTTCTGGCACAATTAAAACGACTGGTGTAGCTTTGCTGTTTTTACGGCCTCTGAGTGAACACAACCTCAGTGATACTGTTCCCACAGCCTGAGGACTATGATGGTCTGTCATACAAACACTGCTGACTGGATCGAGGTCAAAGTACAGTGCATGTTTTGAAACGTACCCATGGGTGCACTAAACTGGGCTGATGAGTTGCCTCTTTTGTCTGTGATCCAGAGCATCAAGGTCTGTTGTTGTGTGTGCAAGCTGGTATATAAAGAAGACAGGCCTCACCCTATGTTCATTCTTATTGTCAAAAATCTATTATTTTATTCATGTGAGTACCAGTTTTTTTTACTGTTTTTGATCACATTGCAGTGTGTTTTATTATGGCGTTGCTGGATTAGAAAGTTCTGCCTTGTCAGAAATAAGAAAAACAAATATTAATGCGTTGTATTATCTCTGTGTTACAGCAATTTAGAAAAACCAGCCTGTCAAAAATCTGTTTCTGGCATTTCTTTAAATGTTCATGTCTAAATGTTGACATTTCTGTACTGTCCTCATTTGATTTCATCAGATTTCTTTGCCTTGATAATTGTGGTGTGTATGATGCACTGATCTGACGTGTTCCTAGTTTCTGCATTGACAAACACTGACAGAGGCTTTGGCAAGCGGCATGAGTCACCTATGACCACACTGAGTGCTAGCCTATATTTAGCTAGTGCTCAGGGAGTTGGAAAGTCATTGTGAAATTAGTTTTCACTTTGAATGATTAGATTGTCTGCTTGCGGGAGTCCACATCAACACACTGATGTAGCTGGAGAAAAGACAGTGCTCAGATCTGCTGTGATTTGATCAAGAGGGTGGTGGCACGTGGAGCATCTTTCTGGATGCTTTTTATGTTGCGGGCTCTGGTTTGGCCAGTCTTGTTTTTATTTGTCACAGTCAGTGCTGTGTAACACTTTTTTTTCACTCATGAATCATTAAATTTTTGACAATTTCAACATTCTGCTTATGTGACACAAATGCAGTTCTAGAGTTGACACAGCACAGATCTCAGAGACAACCCAGTGGGGTTTGAACTCTGTAGTTATGCACAGTTGGCTTTGACAATGAAGTTGGAGCTCCTCAGCATTTTTTTTCTTTTCCATTTGTAGGTGAGGTCCTATAATGGCCACCTTTTCATAAAACCAGGGTTTGTGTAGTAGAACACTAGCCTCTGTAGTCTGTATTTGGGTGTGGTTAAACTGTAGTTTTACTCTTTTACTCCCAGTTTTCCGTCGAGACACTTAATGCAGCGTCTACCTGAACCCGTAGCCCTCGGTGTGTTTCACTGCTCTGAGGAAACATCCTTGTGTTTAGCTTCACTTCTTTCTGCACTCAGCAAAGCACAGAGGAAAAGAACAGGAGAAACTGGGTCAGCAGCCCTCAGATCATTGCTTTCACACTCATTTGCTGTTGAGCGGCATTCACGGTTTTTGCACTCTTTATCAGCCTCTCCTCACCCACCTTCCTCATGTCTCCTCTTTTCACTCCCTCTGTTTTGATCTTGCTTCATCTGTCTACTTACCAAATCTCTTTCTCCCAGTCGATCTGCACATCATCCTACTTGCTCTGCTCTGTCTCTTTATGTTTCCTCCTCCTTACATCAGTGGATGTTGGCTTCACATTTAGGTCTTAGACTTTGCAGGTATGTTGCCATATATTAAAGTGTTTCATTCAGGCTTTATAACCTGAAACACAAGGTTCTGCATCTGACCATTGTAGACCATAGGCTACAACTTAAAATGTTCAGCTTGTTTTATTTATATATATATATATATATATATATGTATGAAGTCACCCTTTCTTTGTACAGATGAGTCCACTCTGGAGGCGAGACATCCCGCTGTCACAGCGACTGGGGAATGACTCTCCCATCGGCCTCGCCCTGGGGTCCCCAGCCACTATGGCCCCACAAGGGCCCAACTCTTCCTCTGTACCAGAAATTCCAGTGGTCACACCGGATGAGCCCATTTTTCTGATGACCTCCACAGCTCAAACTATCTCGGGTTTTTTTGTGTGGACAGCTCTTCTGATCACATGTCACCAGGTAAGGAGAGCATTGTTGTATGGAGAGGTCAGAGGGTTCAAATTAAACTTCAGTTTCAGTACCAGTATTTTATGTTTGTTGAATGTACCAAGGCTGAAAAGCAGTGTTTTACTTCCCATCTCTTCTGAGCAACAAAAGCTGGATTGACTGTACTGTTTACCTCTGGAGAATGAATCGTTCCACATAGGTTCAGTACAGCGAATAAGTGCTGTTTGCCTTGTTTGTATTGGTTGATGAACCTACATGTTAGAGAGGAGTATGTGTTCCCTTTACATAAGAGAGATTTGTTGTGACTCGATCCTTAAGTTGATCTTCCATTGTTTGCTGTTGCTCTTCCCACACAGCCTTAAAGGGCCTTTTGTCACTCTGGCAACAGGTGTCCTGGCTCCACTATGACATCACCATGTGTGTGTGTGTGTGTGTGTGTGTGTGTGTGTGTGTGTGTGTGTGTGTGTGTGCACACACACACACACAGAGGGTCACATAGCAACAAGCCTTTTGAGCAAAGCACACTTTGTTGCTTGGTTTGTTTATTTTACCAAAGGTGTGTGTCTGTTTACAGGCCAGGAAAGGTGATAGGAGGGATATTGTGTAAGTGGAAAGGAGCCGGATGGAGCAGACAGAGGTGCTGGTGACAATGACCCACCCTGTTCTTCATGCTGTCTGCAGCTCTGAATAGGAGTGATAAAAGCCCTGTATCAGTTACCTAAAACAACCCCACATGTCAGTAGCTGCACACAGGACACACCTTACAGACACAGTACTCCAATATCCAATTAAGACAAATGTATACTGGCTGTATTCTCAACTGTACAGACACACTATCCCCCAATGAGAACACATGTACAGGATTCATGAGGTAGCAGTTAGTTTTAGCTGACCCACTTTTCCACCACATTTGTTTCACAGGAAGGAAGATGAATGTTTCCCTCACACCATCTTTGCAAAATCTTAAATGTGACAAAAACATTTTGGTATTTTAAAAAAAATCTAAGTTGTAAAAATGCTGCATGTATTAGACCTACTTTTTGGTACATCCTGCATATTTTACACAATAAAATATTCTGTATAATCTAGAGCCTCTCATTCTAGTTTTCATGTCACACATTCACAGACCTGCTCACATGTCTTTCAGAAGATTTTAATGTGACCGAGAAAAACAGTCATTACATGGTGCAGCGTCACAGTTAGTGACCTGTGGAAAAATAAATAGGTTATTTTGACAGATGATGGAAACTTGATAAAATACAGTTTTGTTTTTGCTTGTATAGCAGCTATACCTTATGTCAACTACATGATTTTATGTCTGTTTTTGTAAATATGGATGTTGTCTTATTACTGTGTATAGAATATGTACCAGCGCCAGTGTTGCAGTGTTTTTCTTGTCTTTGTTCTTTAATGGGAGCAGTGCACAAAGCACAGTATATAGTAAAACTGGGTCCAACCCTGATCATGATCACGAAAATGTTAATTTACAAATTCTGTCCTTTTAATTGCATATAGTTTGTTTTTAGCCAAAGCGCAAGAAGGTTGAAACAGCAGTTTCCACAGATAATCATTTCTGCAAAGTCAGAACCACTTACAGTCTGTTTTCAGTGCAAAGTTACGTGAATAGTAAACTGTGTTTGGTGTCATTTTTCAAGGATGGCTTTTCCTGTAGCTCCTAACAGCTGATGTTCTTCAGCTACTGATGCTCTTGTTCCCTCTCCATCTTTATCCAGTCTCACAGTCTGGTTTCTTTTTCAGGCACTTCTTTTCCATATGAAGCCATGTTTTATTAGACATTTTAGTGATGCTGCACACAGTTGTACTCAGTTCTGGTTCTGTGATATGCCTTTTTTCTCACCTCTTTCTTTCCTTTTCTTATAGATCTACATGCACTTACGTTACTACAGCTCTCCAAACGAACAGAGGCATATAGTTAGGATCCTCTTCATAGTGCCCATTTATGCCTTCGACTCCTGGCTCAGCCTTCTTTTCTTCACCAATGAGGAGTATTACGTGTACTTTGACACAGTCCGAGACTGCTACGAAGGTGAGTGGACAGAGGAACACAGTGCAGCGCACGGGTCTCTGAGCTTTTTCTGCTGCAGACTGGATTTTATGCTGCCTTTTTTGGCGCACACACACTGCTCACCACAGTGATGAGCGTGTTTTGTGTTCCAACGTTTCTCTTGACTCCCAGTAGAACTCAGGTTATGAGGATTTATGTGTTGTGATACCCCGGTGGCAGATGGCCTTTGCAGTGTCTTCGTTTACAAAGGTTGCCATCTTTGTTCTCATGTCTCCACAGCCTGTTGGGAGTGGAAGGGAGGGGAAACCAGTTTCCTAGCAACTGTATAAAAACGAGCAAATCCTTGGGAAGACTTTTAAAAGGCATCTCACTTGGGTTAGATGAGCAGATAAATCAGAACCATGTTCTTTGTCCTACCAGCCTATGATGCATGTGCATCTGGATTCAGAGCTTATGATGGACATTCACCATTTTCTAACATTCTGTAGAATAATAAAAAAAAATACTTTTCACAGTCGATATCAACAAATGGATTGATCATGAAAGTAATGGTTAGTTTTAATCTCATTTTATGTGCAGTGTTGCTGTGAGCATTGGAAGCCAACGGTTTGGCTGCTGTGTTTGGTTGTGTTGGAACGGCATGGCAGGGCAGCAACTGTGGCTTTAGGGTAAATGTGTTGTTAAATGATTACTGCTGCTGTTCATACAGACATAAAAGTAAAAAGTGCTGAGGCAGTGGAGAGCTGCTGTCTGTGGGTTACTCTATAATTAGTCTGAGAATACCTGCAGTAACAGCTAAAAAAAAAAACCATTCTGTTCAGGGACAGCAGCTACTAGCTTGCCTGCATTGATTAGTTTGATTACATATCAGATCTGACCACTAGAAAGAATAGAAAGGGTTTAGAGTCAAACCTGGTGGAGCTTTATATTTAAACTTATGACACATGTTAGAGTATGATTTTAATCTTTACCAGCAGTAGTTATTTAACACAGAAGGTGAGTGAACATTATAGCCATACTGCAGGTGTTCGATTGTGTAAGAACTCATTTCTCTGAAACATTTCTCTTACTCTATGTTCAGTGCAGCTGTGTAGCAGTTTGAGCTTTCTCCAGTGTTTGCTTCCCTCTATAATCTTTCCACGGGTGTGTCATGATCACACTGTTACACACTTGTTCTCAGACCTGGTGAACAATACCTTGTAATTATGCTTTGGCTTACACCTCACTCACCAACAGTACCTGATCATTTCTGAAGCTACTGATGGGTATAACTCGCCTTTCTGCATTTAAGCAACAGGCTCAGCAGCTCAGAAGCAGCATCAGCAAATCAGAAGTGTTATTATAAGAGGTGATGACAACAGTGTATAACTAACCTACTGCTGCTATAACATCTCATTGTTCAGTGTGTTATTGGAGGCTGGTTGTTGTTATTGGGGGGGTTTCTGGGGCCATATGAGCCACACTGACATATTTTTATAAGAGCATTGATATAAATGCAGGTAGTTCAGGGTCCACAGGTCAATCTTTGTATTTCATAAGTGATTTTACAGATATCAGGGGTTCACATGTTTTTCTGTGTGACACCCCGCAGCCTTTGTCATCTACAACTTCCTGAGTCTGTGCTATGAGTATCTGGGAGGAGAGAGTGCCATCATGGCTGAGATCAGAGGGAAACCTATCGAGTAAGTCTCTCTGTCTTTTTATTTCTGCGATGAAAAACTTCACATTAAAATACATGCTTTTCTAACAGTTTTGACTCTGCACTTCACTTTAGGTCGAGCTGTATGTATGGGACCTGTTGTCTCTGGGGCAAAACCTACTCCATTGGTTTCCTCAGGTTTTGCAAGCAGGTTTGACCACACTCTTGACTCATAATCGTCCAACGGTTATGACTAATTATAGTGTTGTACTTTACAGATAAAGGAACAAATAATGTCCAGTGGTTACGTACAAACTGAAAATCTACCTGCTGAGAATTTAAGCTTTTGTAATCACACACACAAGTGTCCCAGCATAACAAATGTCATCTTCTTTTAAATAATCAAATACACTTTACAAAACATAACATTGACGGTAGGGTCATCTCTACTGAAGGAGTTAATTTGAATCATTTATGTAATGTCATCAAATATTTTCTTTATGTACTAGTCATTGAAGAAGCTTGTAGTCGGAAACAGCATAGACAAACAGGTGTAGCACAGCTGTTGTTGTTTTTTTTTTATTGACCTAATGTTTCTCTCTTCTCTTTTCCTTCCGTGTCTGCTTGTCTCAGGCAACACTGCAGTTCTGTGTGGTGAAACCTCTGATGGCTGTGATCACTGTCATTCTTCAGGCCTTTGGGAAGTACAGGGATGGAGACTTCAAGTAAGTTTTCACAGCAGCATAGACATTATGTTCTCACTCACTAACCAAGTTCAGCCAAAGGTCTTTGCACACCATAATGACTGGTTAAAGAGAGACTTGATATCTCTGAGTGACAGATATTAATTCAAATCCCTTATGACTAGTTTCCAGTTGTTGGGGTGTTACGTAATTTAAAAAAAAACCAAAACATTGAGTCCCGCTTTGCAGTTTTAATCATCTTTGTTGTAATGAACTGGATGACATTGAATGTATCCATCAGCCTCCTTCACAAGACAGATCTCCAACTTCCCCAAAACCTATGATTGATTATAATCAGTGTTACTTGTGTAATGTTGGTTGTGGTCGCACACATTTGCTCTGTCATAGCTAAATGTGTCTCTGCTTTATGTTATTTTGTTTTCACTGTCTCTCTTCTCCAGTGTGGCCAGTGGCTACCTGTACGTGACCATCATCTACAACATCTCTGTCAGTCTGTCACTCTACGCTCTCTTCCTCTTCTACTTTGCCACTCGTGAACTGCTTGTCCCGTACAACCCTGTGCTCAAGTTCTTCATGGTCAAGTCAGTCATCTTTCTCTCCTTCTGGCAGGGTAAGAAAACCACACACTTACAAAAACACATATTTAAGGTGACATTTATTTCACTTCTAGCTGTGCTGTCATCCAAATATTCATTTTCATTTCTAATGAATTTACAAAAGGTTGGCAAAAGAAAATGCAAACTGCTAATTGTTTCTGTCTTGGTGGGTAAATATTCTAGCGGGTGCAACAAAATCACACACTGGAATTTAAGGGCAGTTTTGTTTTTATGAGCTAATTTCATTCCTTTGCTTGGTGTTTTCCTTGCTGCTATTTTTTGTTTTTATTGTTGAGCTTGCCAACATTCCACTTTTTTTTTTTTTCTTTTTTTTTTTTTACTTATTTGCTTTTCAAGTCCAGGTTTTCTGTTGCAGAGATTTAGAATTCACACACAGTATTTAGATGGGAACTTACTTTGAGATGTCTCTTTTATTATGACTTCTATTCCCTCACCTTTACTCTGTCCGTACAGGGATGCTGCTTGCCATCCTAGAGAAGTGTGGCGCCATCCCTCAGATCAGCTCTGCTGAAGTGTCTGTGGGCGAGGGAACAGTTGCCGCTGGTTACCAAAACTTCATCATCTGCATTGAAATGTTTTTTGCTGCTGTGGCTTTGCGCCATGCTTTTACTTACAAAGTCTACATGGATAAAAGACTGGACTCATATGGTAGGAACAGTGCATGTTTATGTCGTGTATGTCTGTGCGTAAATGAAGAGACTGATATAATTCATTTGGGTGAAGTAAGCCAAATGTGTGGATAATAACAGCAGCAGCCTACATGTTGGTGCATGTAATTTAATCATCTATTTAATCTAGATGTGCGGTTCCTGCAGGGTTCTTGATACAAAATGATTTCTGCACCTCAGAACTGACTGACCTCTGCCTTTGTAGCCGACTCTCTGTACTTTGATTTGTATCTGCAACATGAAATATTTTACATTATTCTCTTTCTACTGCTCTGTTTCTCTGTTCCTTCATTTCCATCATGACTTTCATGTGTTCCTTTTCTTTCTTTGTGTCTCTTTGAACCTTTTTTACTTTTCTTCACTGTGCTGCACTGAAAGGCTCATTTCCTATCTATGGACAGTACGGTAGGTCTGGTGTTAACTGTGTTTCGTCTTTTCCCGCTACAGTTGTTTGTTCAATTGCTTTTCATTTGCTTTTATATCTATTGCTTTAACATCAGTGGTGTAGCATGAATCCACTGTATACAGTCAGAATGATGAATATTTGGTTCTGTTTCCTTATGTTCATTATGCAGTTCATGAATTCAGCCACTGAGCATTTTCCCTTTTCATGTCCCCTGGCACCGTTTTATTAAGTCAGACTCAGACTCAGTGGTCCCATAGTAGTGAAAGGCAAAACTCAGTGTTCTGGGACTTCCAGTAGCATACTATCTGCTGTTGCTTTATTAAATAGTTTGCATGTCTGAGCTGATTTATTTTTCCATCATTCTGGTTCCGTTTTGTTAAATTGTATTTTTTTCAGCATTTTAAAGATTTATTTGGAAATTTCACCTGCCAGTTGTATGTCTTGCTCCCTCATGTCACTTTTACTCATGCCTTCCCCTGTATCCTCCTCTAATATTTTACCCTCCTCACTTCTAGGTCGATGTGCCCCAATGAAGAGCATCTCCAGCAGCCTGAAAGAGACCATGAATCCAGGGGACATGGTCCAGGATGCCATCCATAACTTCTCTCCTGCTTATCAGCAGTATACCCAGCAGTCCACTCTGGAGAGAAGTGGAGGGCCCCCCCTTTCCCGCAGCCACAGTAACATTAGCACCCGAGGGGACAACGAAAAGACCCTGCTGCTCAGTTCTGACGATGAGTTCTGAGACTCACACACTCACTCAGCTTGTCACTTCATGTCTGTAGCCCAATATTGAATTTTTAACAGCTACGTGAAAGAAATCGGATCTTTTGTTTCAGCCTTGAAATTCTTTTTTTGTTTTTGTTTTGTTTTTTCACATTTAGACAGAAATGAAAGACCAGATTTGCCGTATGTTTGACGTATCAGACTGCAGTGGGGAAGGGAGTGTGTTACAAGGCAAAGAAGAGAGAACATAAAGAGGATGTAGGTGTTATTACAAATAAAGTTAGAAAAGAGGTTAGGACCGTTTATGTTGTCATCTGAGACGTTATGGACTGAAAGACAGTATTTACATTCATCTGTTGAATACTGATCAGTACAAATAGCAGTGCCTGCATATATGATCTGTTACGCTGCACTTTAGACACCACACCAATGAAACAGGTCAGATATACAGAAAAAGTGCCATTTTGATCTGAAACACATCACCCCCTTCGCTGGTTAGCTTTGGTATAGAATCTCAATGTCTCTTCCTTCCGACCCCTCCGCCAGCTCGGCCTCTTGCTGCCAAATAGAGAGAGAGCAGTAGTTTATGAGACTGAGGTCATTATCATCAAGCAGAACTAGACATCAGAATCGCAGGGCTTTATTTTAATATATAAGAATTTAATCACAAATAATTGTTTATTTAAATGTTGTATAACTTGAAGGTATAACTCATTTAGAGACTAGTTTGTTGGAAAATTGTTATTCCAGAAAATGTTATCCATCGTCTGTGTCGTGGGCTCATATGAGCAAGTGAATAGTGTGACTCCAGCTGTTCGCCTGGCTCAGGCTTAATGTTACTGTTAGGGGAGCACTGAGGGAACAGCTGCAGGAGAGATTTTAGTGTGGGCTGATGAAGGACAACTCCCACACAGATTACTGAAGAAGGAACACGTCCTGTAGAACTGGCCGTGCTTTGACGTGCTTTGTAATCCCATAATTAAGGGGATGAGGTGCAACACAGCTCTGGCCTGCCTCTGCTGGGGTTTGTTCATAATGGCATCACTGCTGTGGTAGTAGTTAGTCAGGACATTTGTCATGACAGACAGATGAGGACGTGCACAGATACGTCAGTGCAAACTAGGCTTTAAATCAGACTGGGCTCACATCTGGGACAGCAGCATTAAAAGAGACACACAGTGGTGCACATGGGATAGAAAAAACATTTGGGCTTTTCTACCACCCTCTTCTGCTTATCTTTCACCAAAAGACAGAAACAGTCTGAATTAGTTGTTCATACTGTTAACTTGATGATTAATACGCCTTTTAGTGGCGCCTGTGGTTATGACCGTAAATATTTGATGATGAAGCACAGTGGAGTAAAGGCTGATTAGACAGGTAATAAAAGGCACAGTGCTGCCTCTAAATGTGTGTTTAGCATTTTCTGTTTGACATCTGCACTCAATAAAGCAAACATGTTACAGTTCATTCTGTTGACTGCAGGTAAACATACAGCACAGTCCCTGTGATTAATGAATGTAGACAAGATAAAAAATTTAGCAGCCAAATGGATGTCCTCAACAGTGCACAATCAACTTCCTCCTTCCTTTCTCCTGAGAACATCATATTCTGTTAAGTGTTTGTGAATTGTGGAATCCACCACCAGTGGATGCCAATGTTGGTTTTTTAGCTCTGACTGATAACCCATATTTCTCCTACATCCATTAGATTAAAATATCACACTTGGATCCACCTAATGCTGCAGGTTGGATAAACTTATTCTGTTAATGTAACTTTAACTTAGTGATATTGAGAAGGTGAAATTCATTGCCTTAAAATTTGCCCCTTAGTAACAGTATATCCATCTCCAGCATCTTCACTGAAAACACTGTCAGAGATAGTTTTCTTACTACATTGAAAAGCTGGAAGTTAATCACGAAGCTGAATATATATAAAACCAGCACACAGCCTGTTATACACAACATAAAAGATTGTTGTAAATAGTTAAACTAAGCACTGCAAAACATTCATGATGACTGAAATGGCATTGCTTGGTGTAGTGCTTTGAAATATTTTTGTTTTAATATTTCAATTTTCATATGTTCTCCTGTTTAATTACTATGGCATACTTTTAATTTGTATATTGGTAATATTTTCATGTTTTGAGGCTATAATGCTTTCTGTTGGTGTTAAAATTAAATAAATGATAAAGGGAAACAAGACAGATCTGCCAAATTCTTGTTTCTTTTACTACCCAAGTCTATGTAGACACCACTGTGCAATGCTTCTAATTGTGAAGAACTCTAGAAATAGCTTGACTTTAATTCTGGTACTGCCGTATTTGACAGGTACAGATCTAGTACTTGACAGGCTGCGATTTTAGAAACCAATAATTAACGTATTACAACAGTTCACAACACACTAAAAATGAGCTCCATCAGCTTTACGATGCTACTTTCATGTTGATAAAGCTAAAACAACAATAATCCAAAAACATAAAACCGACTGTTTGCCTGTGATTCGTTTTGTATTTTAAGCACAATATATTGCTACTGTTTATGTACTAATATTTGAGACCTAGACCTACTGTATTGTTACAAGGGATCTGAATATTGTATTACCTTCTGTCCAGACAATTAGTTTTATTGGGATTTTAAATGTACTGAGCGGTTGACTGAACATTTAAAACTCCCCTCAATGTGATATAGAATTAACACATTTGTAAGTTATTAATAGCTTCTCATACGTTTAAAACAGTCAATAAAATCTATATTGGCAAAGCTATGTTTTTCTAAAAAATGGTACAATAAATCAACCCTGGCGCTTGGCTGCGAAAAGGCGGGTGTCGATCATAACTGGGGGGCGGGGCTTCTTCGGCAACCGGCCAATCGAATAGGCTTCCGCTTGCTGGCTGAGCGCTAAGCTAACAATAACAATAACAACGTTTTGTTGTGTCAGCGAAGTGTACGATAGCACAAGTGCTGCTACATTCACCGCAGCGAAAACGCGATTTGTTGTCATACTTGACTTTTTTCAAAGCCTCTGAAAAAACGACACATTTATTTAGTCCGCATTGTAAGATAGGGTTAGCGTTAGCATCCGGCTAAAACACAAGGCGCATTAACGGTATTTGTTAGCTGTTTTCAAACTAGCTAGGCCTGAAACGGCAACGAAAAGGTTCAAACCGCGATAATAAATATCTGCTTTAGCTTTCACGGAGGACTGTTGTCAACATGAGAGGCTCGTACGGAGACAGAGATAGAGACCGAGGCCGGGATAGAGGGTAAGCAGCTAACGTTGTCCTCAACGCAGCCATTAGCATGTTATTGCTAATGCAAACCGTTATCTGTCACGATGAAATGTTTTGACGCACTGAACAGAAATAAGTATCAGTATTATAGTATTATAGCGCAGGAAAAGCAGCCATTCAATGTGTGTCTTATCATTTTTACAGCAGCCCTCGTTTCGGGTCCAGCAGAGGTGGGCCCCCACCGGGCAAAAAGTTTGGGAACCCCGGGGACCGTTTACGAAAGAAAAGATGGGACCTGGATGAACTTCCCAAATTTGAGAAGAACTTTTATAGCGAACACTCAGAAGTGCAGAGAATGAGCCAGGTATTCCTTTAGTATCACAGTCATGTATTAGTTGGGCCTGAAAAGAAGCTGTAGTGATATAAAAATCATATTGTACAGAATAAAAAAAAATGTTGTTTGGTTTCATACACTTGTGTGTTGTGTTGTGTTGTCAGTATGACGTTGACGAGTATCGCAGGAAGAAGGAAATTACTGTTCGTGGCTCAGGCTGCCCAAAGCCTGTCACCAGCTTTCATCAGGCACAGTTTCCTCGTAAGCCCATGGACTCATAAACATGCACACAAACAACTGTGGAACTATTTACGCTGCCAGCTCCACTCAATCTGTTTCTGCTAACGCAAATAACCAGAGGATGTTTTTCCTGCCTCTCTATCTAGAATATGTAATGGATGTACTGATGCAGCAGAACTTCAAAGAGCCCACAGCCATTCAGGCACAAGGTTTCCCTCTGGCCCTCAGTGGGAGAGACATGGTGGGCATTGCTCAGACTGGCTCTGGAAAGACCTTATCGGTGAGATACATCCTTTACATGTACTTGCAAATATTTATACATATACATAACATACTGGCAAAATCAACTGAATTCTCCCCTTTTGTCTGTCTATAGTATCTTCTGCCTGCAATTGTGCACATTAACCATCAGCCCTACCTGGAGCGTGGAGATGGACCAATTGTATGTGGAGAGAAAGAAAATACAGTCATCACTGTTTTGGGAGCAGAGTTTAAAAGAATGTTATTAGACCTATCTTACACAAATGAAAGTGTGTAACATAATTTGAAGTGGATTGTTATGGAATTGTGTGTTTGATTTGCAGTGCTTGGTTTTGGCCCCCACAAGAGAGCTGGCGCAACAGGTCCAGCAGGTGGCGTACGACTATGGAAAATCATCTCGCATTAAAAGTACTTGTGTGTATGGGGGTGCTCCCAAGGGACCTCAGATTCGTGACCTGGAGAGAGGTCAGAAGTATTTACTTTTTGTCTTATTGCTAATGTAGTTTTATTTTGCATAACTGATTTTTAAAGTTAGTCAGGTTAAATGCATTATGTCACACTAAATCTACCCTGGATTAGTCTACATTTGAAGACTGAGACAGGTTTGTCTCCTAGGTGTTGAGATCTGCATTGCCACACCGGGTCGTCTGATTGACTTCCTTGAAGCTGGAAAGACCAACCTGCGGCGCTGCACGTACTTAGTTCTAGATGAAGCTGACCGCATGCTGGATATGGGTTTTGAACCTCAGATTCGCAAAATAGTGGACCAGATCAGGGTAAAGCTAATAAATGGACTCTTTTAAATGCTTTTTATAGAATAGTAGTGATAAAATCCTGTTTTTGGTGACTAATGTTATTTTGTATGATTTGATTAAATGAAGCAGTACTTAAGCATCTGTTACTTGTTTGTTTGGTATGTTCTTTCCCAGCCGGACAGACAGACTCTTATGTGGAGTGCTACCTGGCCTAAAGAGGTCCGTCAGCTGGCAGAGGACTTCCTGAAAGACTACGTCCAAATTAATGTTGGAGCACTAGAGCTCAGCGCCAACCATAACATCCTTCAGATAGTTGATGTCTGTATGGAAAATGAAAAGGACCACAAGTAAGAGGCTGGTCACTTATCTGTTCCTTCTCTGGTTTTTTACAGTTTGTCTGGTTTGTTATTTTTAGGGCCCTCTTCTTTAGTAATATTTATTGCTTTAGTCGTTTCACATCTTGCTCTTTTTCTGTTGATTTCTGTCCTTCTCCTCATTGTGTATCTGTTACTTATTTTTTCTTTCTTCAGATTGATCCAGCTGATGGAGGAAATTATGGCTGAGAAAGAGAACAAGACCATCATCTTCGTGGAGACAAAGAAACGGTGTGATGACCTCACACGCAGGATGAGACGTGACGGGTGAGTCCGTGTAGCAGCTTTATTAGGGTTTTTATGATGGATGACTCTGTTTGTGTCCTGTAGCTGACTTAGGGCTCTGTGGGAGAGGGCTGATGGTGGAAACTAAAAGCCACAGTGATATTAAGTGGTTAAAACTACATGGTCATATCTGACAATAGGCTGGTTGTTCTTCTAGGTGGCCAGCAATGTGTATTCATGGTGACAAGAGCCAACCAGAGAGAGACTGGGTGTTATCGGGTAAGACATTGGTGATTTATATGTATTGATGGTTTTTTATTTTAATTACTGTGTCTTATGCTCTTGTAAAACACTTTATAACACAAGTTTAGAACAATGCTCTATAAATAAAGATTACTAGTATTATTATTAGTACTGTTCCACTTTCAGCTCTTGATCATCTTTGTCTTGTGCTGCAGAGTTTCGTAGCGGCAAAGCTCCCATCCTAATCGCTACTGATGTGGCCTCGCGTGGTTTGGGTATGTCCTGTGTGTTCAAGTGCAAAGTAGATCATGTCCTTAGTATAATCACACACTGATAATGTACAAATACAAAAAGATTCAGTTGTTTCATATGTAGAGTACTATGAACCGTGGTCACTATAACAATCAGGCTTTAAACTATTTTGTTTTGTTTTGTTTTGTTTTTACAGCGGATGTATAATTAAAAGTCAACACAAACACATGAGGATTTGCTTGTCTTTCAGAGAGTATATGATGCTTCTCAGATAAAGTGTGTATCTAAGAAGTACATCATATTTGAAGCAAAGTTTCCTGTGAAGATTTAAGCCACTTTGCTCCATTGAATAACACAGAGAAACTGACCATAGGAATGATGTTGAATGAAGTATGAACATGTAAGGGGTGAGGCTAGTGAAGCTGCCCCTTACAGGATGGCAATCAACCTTTAACCTAATTCTGTGTTCATTTGTTTTCTTTTCATTTTGTTTGTTGTTTTGTTTTGTTTTCAAGTCTCTCTTCCGGCAACTAGAAGCACACAGGCCCTTGGGAGCCTGCAGCCGGACCTAGGCATGACAAATCGAAAGCTGACTTGGGGAGAGAGACGGCCTGATTAATCAGTCCCAGATACAGCCATCTCCGCAGAAAACCTAGAACAGAGCCCACAAACAAAACTCTCCCCCCTTCCAGGACACTGGCGATGGGGGGCTTCCAAATTTGATCCTAGGGTTGGGGGCGGCTGTCAGGTGAGAGGGCGAAGAGGGGGTGTGGAGGAGGGTGGGCTCGCCTCTACCATGCTATCACCAGTGACGGACCACACTCTTTCCTGATTCGATGTAATCAGATTCACCCAGAGACTTTTGACAACTTCTCAGTTTCTCTGTATTAATTCTGATGGGATATGGATTCAGAGTGTTCTTTCACACTCCCTGAAGAGATAACGTTTCCATTCCTAGTGCCAAACGTTTGACAACAAAATTTTTATCCAAATCAGTCCAATAAATAATACACACTTTTGTAGATGATACCTAGGTTTTGTGCAACTGAGATGTAGTGGTTCAATACAAGAAGAGAAAGACGACTGCCAGGAAGTCAGGGTGGAAATCATCCAAAGCCAGGCATGGATGGCTATTCTGGAGATGCCCCTCTGAACTGCCCCTTGATGCCAGCCCCTGACGCCCCCCACCACTGGCTGTGCCGGCCGGCCTCTCCCTCTGCGGACGTCATGTCTGGTCCTGGCTGGCAGGAGTCCTGGCCTGGAGGAGCCACCTCTCTATACTCGATTTTCCTCCCTTTCACTACTTCTTCTTTCTGTCCTACCTTTCACTCATTTTTTCTGCCTCTCTCATACTTCACCTCTCTCTTTTTCCTCTTAGTCAGCCTTTCTCTCTTTTTTGCTTGTTTCCTGGGTTCTTTCTTTCTCTCATTCATCTCTTTCCTCTCCCTCTTTCCATCACCCTTTCCCTTGACCCTCATAATCTGTCTCTTGTTATTTTCTTTCAAACCATTTCTGGCCCGTCCTTTTTGTCCCGTATCCCCAAACCCAGCACATGCCCCTACCTTTAACACACAGGCCATTTTTCTTTGTATGCATTGAATCAGACCACCAGTCCAGTCTGTAAATAACCCACCAGCTCTAATGAATTGCCAAATCCCTCAAAAAGGACAAGCACAAACTGCCAGGACTCAAATTCCCTGCAGAGCCTTCTATCAAATCTGCAGAAATGTCTACACGTCCTCTGCTTAGTGTCTGTTTCTTGTTACTAAACTTGAAATGCTGGGCTCTATGATCTCACTGCCATTGGTAGTGACTTGGTAGGCTTTTGGAACCAGCCACTCCACTGCCCCACCTCTTGATAAGAAATGATTTGTCACAGCGAGTGAGGATTATTCTCTCAAGGACTTAATATCCTTGATGTTTAGGTGCAAAAGTCCATTAACATTTTTTTCACCCTTCACCTTGTACTAGAAACTGCGTACCAGCAGTACCCAGCAGCACTGTCTCCAGGTCAGTAAAAGGCTGGGGGACACGAAGAGGCACAGATAAGACTAGAGTAAAACCACATCCCAGCACAGTCCAGCTGGAGCACTGGTCCAGACAGTTTCCAGCTTTGGGAGTGTTGTGGAGGAGTGGCGAGGTGGGAGAAGGGACTGCTTTTGTCCTGTGCACTCTCCTCCTACCCCTGCAGACCTCCCAGGACTGGTGACGGGTAGGGGGACAGAGGGGTAACTTTATAAGCCATCCCTAAATCTCTGATACAGGGTAAGTACTGTACCTCAACCTCCCTTCCCTGTTTCTCCTCCGCCAGCCTTCATCATTGTGCTTCCAAAACCAGACTTTTTTCCTGTAACCAGCAGTGTTTTCTGAGCCCTTTGTTAGCTGTAATGAGAAACAGACCTCTTAATTTGTTTTGAATGGATTTTCTTCCTAAAAGAAATGAACTTTTTCAGTTAAGTCTTATACCATTAATGAGCAATCCAAGGATCACCTGTAAAGTCTAATTTTAGGCTCACTTGCCTTAAATTTCATTTAATATTGTCCAAAATCTTCATCAAGCCACTGTAAATCTTCTGTCGCTTAATGAGATCTGTACTTTTGGCTGCATGTAACCTATTTGCATGTGTGCAAACACTTTATTATCATAAACGTTTATTAAGGCCCATTTTGTAATTGGTATGGTAAGTACAATAATTTTCTAATGGTGTATGATGCAAATAGATCATTTGAGAGGTAAGTGATGCTTTGAGAGGCTGATGGGTGTCTTGCAGGTATTGTCTGTTTCCATTTTCAAAAAGCACAAAACTTCAAATCTTGGAGGAAATTGATTCATTTTTCAACCAGTGTCAGTTTTCTTCTGACTTGTTTTTGTCTTTTCCATCCCTGTGAACTGGTCCCATCACACCGTCCCTTATCAATCCTGCTGCTGCCTGTAATGTCCAGATGTGGAGGATGTCAAGTTCGTCATCAACTACGACTATCCCAGCTCATCTGAGGACTACATCCATCGTATCGGCCGTACGGCCCGCAGCACTAACAAAGGCACTGCTTACACCTTCTTCACTCCGGGGAACCTCCGCCAGGCCCGTGAGCTGATCCGGGTGCTGGAGGAGGCCCGACAGGCCATAAATCCCAAACTGCTGCAACTGGTTGACACTGGACGGGGAGGAGGTGGAGGTAAGAGACACTTCCTGCTGGTTACTGTAAAGTCTATAAATCCTTTTTTTGCTGAGGAGTCAGTTTTGACTTGGCAGAGGTATAATCTAGCATTTGTCCTAATGTCCATAGAGAAAGCTGGGATAAAACACCTTAGACTAACATAAAATGCCCCTGACTATGTGTGAAAGGAGCTACAGTCTTATCCCCAAAACAAACAGTTCCTCCTCGGAGTCAGCCAGCAGGTTGATGAAAGTTTGCCTGTTTCGGTTTTTCCACTCTCTCTTTTCATTTCCAGGCGGCCGCCCTCGTTTCCGCAACAGCTCCAGTTCCAACAATCCCAACCTGATGTACCAGGACGAGTGTGATCGGCGAATGCGTTCTGTGGGAGGGGGCGGCGGCTCCAAGGACAGCCGCGGCAGTAGCAACTACGGCCGAGATAGCCGTGGAGGAAGCAGCCGGGAGGGGGACCGCTCCTCCTCCTCTTCCTCCTCCTACAGAGATCATAGTAACCGGGACGGGGGACGCAGCTACAACTCCAGCTCCAACTCGTACGACCAGTACCAGAATAACAACAGCAGTGGCCAGTACAACAGCTCCAGGAGCGGCTCTGGGTCAGCAGGAGGTGGAGTGGGGCAGGCCCCTCTTCCTACATCAGCTCCACAGCCTCTGATGGCCCAGCAGTTCAACCCTCCCCAGCCGATGATGGGCCTGATGGGGCACTCGCCATTCCAGTTTGCTCCTCCTCCACCACCCCCACCTCCTCCAGCAAGCAGAAAGTAATGTTCTGACACTGCAGTTACACACAGCACAACACAAACTGTACCCATTTACACAGTCAAAATCAGCACCGTGTTGATCTGTTGCAGGATTTAGTCCTTGGCGGTTGACCATCAACATTCCAGTTATAAGCTAGTTTGGGCTGCAACATGTCTGGAACTGTGTTTATTACTTCAGTGTCTTTGCAGTTTTAAAACATTCAGGCCCTGGTTCTAGTTTGTGGGCAGCTCTTGTTGGTTTTGACTGTCAAGTTAATCAGCGTTCTTACTTAGTTTGACAGAAGCTCAGCCGATTAAGCTCATTAAGTTTGTCTTGAAAGAAAAATCAGTTTGTGCACATGACGTTTTTGTACTATGTTCCTCAATGTGAGCTGCTATAGATGATTTGTAGAGTGAGTTTTCCTTTTGGTGTGTCAAATGTAGGAGCTGAAGTTAACATTAGCAAATAGACTCGTTTCTGTTTAAGGTTCAAAGTTTCTTTGTAGATTGGTTAGAATAATTGAAGAAAACATGCTGATTTCCTGGATCTGTCTTGAGGAAAATAGTTAGAGTTAAAATGTACTATTGTCCATGATGTGCTTTTCTGTTTATCTTTGAACCTTCTCTTGATTTCATGACATAGATATTAATGTAAGCCTAGTTTAAAGGTAGTCTGCAGGGGCTTCGTGTAGCCATAGAACCAATTAGTCATATGCATGTAAATGAGCTTCTTTCACGTTTCCAAATGAATCTCCATGAGTTCCCTTGTTCAGCTAATCACTGGTACAGTGAAGTTTTGCAGCAGTGATGACTGAGATTTTCCTAGCCAACAGTAAGTCTGTTTTTACAGTTTTTTCATGTTTAATAAAGTTCTTCAGTGTATCGCTGTGCACTCCTACATCCTTGACACAAAGCTGTGAAGGTGGGTAGAAGCTTCGTGTGTTGTATATGATGGAGCAACAACTCCACAGCACAAATAAACTCAGGTCACCAAGAACACACTTTATTACCCATTTGGAATATTTTACCAGTGTTATGCTCTTTCACGTTGCACAAGTCAAATGTACATAACAGAACTGCCATCATTGGTATTTACAGTACAAAGCAGTTGTATTGGAGATTAGTACAGTGGAATGTGATTGAGCCTGTGGAGAGGAGGAAGTGGCTGACATGCATCGCAGACTGTAGAAATAAATTTCAGAGACAGATGCTATGCTTACAGCACCTGGGTGCAGCTCTGTTTGCATATGCTACGATTTCTGATATTCACTTTCACCCAACAATAGCTAAAATATTGATTTAAAATCACACCCAAAAGAAAGATTTGTCCTAACAGCCTACTGAAAATTTAAATATATATTAAGAATTAAGAATTTAAAGTTACAATGTGGCTGATCTGTATCTCAAGCCTAATATTACATGTAACAGATGTCAAAATGCACTACAATTGAAATGTTAGAATTGCAAAATAGGCACATATGGCAGATAATACACAACTCTGGTGTTGACAAGATGAGGGAAAGAGGACTAAGAAATTCTCTGTGTAAATCAGAAAGTGGACTCGCTAACAAACGTGATGTTTACCACAGAAAGTTGAAGTTACAGCTTCTGTTCTCCAGACAAGGATGAGCTGTGCCTGTGTGATGCTGATGTCCTTTCTCTCCTGATGGATTTTACAAGCATCAAGCATGTAGAGGTGCAGGAAAACACAGTTAGTGGATTGGAATTGTCTTTGTGCTCTAGGTGGGGGGAAAACAAAAACCAAGCACATTAACTAGCACGTATGCAGACAGTTGAGGTTTTCTTCCATCATGGCAGTGTCTGGTAAAAACAAGATGACAAAACAGCTTTGGGGAATCAGCCACATACAGCAGACTAGACCCAGACTAGACCGAGACACACGACTTAACGCAAAGCAAACACACGTTACACTGAGTGAACTTGAGTGTAATCGGAGGAAAACAATGACAATCGAAAAACTACAATGTGATTACAAAGGAAAAACAGGCTTATGCAAAGTGTTGAGTTTTAGGAGGAAAGCAGAGTCTGTCAGGCTGGAGTTGTGTTTAAATGCTATAGATTCCCCCACGTCTCCGGAGGAGGGAACTGTTCTAGACTGCCGCTCTCACTGTGCTCCTGTTCTCCCATGGTGAAGGTTAATGTGTACTGCAGCTGCACCTTCTCCTGAAACACACACACATAAGAGGCGTGGATGGAGGTGGTTAAACATCCACAGAACAAGTTAGAAATTCTCAAGAGACTAACAATAGTCATAGTCTGTCGTTTCTGATACCTGAGCTCGGTTACTAACAAAGTGGCGTTTCTCTTTTCCCCTTAATTATTTTAAATTTCATGTCATTTGATTTGTTCTATTTGGTTTTGCCACTGATTTTAATAGTAGTTAGTGTTGAGGTTGTAGGTTAAAGTTCTGCAAAGAACAAAGTGAGAAATTTGCAGGGCAGCCTGTTTTTTAAGGGATTGTTTTGTTCCACTTCTTGCTGAGGGTGTTGGTTGACTAATACCAAGAACAGTCTAATAGTAAAAAGTAAATTAACACTGTGCCAGAACATTAACATTTTGACCCACCTTGTTTGGGTTTGCCAGCAGCAGGATCTGTGTGACAGCAGCGGGAGGAAGGATGGGGTTGAAAGCGGGGAGCTCTGTTCCTGACGGGGGCTGCAGCTTCACTGCCATCGACTGCAGTTGACAAATGAAAACAAAGCTTTGTAATAACGTCTTCACCAGATGAACCCTAAATCTAGTGTTTCTAAAGGCCTCGAACTTTGTCAGTGCTGACCTGTGGAGCAGTAATCTGGAAGATTATGTTGGTGACGGGGACGGGAGCGGAGGACAGCATGGAGATGATCACCACCAGCACATCAGGACGAGAAGGAGGTGAGTCACGGGCAAAGTGAAAAAGAACTCGTAGACTGTGTCCATCAAACACAGTCACAGGTAACAGACTACCTGCAGAAAAAAGACGGGATTTACTGTCTTTACAGCCACGTGTTCAGGTGGGCATAAAACCATCAAGTGATTTAAGTTCACTTACTGGGCTTAATGGATTCTAGCGGTACAAAAACATCAGTCAGGCTGATTCTACCAGATGGTGTTTGAGTTGGGGACATATCCAGCAACGTAGCTCCAAGGCTGGGCAGAGAGTTGAGGGCAGGTGGAGGATGCTCAGGGGCAAAGGCTGGGATGGGATTTGGGGTGATGTTGGTGCCAGTCTTGGTCTGGAGATCTCTCAGAGTGGGTTTGGACTGCTGTTTGTCCCTAAAAGCAGAGAGATGTAGATGTTTTCTACTTTAACAGGTCAAATTTAACGAAGATTAAGGCAAATGTTCCTGTTTGCACTGTTCATGCTACTAAAAGGTAAAAGAATAGAATTTCCCCCATGGGGGATGAATAAAGTATCAATCGATCAATCAAGATATCAAATTCAAAAATCTCCTTTACCAGGACCAGACGCTTTGCACATGATTTCCTCTAACAATTAGAACTGGCACTAATCAGGCAGTGTTATTAGACCGCAGAAATATTTTATGCCGTTACTGCACAAATGTAGCATCTCTAACCAGCACCTATAAAATATTAGTGTCATCCTAAAGCTGTTTCCCACAGGTTTAGCTGAAATTTGATGGATTAGAGCAGCGCAAGTTACATACCATTTGACCTGCAGACCCTCTGGAGGCAGGGACTGCTGCAGCAGTGTCTTCCCCAGCAGGTCCAGCTCATCCAATGCTGAGTTCCCAGGGGTGGAGCCAGATGAAAGGGGCTGAGAGTGGGAGGGTGGGTCTGGACTCAGGAGGAGACTGGGTGCTGCTGGGGTGTCTGCGTCTATACTTTCAGAGGACTGGGAGCAGAAAATGAGCAGGAGACTTAGAAGAGATGTCTCAGTTTTATTTGGATTTCCAAACAGGTTGAACAGGTTGGAATGTTGACACATTTGTCAGCGGACTGTCACGGCTTTAACGATGAATGCAACCTGCAACCCCTCACCTGGAAAGAGTCCCAAGCTGTGGAGTCCTCTGGCTGTGAGGGAGGGTTGGAGGTGTGTGTTCCTTCACTTAAACCTGTGGAATGCACAAAGTTATTTAAGACTAAAATAATGTTTTTCAGGCTTTTACTCATTTCATACCTGGATTGTGGTTTAAATTTGTCCCAAAAAAAAAAATAAAAAAATCCACAAATTCTAACCAATCTCCTACAAACATCTAATTTCCTAACTGGCTGACCTGGAAGGGTTAAACACTTGCGTGGGGTCTGACATGCTGTTACCGAGTGACATGAGCTCGTCATCGAGGAGGCTGATCCCCGTCTCCTGTGAGGGGGCATTAAGGCTGTCTGTCGGAGTGGGAAACTCCGGGAAGGATGGAGGTGACTGGGGTGATGTGTCCAATCCTGACAGGTCCAGCAGGGCTGCAAGAGACAGATTCATTACAAACTGGGTAAAATCTGATTGTATACATGTTTCAGCTTTAAACTGTCTTGTGCCCGTTCTGCCAAGCACTGCCCATGTTGTTGTGCACTCCATGTTTCACCCACCTGTATGTTTCTGTGTGTTTGATGTGTTGTTGCCATTAACTATCTCCCCCTTCACCTGCTGTTTGTACAGGTTGATGACTTGAGTCAGGCTGTCGTTGGCCTGAAGGATCTCGGCTGTGGAAACACGTGAGAAAATGCTCCTTATTCTTTTTAGTGTTGTCTGTCAAGGCAAATGTCTGTTCTTAAACTGGAGGACGGCTATAAAATAGAGCAGCAAATAAACAAGATCGTTCCACCTTAACTATTAAACCATGAATGAAACCAGCACTGACCCAGAGCCTCGTCGTTGTCCTCTGTGTCACTGGCCAGTCTGAACAGTGTAGGTCTCATTTTCTCGCAGCGCTGGTACAAGTCCTGACCACACACACACACACACACCATTAAACACTGGTTTATATATAATTCACAGCTCAGGTTACGTGTGTATCCACTGATCTCCCTGTCTTCTAATTCACCTGTATGAGCTCAGCATTGCTGTGGTTGCTGGCAGTGCTGTCGTAGTCCTGCAGAAGCTGAGTCAGCAGGGTGACGCTCTCATTTACCTCCTGAATAGTGTTCACCCGTTTTGACACCTTCTCCGCTCGCCTCTGATCCTGCAGAGAGGAGACTAATTCACAAACAGCACGTGTAGCAGGTGCCACCCTAAATATGTGTTCAATGATGAAAAGCTATGGGCTCATTGAAAACACAAAAACACAGCTCAGGGTGTGAAGGCAGATGTGGAGTAAGACCCAGGAGAAGTCAGTATTAAAGTCTGGTTGAGAGCAGAATGCAGCTCATATTACACCTTAAATCAGGACAAGTGTAGTCTGAACTCCTGCTGAATCACTCTCCCAGCGACACACAAAACTCCCCAGGGCAACCAACCCATTTCCTCATTCAGTGCAGCACAGTGATATCTAACTCCTTTCTTTAAAGTCACACACACAAGACTGAGAAATCTGCAGCACAAGAAAGTGGCGCTGCAGTCAATGTATAACAGAAAGGTGCAATTCAGGAGTAGGAAGGAGAAGTAAGAGCGTTACCTCCTGGACCATTTCCTTGATGAGTTTGTTGGCGGCTTTTAAGTCCTCAGGGTGTGAGCTATTCAACAGGCGAGACAGCATCTGACAGCAGACAGCCAGAGTTCAGTGGTGAACAGGTTTTAGGAAGCACGATCTCAACCAAAACACTGGATAAGAAACCAGCTCAGGCCAGATATTTTCAAATCACTGATTACTTTCATTTAGCAGTTCTTACTTTTGACTTCTCCTCATCCTCAAAAATGGCATTCTTAGGTCTGGGTGGAGGAAGGTTCAGTAGTTTGTCAGGGGGCAGTTCTGGGTCTTGTTTAATAATACCTGATTTACAAACACAGAACGACACAGGAGTCAAATGCTTTGGCCCTGAATTCAGTCTAAATCTCCAAAGTGAACGTGGGCTGCACTTTTAGGGCCTTACAGCAGACGTTAGTCACTTCTGTTGATCTGAAGGCTGACAGCCTCTTACCTTGTTTTTTCAGCATCTGATAGGCATCTGAGATCTTGGTCTCATCAGGTAACCCCAAGGTCCAGCTATAGATCAACTCCAAAACCTTCTTTTTTACTGGCTCTGGTGACCGTGAACCCAGGTACTGAGTGGGAGATTGAGCACAGCAACAAAGTGATTTACACAGAAAAAACTGTCAGGAGAATGCACATGTAGACACACATTTAAAAAGCATTTTACCTTTGGAGAAACTACTTTGATGAGTTCATTGAGAAAACGGAACTTGCCCACTTCATTGTGAAACCTTTTACCACAGTTTTTCATACATGTCTCCAGAACCTGGCGATGAAACACAATACAAACCAAATAAATAAATAAAAACACAAAAGCTTTGCACTGAAAGGCAGACACTTCATTACTGGGCAGCTAGTTCTGTACGACAGATCCTGAACTCACCAGCAGGGCCTGCATTGCCTCCCACTCCTGCGGAGACTGGATCTTGTGGGCCAGCAGCCTGGTGGCCAGCTGAGGTCTGCACGCAGCACAAGTGAGAAAATGCAAGCGTAGATACTGTACTAAAAACAGTGCTGAGCAAAATATCTATATCTATAGTCAACTTCTGACCAACGCACTCAAGTCATGGGATTTTAAATAAACACAATGTTAAAAATGTCAGAGCAGACAACTTGTAGAAATGAATGATTTTTCTGTCTGTATTATCTTTACAGGGACCGTGTTTAGAAATGAGAAAATAGCCCAAACCAGCAACAATCAAATAATAATACTGAATAATAATAATAATTAAGGAGTGAAACACAATGTCCTTACCCCTCCAGATCACTGTTCAGCTGGTCACAGAAAGCATGAATGCTGCTCCAGTCTGTGTCTCTGTTGAGTGGGTTTGTGGCTCTGTCTAAAACATCAACGAACAGGACATTTTACTCTCCAGAGCTTTATCACTTATTATTCTTATATTACAATGGCTGGGACAGTTTACATCCTGGAGCAAATGTTTATCTTCCTTACTAGATTTCACCTGTGACCATGTCCTTCTATCTAAAAACCGATGCAGTGTATTTACACACATTAGAAAGTCAAGTCTCTCTAATGTACCTGACTCCTCTGTTACACCTTCGCTACCTGTGCAGATTAACCTGGTAACTCAGAACCTGCCTTGAGTGTCTCCAATAACATCCAGCTTCACATACAAAGTGTTTAAAGGGGCTTGTTGAGTTTTAAAGAAGCGGGACCTGACCCAGGAAAAGCCCAGAGCCTCCTAAGTGACTCCACGATTTCAAATTCATTAACAAACCCCAACATGTCACCGCGCAGAGCAACAAACAGGGTGTAACGTTAGCTAGCTCAGCGTCTGCAGTCGCACTGTGTCACCGTCCGGTCTAGAACCTTCTCAGGAGCCCACTGCTTTGCTCTAACCACAATAACAACCCGCTGGGACTAAAAATGTGGCCCCACGGTCTTGTTGATGTGCCGAGCCGCGAGCCTCAAGCTGCGCTGCGTGTTGACAGCTGGCAGCTCCGGAGCGACGTTAGCATCCTGGTGGTGACGGCGGAGTCCGAGCCCCTCGGCGCCGGGACACCTGCCACCCGATCCGCTGCCCTTCGTGGACAGTTATTAGCTAGTGCCCGGCGCTCCACACAACACGGGCTCGATGAAACCGAGTTTAAAACACTCACTGATCCGAGACTCCAAACTCTCCGCATCAGGCGGCGCAGCCATCACTGCGAGATTTATGTGGCGCCTCGGTCTCGCGAGGATTGCGCTGGTACGTAGATCGAGAAGAGACGCAGAACTAGACTAGATAGAAACGACAGCTACATATTAAAACATCACGGATTGTGTATGTATAAACGACATGTCTTCGTTATATGTCTGCAACGATTTAAAATACTAATTGAATCTAAGAAAAAATCCTCATGTGTGATAAATTTTACTGGTAATAAATATTATTTACTTTTAAGCTAACATCACTATACTTTACCTTCTTACTCATCCTAATTATTTTATCGTTTTTTTAAAATATTAAATCAACATCAACAAAGTCAGTGAAAACATTAACTTCTGAATTGGAGCAACACTTGAGATTATAGTGTAGATTTAAATGATATAACCATTCTATCAAAAAAAAGTCTACGACCAGAGAGCTGCGTCATGATGACGAAAGAAACCACAGGAAGTACAAATCCTTCAAAATTAAAGGACATTTAGGCAGAGCGGCCACCGACATAAATATCCACAGAAACATTTAATCTGAGAGTAGATTCACTTTTTACTCTCAAACATATCACATCTCGGATCTTTTGTTAAACTAGAAATTGTGTCTATTATAGTTTGCTAATAATGGTTTTATTAACTTAGTTGACCGGAAGTACCTTTTTAGACAATGGTTCATTGATGACTAAAAACTACCTTCATGAATTGACTAGTGGATGTGTTGGCCAAATATAACCCTGCTAAATAACTAAAAACAAAAGTTACGAAGGTAACTGCGGTTCTGTGAACTACAAACTAGAATAAATGCGTTTTTATGAAACTCATTTAAAACAATGTGTTTATCTGTTCGGCAGTGAAGAGAAAAACGTCTTTTGAATGTAACCAGAAACACCCCCTTCCTAATTATAGAGCAGCAGCTCTGTGTCGCCCTCCAGTGGCAGCTATTGAGTATGACACTGGTTTGTGCAGCGCTATAATGTGGACTACAGCATATAACGGGATTTTATTTAAATGTTCAGACCCTTTCTAACAAAACTCCCAGGAGTCCTCAGGGCGCTGCTGATGGTTGGACAACAGTTCAGAACATGCAGAAGCTCGGAGGTGGTTTTTGGTGAAAAGTGACACTCGGGACTTGGAGGTGGAAACAGAGAAGCAATATAAACACTTTAGGCTTCACCTCACACCGCACAACTTCCTTCCTGCTGCTTCACCATCTCGGTGCACAAGTTTGGCCGCGGGTTTTCTGCAAAAAGACGCAGTTTGAAAAGGTGATAAACGCTCTTTTCCTGTTTCCTCTGCTCAGATTGGTTTGATTTCCTTTGACTCTGAAAGTGCCATGTTCACCCAGCCTACAGGTCTCACCTTACACAAAACATGGTGTCACCGAAAGATTTACGAGAGTGGTGCCGCGTCACATGCGCACATTACCCCGACGTGGAAATAAAGAACATGTCGACCTCCTTCAGAGATGGACTTGCGTTTTGTGCCATCATCCACAGTCACCGACCTGAGCTGATGTGAGTAGAGCGGTGCAGCTGTGTTTCCTGTGCAGACACAGCGAGGTGCATTGTTTCCTGACTAGTCTAATGTGCATGTACACTCTACTCGTCAAACAGCTAAACTCAACTAGAATCATCTGATCTGGTCTCTACATTTCGCTTGTGCACCAACTGACCTGTGGACTTTCTGGATCAGCATCGTTCATTAACAGGCAGCTGTTGTATTTGCTTGTCATTCTGTCTTTTCATAAGAACTTGATCAACCTCTCACTTTTCCTCGTCCCCCTGCAGAGATTTCAGCTCCCTCTCCAAAGACAATGTTTATCAGAATAACAAACTGGTGAGTCATTTCTATCTGCACCACAAACAGGCTCCTTCAACTGTGTGTTTGCCGTTTATTTATCACAAAATGCTGTCAGCTGCCTTTGCAATCACCCACATTTATTATGGCTTCATTTTTTCTCATCTGGAGGCATTTGAGGTTGCAGAAACAAAGCTGGGCATCCCTGCACTGCTGGACCCAAGGGACATGGTTTCCACCAAGGTGCCTGATAGTTTGAGCATCATCACCTACGTTTACCAGCTCTACTACTACTTCAACAGCAGCTCTTACGGTGTGTGCTCTTTTATCGGCTGCTTTGGAGGCTGCCCCTTCAGGAATAAGATTTGAATGGCACCTTGATTTCACCTTCTTTATGAGCAGTATTGCGGTTGCACCTTAATAAGATCATCAAAGAGCCTGTACAACCTTCTGTTTGTTTTCATCCTCAAGTTCTGGTTTGCTCCATTTTGCTCCATCTGGTTTTGCAGCAGGTCCTGCCAGTCTGGGGTCGTCTCACATCTCTGTCTTAAACAGTGTCACCAAGAGTAAAACTGCTGGTCTGAGACCTGTGAAGGTAATCGCTCACAGTCATTTTAACATACATGCACATGCAATGACAACACAGCCTCTTTCTAAAGCTCTTTGCTGTTTTTGTTTCTGGTTTCCGTTCTGCTTTCAGAGCTCGACTCATCTGGAAACTGGTAAAGATCATTTATCCCACACGAGGACACGAACAGTCTGTAATTTGTGTTTCAAGCCTGTCTACCTTATACAGAGACATTTGACTGATGGAAAGATCTACCATCGCAGCTGTTTCAGGTAACAGCACAGATCACAAGGTAACAGCAGCTCGTATTTCTGCTAAAATAGTTTGGATTTTCTTCAGTGAATTAGGTTTATTGTTTGTGTTTTTATGATTATATAGACATAAGTGTAGGTTATTTTTTTATTCATATTTTTGAAGTGTACCTTTACAACAATACTATTTTTTTCTTTCTTATCGTTCAGGTGCAAAGTGTGTCACAACACTCTTTTACCGGAGCCCTACACAAAGGGAAGTGATGCTGGTTCCTTGATCTGCACTCACCAGAACAGTCAAAATACTCATGTTGACCTCAATAAGCAAAGTGCATCTGCCACTCAGACAGGTTATTTTTCTCTCAGTGGATTGGCTATCAGCAGAGTCCCTCATTACACTAAGAAAACAGAGTCACGGGACAGACTGGTTTATAAGACAGCAGAAACAGAGGCAAGGGAAACACATGAGAGTAGCGGAGAGGAGAAAGACAGAGAGCACAGAGACTCATCTGCTGGACTAAAGAGCATGGTACAGAAGCCAGCACCTCTCCATACTCACCCAACTAGTGTGAGCAACAGGACAACTGCACCTGTTCTGGCAAACAGCAAAATACAGCCAGGAGCATCAAAGGCTGAGTCTTCTTCACTGGGTGTAGCTGCAACAGAAGTCAGTCAACCGGTTCCTCCACCCAGGCAAATGTTGGGCTCTTCTGCAGTCCCTGTTCCTGCACCGAGGGCCAAAACCTCACAGACTGCAACCAAATCCCCTGCTGCAGGTGAACAGTCTGTTATTTTACTCGCACTGTTGTTTTTCATTCCTTCCGTTTATTATGACAGTGTAAAAATGAGTGGAGCCATTTTTTGGCTTTCTTTCTTTCTGTGCAGGCAGTTCATCCACCCAGAGTAAATCTGCACTGGGTTCATCTCACACGTAAGTTTACACAAGGGCTGGTTTCCTTTTCTTGCCTCCAGCTCTCTTCTGTCTCTGGAATATCACATATCATCAAGCATCTCTTTCCTTCTCCTTCATCTGTTCTTCTGCCATTTGGCTATTTATTTATAAAATCTTCATTTTAACTAGAGCAGTTCTATCATTTACATTGAAATAAATTGTCTGGGCAAAATTGATTTATTATAATAATAGTAAATACTGAATGTGTTTCCCCCTTCAGCACCAGTCCAACCAATGACTGCCCTAAAGTGAAAACCAACCATCCATGGTTGACCATCATCCACCCTGGACCCTGGATGCAGCTGCCTCCTGCTCCACCCCTGGTTCCCACTCCTCGCTCCAAACCTGTCTCTAATCTGCAGGAGCCCTGGTACAGACCCAAAGTGCCCCCTCCCAACCCATTTGGAGAGGATGAGGATGAGGACATTGAGGAGGAGGCTGCTAAACATGAGTCCGCAGACCAAATCAGTGGCAATCTGACAAACTCATCAGGGGACACTGATGCTGTGGTTTGTTCAGGTGATAGTACTGCCAGTGAATGTGACGGCAGTACTCCACCAAACAGACCAGAGGGAGTGAGTGCACTTCCCAGTACAGCGGAGACTCCCACAGAACTAGCTCGAAACACGTGTCAATTCGGTTCATTGGGTTTGGATGAAAATGGAGGCACAGGTGGCTCATTACCAGATGTTACTGCAGGGCCACAAGCCACTTCAGACGAGGCACAGAGTCAGTTTTTCACCAGGAGTCTCTCTGTGCCAGCTCTCACCTTCACCTGCTCTCAAAGTCCAACAGAGGCAGATGAATCAGTCACCTCATGTCGAAGTAAGGTATGAGCAGAGATTAATCGGACTGGAAAAAATGAAATTGAAGTATAACTACAACTTTACTTTGTTTAACCACTCAACTTTGTGGAGAATATTTTTATGAAATACTAATGCACTGTAAACAGATCAGGCTCAGCAGGTTTTAACAGCCACAGGGGTTTATTCTCAGTTCCTGTCATGACAAAGATAATCATCCATCTCTCAGTTTCCCATATCATGTTGTTTTTCCATTTTTAGCCGAGCTGCAATGACACTTCATTTGATCCAGAACCTGCAATGCCCACATCATCTCGACGGGCCCCGGCCCCTGGACATGGTTTCCCACTCATCAAAAGAAAGGTATGTGAACAACTTGTAGGTTTGCTTCCATCATCTTCAGCCTTAATAGAAGAAGAAGATGCATCATTTAGTTGGTTTTGTTCACACTGATTATCGTGACACTTACTTCAGGCTTCTGTCATCAGAGGTTTGCAGAAACCTGAGAGAAACCTGAGAGTGAGATATTCCTAAGTTTTAGATTGACGTGTGGCAGGTGCAGACAGACCAGGATGTTTCTGCTGAAGACCTGCAGGTGGAGATGGAAGAGCTTACAAAACATTTAGATGCACTGGAACAAAGGGGAGTGGAACTGGAAAAGAATTTGAGAGACTGCAAGAATGGTACACCAAATTCTACCTACTGGTTTTAGACAAAATAATTTACTGGTAGGAAATGACTTCTTGTAGTAAACCTGGTGATAATGGGGATGGCTATATCTCTGCTTTCATGCTCCCTCTTCTACTTTCAGATAAGGAGGAAGAGCAGATGCTGATGGACTGGTTCTCCCTGATCCATGAGAAACATGTTCTGGTGCGCAGAGACACAGAGCTGGTTTACCTGTAAGTAGCTCACAACCAGCATTTTGGATATATATATTATTTTAAAAATGAATGGATGCTTTCCTGTTTCAGTTAGAAGTGAATTTGATTATATTTTGTGCTGTGCATGTTCCCAGGATGAAGCAGCAGAGGTTAGATGAGAGCCAGGCAGATGTGGAGTACGATCTCAGATGTCTCCTCAATAAACCTGGTCAGTGTGTAACTGCAGCACTTCTTCCATGTCTAAACTTCACTGGGTACGGTTTCTGCATGTAGTGAATGGATTCACTTCAAACCAGTGCTCTGAGGTTCTTTTGTTGCTGTCGTCTTCACATTCAGAGAGCGAATGGAGTCCGGAGGATCGAGGTCGAGAGCGGCAACTGATGGACGAGCTGGTCGCCATCATCGAGCAGAGGAACCACATCGTCAGCAGCTTGGATCAGGACAGGCAGAGGTACAGTGGAAAACACAGTATGTCGTACCCTCACATTCGTAGGTGTTTGTTGTAAAGTAGAAATGTGACTTTGTTTTTTTATTAGGGAAAGAGAAGAAGATGTGCTTTGGGATAAAATGATGAATAACAAAGGTGAGAAAAACTTTTCAATTCTAAAGGTTCCCCTGAGAAAACAGCTTTTTTTTCCTCTATCCTTTTACATTTGATTGTCTTCTCCTGTCTGTGTCTAAGCAGATGATAATGCAATTGAAAAACATAATAACATAATATTTCCACACTTTATCGCTTTTCAGAATTCCAGAAAGAAGGGCTGAAAGAGCTAAAGAAGTCAAAAGGAAAGTTCAATCCCAAAAAGGTTTTTAAGATGTTCAACCATAAAGCAGAGAACACCAAAGACTCTGTGGGCAAAAAGAGCTGAAGTAATGTCATAACTGCAGAAACATCTTTTACCACTGAAGATTGTCCTTCTGTGAAACATTAAGTTGGCAAAGAGCAGCTCAGTAGCATATATTATGTTCTCTGTGCTGTCCATGTACATTTACCCTTCCATGTTTCTTTACTTGCCCTATCTGCTTTAAGTCCACCAGTATTTATGTTTTTATTATTTACCTGTATTTGGGAAACTTTGTCTTGTCCATAGAGAAGAATTATATATTTTCTGATTAAAGCGTCTTTATTTCAAACTGTTGCTGCTCTTTTTCTACTGGTGTTTGATTAACTTGTCTTAAACCGGTGAAATACATGCACTTATCCTGAGTTGTTGGGCTGTTATTCTGTACTTTTTCTGTTTGAAGCAATAAATGGAGAAAAATAGTCCTGCTGGTTTAAAGATAAGCACATTAACAACGTTAAGTGTGTGAAATATGACAAATAGACTTCCCACTAATTTGCCTCATTATGAAACCGTACTTTATTAATGTTTCTAGATTTATACCAAAGTCTTTAAGTTTGAACTTTTCCTAAACACATTTTAGATTCAAGTGCGGGACAGGCGGAATGAAACAAATGTCTCTCTTTTCCTATCCGGAATGTTTTTTCAACGCACCGATCGACCGGAAGTGGAGCGCTCGTAACGTTCATGTGGGTCCATGTTGACAACAAAAGTCGCTGGAAATAAAAATTAGTTGTTAAGATTCACAGAGACTCGTCTGAGCTTGGAAACAAAACATGTCCGACAACGAAGATAAGTAAGTAACGACACAAAGGTTCAACGCGCGATGTTTACCCGCGTTTTTAATCATAACATGACGCGACGTGTGCTAATGTTTGAGCTAACTGCTAATTAACAGACACGAACATCAAACCTCCTCTGGAGCTGAGGCCTATTTCGTACATTTTCTGTTACATTTTAGCTTCGATGATGGAGATTTTGATGATGCCGAGGAGGATGAGGGATTAGATGACCTGGAAAACGCAGAAGATGTAAGTCCTTGTGATTTCTCTGATAAAGTAAACAGCATAATCAAACAACCCATTTACTATTTCCGATTTATTTATTCAGGAATGCTGCCCCGCTGCTGGTTAACAATGTTTAATGAGTCCAAATTGTTTGCTTTGCTGCTGTGGGCAGGAAGACCAGGAGCATGTGCAGATCTTGCCCGCAGGAGAGGGCCAGCAGGCGAACCAGAAGAGGATCACGACACCCTACATGACCAAGTACGAGCGGGCCAGAGTGCTGGGAACACGAGCTCTACAGATTGCGTGAGTGTGTCCAGATGTTCAGATGTCCAGATGTGGTGTCTCAGCTCTGGCTCTTTTCTACACAAGCCTTTACGTAATGAGGTGAATCTCTTCTATTTGCACATTGGCTGGAATTCAGTACTTGCTGATTTGTTCCAAACAGGATGTGCGCTCCAGTCATGGTAGAGCTGGAGGGGGAGACAGACCCTTTGCAAATAGCTATGAAAGAGCTCAAGTAAGTGCAGAGATCATTATTGTGAGATTTAGAGCCGCCCTGTACTCCCCAGTGTCTTACCATGGTTCTGGTTTGTCTCCTCCAACAGAAGCAGAAAAATCCCCATCATCATCCGCAGGTACCTTCCCGATGGGAGCTACGAAGACTGGGGCTGCGACGAGCTGATCATTACTGATTAACGAACTTATCCAGTCTGCATTGACAAAACAATATACCTCCATCATGTCAGGTCAGTCAGCTACACAAACCCAGGAGTTTCCTTAGGATAATGAAATTATCTCCCTCCAGTTCATACCACGATTGAATCCTTTATTATCCAGTCACATATAAATACATGGACTGTATCAAACAGATTTTGGAAGAGCTGTGAAAAACAAACCAGTGTGTTGATTATGGGTTGATAATCCAATAATCAGACCCTGACTCGCCTTACATTGTTGCTGCATCACTTATACTATTTGTTTTAATAGCTGCATTATAACTAAGAGCCACAAGGGGGAAATGTATTTAAGTCAAACATTTGGTTTTAGAAAATCATCCTGTGTTGTAAATGTTCCATTTGTTGTTTTGGAAGGAGGAGGCTGGTTAGTGGGAAAGAACTGTTTTATTGTTATAAATAAACTCTTTTGTATGAATGGTCACGTCTACTTCATATGACTTACACAGACACGTGTGTGAAGTTTTACCTGTTGGTTTCATATCTATGTCACAGAGATTTAACAGTATAATTATCCAAAAAGCTGGATACACCTGACTAAGTGCAAATTCCAGGTAAGCTGAAGTGTGTTTGATTTGCAGTAAGCCTACAGACGTTTGACACCAGTATAGTAAATAGTCTGAAACTGTTGTTGCAGCTTTAGTGTTAGAAATAGTCACTAATTCTCCTCTTAACAGTCTGTTTATATCCACTGTTTGTTTTTTAATGACACTTTCTTGTTCTACATGTTATTTCTTTCTCATTTTGAGATATTCATGAAATACATGAGTGTAATCTGCAGTTTTTCACTACCATGTCCAGACTGACAGCTGTGTAGATAAAAGCCATTGATGGCTGTGCTTGACATATTCTAACCTTCCTCTTTGGATATATTAGTATTCTGAGGTCATAGGTGGTTCTTCTGTACCGTTGATAAAGCATTGACATTACTCTCCAAACAATATTTATTGAATTACATAATAATCTGATTTTGTCTGGATCTTGAAATGATCTCTGGCTGTTTTAGGGATCTAAAGAAAAGGATTGATTCTTATGATCTCTTTATTACAATTTATAAAACATTTGGCTGTTCCCCTGTCAGTATGTTTATAGGCTGCATTCCTTCCAAAACTAATTTGCTGGGAGGTTCTTGTCACGCCTGGTGTTCGGAAACTGTCTAAAGAGATGCTGAAACTAACACGATGCTCTGCGTCTCCTCGCTCTTCCCCCACAAACACACAAAGCAGCCAGACAGTTGCTGTATTGTTTGGAGGAAGTGGGCTGTTCCTCAGGCAGATACAGGAGAAAGAGGATTAACGGTTTTGTTGTACATGAGGCTGTGTGATGTTACATGTTCTGTGTGTGTGTGTGTGTGTGTGTGTATGAGCATGCATGTTTTCTTGTTCTCTCATGCATCACACAAACGTTTAAACCTCGTCAGGATAAAGCCGTTTTCTACTGGTGTCTGTAAATGTGTGAAGACAGTTATAAATTTCTTAGAAACTTGTTTAATCTGTGAATCCTTTGATTAGAGGAGACACAGCCTCAGGGTGATGCTGTGCTCCTTTAATGGGTGGGGGGTGGGGGGCATGTGATACTCACCAGTACTCACCACAGTGAGGACACCATCAGGTCACCCTCCACCCAGCTGAGGGTGTGGCTAATATCTTCTGACTTATTCTTTTGCTCTTCACAGTCTACCTTCTTCTTCTTTTGCTGTTTTCTGATCCTTATTGTTGTGTTCGTACACATCATGTCTTCTCTTTGGATTGTGTGTCTCCTGTTGTTTTATAATTACTTAACTTCTCTTTAAACAGTTTTGGAGACAAATTGCCCATAATCCCTGTTTACTCATATATAATGTCATTCTTAGCATTTTTCAGATTTGGATTTATTTTGAAGATCTGCTCTTAACAAATGAAAGTACCCAATTCCATTTAACTGTATCATGTTAAGTTTACCAGTCGGATCCCTTGAGAACAAATTTTGTCTGGCATTTTAATGCATACTTTGGATTTTTTTGTAATTCATGCAAAGCCCTTTGTAAGTTTTCACCTTCCCCATTCTGAATTTCCCCCATTGGGGATGAATAAAGTATCTATCTTCTTTCTGTCTGTCTGTCTTTCTTGTCTGTCTGTCTGTCTGTCTATCTATCTATCTTTCTCCTCAGAGGAGGAGGGTGGGTCGCAGGAGTTGTAGGGTCTTTGTGCAGAGAATGTATGAGAGTCCCTTTGTATCCCGGTGAAGCTGCAGGCCTGGCAGTTATGGCTAGGGCTCCCTCATTGCCCTGTTTCCCTCCTCCCCCAAAGTTCTCTTTCAATGGCCTTCTTTGTCTTTCCAAAGTATCGCCCAGCCGATTAAAGAGAGAGAATTAGGAGTCAGGCTTAACCTGCAGCTCACAGCAACATACGTGCATGCATTCGCAGTGTAACAAACCTGAAATATGCATGTGGCCGTGCATCACCAATCGCAGCCCCTTCTGAGGTTGATAAATCAGAGGAAGCTTTGGTTTGCACTGATCTCACTTTAGTGCATTAATGTGGGTCAGTTCTGTTCCCGTTGTAACATCCACACAGATTCACTCACCGTCCGTGCACGGAAGGAACCACCGCTAATGTTCTCTTACCTCTGCTGAGAGTCAGCTGTGGCCGTCAGCTGAGTCGCGGCCAGCTGAAGTGAATTATCCATGAGCTGAACAGATTATGTTGGAAATGTGAGCAGGGCTTCAGTCATTAGACGCCATGAAGACATGTGCTTTTGTTGTTTTCTGTAATTTATGAAGAGAAATGAATTTTTCTTCCATCGTAGTAGGAACATTTCTGGTATCTGACAATTATTTTTGTATCATACTTTAGCTATTCAAACTAATATTTATTACATATTAAGTATTCTGATCTATTGTAAAAGGATTCAATAGGCAGACTTGTATTAAAGCAGAAATAATAGCTTTATTTCAAGTGAGAATAAAAGGTCATTAGTCATCACATGTTTAGGCTTTCGCTCCTGCTGTTACTTAGAAGCTGGTTTGCTGCAGTTACACAACAGAATAAAATGGCTACTACTAAGACGGCAGTGAAGTTTTCTCTATAATGAAAAGAAACAGCGCAAACATGAAACCAATATAAATAAATGAAACATTCATAGCAACATTAACAGATATTTCATATAAAGCAGTGAAAAATGTTAAATGAACTCTGCTTCTTGTGCTGGAGGTAAATGGTTAAATGAAATCAAGCAGTGCTGCATGCATATGGTTCGCTTCTGTGTCCAAAGAGTATATGGGTGATAAACATAAAATAAGGCAAACGAAGTATATATTTTCTTATTGCCAGGTGAAGAGTATGATAATGAAAATACAGTTGTGACGTCTATGGAGAGCGAGAGATGAGAAATCAGAAAAAACACAACACAAATAGAAAACAAAAACAAAAAGGATTTAACATACAGGTTGTTGCTTCTCTGTCCCATGTGTTAGTAATCAGTATATTAATGACAAGGCACATTTTATATTGAATACATTTAAGGTTAAGTTGTGATAAAGCTTATATTCTAACTGCTTTACTCACACAATCTCTGGCAACACTTTCTCAGTCTTGGCATCACTGAAACTGTCTTGAAATATTTCTTTAAACGATACACAACTAGAATCAGAACGTACTGAAAACTGTTCTACATAGAGAGAAAGGCAGTGGTGGATTCACTGGATATAATCGTGGCAGAAAGCACTGGATAGTATTAATACACTCAGTCGTTAAAATGAAAATGTGAGCCTTATCAATGAAGACAGTCTTTTAACATTAACGTGCTTCATCAATATGTCAAATGCTAACGAAGACCATCACACTCATCAGTGCCGCTGTGGGGAAAAAGGCAGGAGTAGCTTCTGAAACAATATGTTTTTAAGACATTTACAACAATTGGAATAATGTTGACATCTAAAGCAAACTAATTAGTTCATGTTAAGGTAGTTTTGAGTCACGTTGGGAGAAACGTCGGTTTCTTCTCTACATTTAAAGTTTTGGTCTCAAAACTTTGGTCATTTTACAAATATTTCATGTCTGTACACATCAATATATGTACATTTGTAGTTTCAAGTACTTTTGTATAAACTATCCTGATAATAGTCAGTCAGTCATGAAAACCTTTTATGAAATATGTGTTTCATTGAACAAAACTGGTTTTATGGCATTTTTCTGCTGTGCTTGTTCATTGTGTGTACAAAAGGCGTTTTTGTGAACACAGCAGATTTAAATAGGGACAAATGTGCCTCAGAAACCAACAGAACCTGTTTTGTATTGATTTCCAAAAGCAACACTAAACATCTGTTTGATAAAAGGTCAGTCCTGAGAAATGAATGGGCCATAGCCAAATAGTTTGGCACTCCATTCACCTGGTATTAAAAGATTTCATTGGCCTTTCATAATACAGGCCAAGGTTTTCATCTTGAAGTTACATATTAGAGATTAAGATGTTATTATCACTGTGGACCATGGTCCCTGTGGCTGCTGACCCCGGGGGGTAGACGGTGCAGTGTGCGTCCTCTGCTACATATGGAGTCACCAAACCCACAGAGACGTGATCATAAACCAACTCTGCTAATTGTGGTTTTTGAGCAGCAGACGTTTTGCTGCTGTGAATCAAACCTGGAACTCTGCGATGGTGGATGTGTTTTGTTTTTTACCGCACCAAACTTCTGCGCCCCCTAAAAGCACCACGGTTCAAACTCATCCTTGGGCTGTGACAGCATTTCTGCATCTGGGCTAAACCACAATGGGGTCCCCACCCACATGCCTCCCCAGCCTCCTCCCCTGGTGCCTGCCCACTCCCTTTGGCCCAGACCCCTTCCACCTCCAAAACCACCAACACTGCTGTTGCTGTTGTTGCTGCTCCTGCTCCTTGGGTCCGACATGGGGGCTGAACCTGCACCAGTATCCTCTGGTCTCGTTGTCTGTCATGGCCGCGACAGTGTTGTGTAGACGGGCTGTTCCCAGTGTGTCGGGCTGTGTGACTGTGGTACGCTGGCAGGGTCAGCGATAGGCGTGTACAGGGGCCTCTGGGAGGGGCCCATGTAAGAGAAGGCGGAGTACAACCCAGAGGCCTGGCTGGAGTGGGTGTAGTATGACCCTGAAGCCTGGTGATCAGCATAATCAGCAAACTGAGCCCTGGAAGCCAGCGAGGGGAAGGCAGAACTGTAGTGGGGAAGGCTGAGGGGGGTGTAGGTGACGTGAGACCCTGCTGAGACTGCTTCTGAGAAGTGAGCCCCAGCTCCTCCGGTCTCACTCTTGATTTGAGCCTTGGAGGGGTCTGAGCTCAGAGGGGAGCCGTGGTGTTGCTGTGACTGCTGCTGCTTGGAGAGCCAGGCTGCTGAGTGTCCACTGGCCACTGCCAGAGCTGAGGAGATGCCGTACGTGTACGGGGAGGCTGGAGAAGCTGCTGCGGCTGCTCCTGCACCAGCACCCTGTCCAACCCCCGGCTGCCCGTTTGGGGGAAGATACTGGTCAAACTCATTGACATCAAAAGGCTCCATGTTGGCCATCACCTCATGGCTCATCTCACCAATGTCCACATTACCAAAGTCAATGTGAGGTTTTCCAGATCCTGGAGCACCTGAACTTCCCTCTGCTCCAATTGTGCCACGAGGGGCCCCGTTCCCAACACCCTCCCTTTTTCCATCCCCTGCTTTCCCAGATTGAGACTCTGTCTTGGGAGTGGTGGGAGGTGTTGGAGGACTGTGGCTCTGACCTATAAGGACACAAGAAAACATATAGTTAGAGCTGTTTTCCTTGGAGACTCAAACAATTTCCTATCTGTGTCAGGATGGTGTTACTGGGGTAGTGGGTGAGGACCTGCGGCATGAAGGTGGTGCCCATCTGCCAGAGGCGACCCGGCTCCCCCACAATGTGCCACGTCCAGGTGGAGGCCCTTGTAGTGGGACTGGCTGTGGCTGCCCTCACCCTCCGAATGGCCGTCGGCCTCGCTTCCTGAGCCAGAACCAGGCTTTCCATTCTTGCGGCGGCGTGGTTGGTATTTGTAGTCGGGATAATCCTTCTTGTGCTGCTTCCTCAGCCTCTCTGCCTCCTCAATGAAGGGTCGCTTGTCAGCCTCATTGAGAAGCCTCGGATATAAGGAAAACATGCAATGCAGGAAGATTCAGGAAAAAAAGATCAACAGGTGTATGTGGTGAAATGATTCTGACTAAAGATGCATCCTGCCTGCAAACATGGAACTGTGGTGGTTATGCTTCTGGCAAAAATGGCATGAGAAACCCCTGACCTGCCTTAACCTCCCTTCATCGTTTTTCTGAGCCAATTAACCAATCACGACTGAGCCCAAGGTCAAGTCTTCATCTAATTAGTGCTCAGTTCCTACAAGGTTAATGAATTTAGCCTTTCTGACCTTTAATGCTGGCATGTTCTGCATGGGAAAGCAAAGAAGAGTCTTTAAAATAAACTCTGAACTTTGAACTTAAAGTTGTGATCAGAGACCATGATATGAGCCACTTGTCCCATTCTCAGGAATTTAGTCAGGAATATCAAAACACTTTTTATTTGTGTGTGTAAACAAGTAATTTTTAAACTAAAGTCATTAAACATATTGTGGTTCTTACTGATCAAACAGTATGAAGATAATGCAGTTCAGATCTCAGGAACTTTTTATGTTCTTAGTTTAGGGAAATGTTCAGGACAAGATCACTTTGTCCAGTTGTCCCTGAAACTCTCAGGCGTCACCATGACACTGACCTTTGCCCTCTCCACTGTGTCCCCTAACCCCGTGTCTGACCCCTGCAGAGCACTAATGTTTCTGAGTTTATCCTGAACATGTTTATTACAAAGACCGGGTCTCTGTGCTGCAGATGTGGCTTGTTAATGAATGTATTTCAAACCCGCTGCTGCTGAATGAGTGAGTGTGAGTGTGAGCATCAGGAGGTGGGCTGTCAGCTCTAACTGCTCTAACTGTTCACATGAAGTGGCCTCCTCACCTCCACAGCTTCCCCAGGGTCTTGCTGAGCTCCGCGTTGTGCAGGTGTGGGTGTTGGTCGGCCAGTTTCCTCCGCGCCGCCTGCGCCCACACCATGAAGGCGTTCATTGGCCTCTTCACGTGTGGCTTGCTCTTGCTTCCTGTGTTCACGCGCACGGGCATGGGCACGAGGGTCCAATCGTAGCAACTGAGCACCTGGCTCACCGCCTCGCGGATACCTTGGGGGAAGCGGTCTTCCTCGTCTTCGGATTTGACGGACGAGCAGCCCGCCGACATGTCGTCCAGACTCGCCAGCTGCGGCTGCCCGTGGATGGGCGAGTCCCCCCCACCCGTTGCACCGGAGGAATGTCCTGGTGACAGTGAGCGGCTGTCGTCCGACATGCCGGGACTCAGCTCGACCTCCGACAAGCTGTGCTCCTCTCTCGACATCTTCCTACACACACAAGCCTCCAGGTGCGCAGAGGATCCAACGCCTGTTCCTAAATGCTCAGCTCTGTCTACCGGGTCCCTGTTCCTGCTTATCCCTACAGTTACGCACGGAGTGTGGGCTGACGCTGTCTGATCTGTCCCTTTGGACTCCTCTAAGTTATAATATAAACTGCCAGTCTGTCTCTACTCTCAGCCTCCGTTGCAAAACTCTGTGAGGGTTCCACATTAAAGTTCTTTCCATCCGGGTTGTTGGTATCATAGGCGGCTCAGTGCGCACCTTGGACCCCAGTTTAGCTACTAATGCACAGCTGCCTGCGCCAAACTCACCCAGTCTCTCTTCCCTCCTGACTTCCCCTTCTCTCTCTCCTCCGTGTGCCCCGCAATTGAAATCCGACAGCGAGGACCTGAAACAGCAGAGTGTTGAGGAGCGCCATTACAAAAACAGTAACAGTCCCTGTTTCACCTGGCAACAAAAACTTCACAAACACCTGGACCCTGCAGGGAAGCGGTGCTGTTAGACCCAGGCTAAGCCATTGTCTGTTACGGAGAAGACTTTGGCCTGATTTTACAGTTTCTTCTCTATCGTCAATAAAACCACGCCCCACCCCAACTTGTTTCACCCATAAAAACCTGTTAAATGTGAGGAGTTTCCATGTTGCCTTCATCTTTCACTAATATAAATAATGAACCTCAAGTGATTTCGTTAAATGTCAGGAGTATAAGAGACATTTCCAAAACAAGTTTGACCAGGACTTAATGCTTCATGGTTAAGATTTGCCATGATGGTACAAAATCTGCTCAAAAACCAAAATGGATTTCCCATTTTTTTAATCCTGTAAGTGCATCTGCATAAACTTTAGACTTTTTATATCGAGTATAAGCGGCAGACTTCCAGTTCCAGCAGAACGCAGTGCCTCTCTGCAGGCACAACCCTCGCCCCCAAACAAGCTACTGTTTAAGGGTTTGCAGTTGTTCCAAGGTCCCCGGAGAGAAAGTGTTGGAATGATATGAGGCCGCAGCAGCACAGACCTTGGATTTATACTCTGCAGGTCTTGGATAAACATGGACCTGGCGCTGGAAATATAAACTCTGTGTGCGTGCGTGTCAGTATACGCCGTGTTTGTGAAACAGGCCCAGGTCTATCGACAGGAGCAAAATGTGTCCTTGTTTTGTCCCTTAAATCAACACTCAGCCTCAAGGTTTAGGTTCTAAATCAGCAGAGAACGTCCCGTGAAGCCTCACAGCCCGCTGGTTTGTTTTCTTTCCTCCGTATCGTGTTGCACCAAAATCTCATACACGTCTGTTGACATTACGCAATAGGTAGTCCGTTTTAAAAGCTTGTGTGTTCATGTTCGGGTTAAGTGAGGAGGTTGCCTCATCTTTATATTTGAAGACAAATGTTCAGCTCTTCTAAATTCTACATGAACTAATTTATGTGTTGGTGTTTGGTTAACAGCTGCTGCTGTAACCAGCAGTGGACTTTTTAAAAATTGAGTTAAACGGCAGAATAAATGTCGTGTGGCTCTTTATAAAAGTTTGACGTGTTGTGAAAACCAGCTTTTATTCAACATCAGATTGTTTCCATTTCCAGCAGAGGCCCATGTTAAGCTTCACCATCTGTCCGAGGCGCATTACTAACGATACGCGTTTGCCACCTGGTCTGCGAGGCTGGTTCGCAGTCCGCGCCCCTGCTGCAGACAAAACCTAAACACCGTGCGTAAAAACGCACCAAAATGCCCCTTTGCGCACCTGTTGTCTGCGTTGGCTCGACGCGCTGCGTGTTCATATTACCTCTCATAAGAAAGAAAGGAAAAAAACAATCATTAAAAATCACTTGTGATATTTTCCTTAATGACCACATTGATCTTAAAGTATTAACATATTCAGCCTCAAATTAAAATCAAACCAAGTAAAGGATTTTAAAACTGTCTGTTGTCACGGGGCTCAGTCCGAAACAGTAAATGCCCTTTAGTTCAGGAATTATCAGAGTATTTATAGATTGTTTCTGACACACCCTTCAGATCGAGATTATTTGGATTTACCGAGCACATTTACAGCGCGTAATGAATTTCCGGCTATGTGAACTCATTATCGCCGCTTGACTTACCAATAAGTTGGCCTTAATTTGCTTGTTTGGAAACTTTGTTTTAATGGCAGTGAAATAAACGAAGTTTCATCTGGTCCAAACAAACCGGCACATTATGCAATTAAACCAAGCGCTGTATAATCTAGCAAATGTGGATCTATAGAAATACGTCATTACAGATTATAAATACAGATTATAAATTATTTGCGTCTGCACCAGATTCCGTTTGGATGTTAAGGTTGTTTTGTCCCTAATGTGCCTTTACTGTTATTTCATTTCACCTACAACTTTTCAAACGCTCTTCTCTTTTAGAAAGCTGCTTGAGTAAACGCAAAAATCCTAAATTCTACAGTCAGTACCAGTAAAAACCTTCCAAAACAAATAATGATCATCGAAACAAAAATAAATCAATTTAAAACAGGACCACCTGTTCCACTGACAACAGAACGATCATTACCATGACTCAAAAATTCTTCGTACATGCCTAAACCGAAATTAAATAAAGTTTTTGATGCAGAAAATGTTAAATATTGTAAAAGCTCTAGTCTCAGATTAGTTTTTCTACACGAAGACCTGGATGAATAAAATGTCCCAGATGTTATTAAAACTTTAGAATGAACACATTAGTCATTTGGGACCAGTATATGACCACAGTCCTAGCTCACAAATCCGTAAAAAGTTCTAAATAGTGATCCAGGCAATGTTAACCAACATTACATCTCTGACTCTGAGTCGGGCTCTTCTCTGTTACTCCGACGAGAATCAAAGCGCAGAGTCAGAGCAGCAGCAGCACAGAGGAAAGAGTTGGAAATGCTAAGCGTCTTACTTCAGTAATGAGAAAAGGAGGTCGCCGGTTTTGCACGAGAATCCGTGAGTTCCCGAGTTTCCAAAGTGACGCTCGCTCCCCAGCCCCCTCGCTCGCGCTGCCAGCGTATGAATGCCTGCTCTGTGTGTCGGTACCGGGGCTTAAAGAGCTCCTTGTATGAGGCCGAGAGAAAAAAATAAAAAGACAGAGGGGAGGACAAGTCTTAAAGGAGCTGCACAAAGTAGGGACGCAGGCTCCGAGGTCTCTGATTGGTTGAGAGGTAATTCTGTGTCTTTGTTGCTCCCGCCTATCTATCTATCTATCTATCTATCTATCTATCTATCTATCTATCCATCTATCCATCTATCCATCTATCCATCTATCCATCTATCCATCTATCCATCCATCCATCCATCCATCCATCCATCCATCTAAAGTTAAACATGGATTTGTTTGTGCGTAAATTGCGCGCATGAAAATTTCTGCAAAGAGAAATTACAAAGATTTCCATAAGTCATTTCATTATAGTGGCCGACTGACTAAACAGGTCTGCTTGTATTTTTCACTCCATAATTCACATGAACAATTTTATCGGCCTTTTTCGGGTGTTCATTTTAGACGAAGTTCATTTGTTTTGCATTATAACTTCTAAGTTGTACAAGTTACATGGATGGCTAAAACCTTTAATCCTCGACGAAACTGCTTGATGTCAGATTTCTGAACATGGTCAGAGGTGCAGTGTCCAGACTAGAACCACAGGACAGTAACAAACAAAAATAAATCAGAGGCCTGGTCATTTGTTGAGGGAATAAGGAGGGAAAGTGTACTTCGTCTTTACTGTTAATCAGGTTTGTTACAGGAGCACCGAGGCACATAGAAGGATAAATAACTTGATATAAACAAGTTTATCCAGTTTCTTATGGTGGAAGTAAAAATCGCAGCATGTCCTCAGATGTTAAATGACACAAACTGTAGCGTGAAGAGATGAATCCATTAACCAGCCGTGTGGTTTCTCACCAGCACAGCACAGGTGGAGACTATTGGCTGACAGTGAAAGGCTCCTGGGAGAGTGTGTGCCAGGCCACAACGCTCCTCTTCATCAGCCATGTGTGAGTTTTATAATTGCACGGCGCGTTTAAAACCGGTGGTGCTGGTAGAAAACGCAGAAAGGAGAGCCGAGCGGGGATACAAGCGCAAGCGCTGTTCTACACAACAATGACCCCTTGTATCCACGACATGCGACACACTGGACCTCAAGCCAAAATTCAATGAATGTTGACTGTGATAAGGGAATCCTAACCATGAGTGCATCTCTGTCCGATTCTCTGCCTCTTTCATTCCTCCTCTCCCCTCTTCTTTGCGCCCTTTGTTTTATCTCAGGTGAATTGTAATCATGTGATCAAAACGAGCACCCCCTTCCCCCTTGAATGAAAAAAAATGGGGAACAAAAAGCAGTTCTGTGCATATGGAGAATGAAAAGAAAAGAGGGAAAAGGCTTGTGTCTTCCCTTGTGCTGCCATTCTTTGTCTGGGTCTCAACAAACTCTGACATATAGAGAAAATTGCTCCAGGAGCGCGGCGACTCAGCCCGGGGAGCTGTGGGGGACCTGAGGTGGGACTGGCCCGCTCCTGGAGCCTTAAACCGCGGATCGTAGAGAGAGACACCCCGGGGATTTGTCTCCCGCTGTGCAGCTGAGGATTTGCGGCCCGGCCTCGGTTTGACGTGAGTGTTTGTCTTGGCGTGTGTGTGTTTGTGCGCAAATAATGAAGGTGGGAGGAAATGAAGGGAAATAAACAGACGTAACGAAGTCACAGCGCTAAGTCAAACTGACGGTGCCAGTTAGTGTGACACGGTTGTGTGGCTGAAAGGTATTTGAGAGAATCGTGCTGAGGCAAATTTCGTCCATGATATAGACACAGGTATCTGCACAGCGGCAAAATGCTGCAAAATAGATTTTCTAGTCAAAATTCTGCCTGAGTGAAAAATGTCTTAGCGATTAAACTTGTGATTTTCTTTATGCGTCCTGCAGAATAACGTTTGGTGGCTCCGCAGTCCACACAGACGTTGTTCAGAGAAATTCAAGTTAATGACCAGAAAGCCTACACGAAGCATTTATTATCATTTATGTATTATACAAATAATGCTGCTGCAAATCCAGAGAGTTGATTCAGATTTTAAAAAGCTGCCTGAGAATATCTCAAAAGTAAAAACAGAAAGTGATACTTTCTTCAGCTAAACTGTTTTTCTCTTGGGCCTGTTGCACCGAAAATAAAACCCGCTCTTCCTTCACGTTAAAAATGTTTCTAAAATAATCTTAAAATGTATTAGAATGTACTTAAATAATCTAAATGACATTTTATTAAAATATCTTGATATTGAAAAAGAAATCCTACACACTAAAGTACAAAAATATAGAAAATCTAAATGAACTTAGTCTAAAATGATACAAGGACTTTGGGAAAAATTAAGAAAATACTCTGCAGTGGACAGTCATTACAATTTCTAGTTTGCACGAATAAACTTTGCTTGATATAAAGTTACTTTAATTGTAGTTTCACTACTATAAATCTATAATCCCAGTCAGTTTAAAAGTAATAGAATAAATCAACTACTCACAAACATGCAGTAAAAAGAGAACAGTAATAAAAATCTGTCCCGTCATGTGACAGAGATGATGGAAATGGTTCTGGAGCTGAAACAGACAAACAAACAGCACAGGCTGTTGGCCGACAGAGTCAACATGGGCCCCACAGTCCTATGACCATGAGTCCAGGGGCCCTGCCCACATTAACCTTGGGGGCCCAAGACTAGATTCTTCTCAAACCTGTAAACACACTACTTCATCTTCTTCTTCATCATCAACAACCTAATTTTAAGCAGCTCTGCTGAGCCTTTTGTAATTTTAGTGCCTGTTTCCTTTTTATGTCAGGATCCAAATTGTGTTTTAGAGAAAACAGGCTGCAAAGAAAACCCACTAAAGATCTGAGCTCAACCTGCTGGTAAAAACCAGGTACAGAACTGACCACCTGCTTTTGTCTTTGCCAGGTGGCATCAATCCGTGGATAAGTGACCAATATAGCACAAATAATTATTTCAATACAAAAATAGAAACGTGAAGCCAGAGGAGAACAGAAAGTGCTAATGTACTTTATAATTTCTGTTCTGTGGTTTAGTAAAGATTCATCACAACTGCAGTCATGTGTCGACCAAAAGATCAAACGGTCTATGTTGGGTCTAATTCTCGTGCATGTTTCCTCTGGACTGTGCAGTTGTTTTGTTGCATCTGCTCATGTGGCCACTGGGATATTTTTAAGCCTTAGAAGATAAAAAATCAGTGATGCATTCCTTTCTGCCTGTTTGCTGGTCAGACAAACAAGTTCACAGGCGACCCACGAGTCCAGAATCTGCTCAGCTGTCGTGGGTTTCACATTAGCGTGGTCTTGGTTCGGTCAAAAGCCTGAGCAGAGACAGAAAATCTCACCATATATGAATGTGCATGTATCACAACGGCAGTAACGTTTCAAACTGTTTATACCTTCCTCTTACGTACAGACGCCCAGGACCTCCACCACCCTCTGACACTCTTGCTGTCATTTTCTGTCATTCGCTCTTTCTCTCCCTGCATGCACCTGTGCATGGCGGAGCAGGTGCACCGGTATTTAGTCACTGAAGTCAATCAGTCAACCTTACAGGTGGGCGACTGTTATTGCAGTCATTAAGTTATTACAAAAGTAATCAACACTCTCTTATATTTTGCAATAAAGGCAGCCGTCACGCTCGAGTGTCCCCGGGAATAAAGGCAGAAATAATTTGATAGTCAAGGATTCCCGTTTATTTTCTTACTCAACAGAGAGGTCAGAGGTCAGGCCCAGTCACAGGGGGACACAGTTGGAGCTGGATTCAGAGTCTGGGGTCTGAATCTTATATAAGTATAAGGAACTGAGATTATTGGTGAGTTACAGAAACTTTAAATAAGTAATTAAATTAATTCACTTTCTCAAGAACTTCCTGAACTTCTCTGTCCACCCACCATCCTCAATAAATCAAGGTCAAGGCAGCCGTGTTACATTTAAATAGATCCCCCTCTTGAAAATCTGTGAATCCCCCCTTTGTGCTCATTGCACCAAAGTTCCTATTCCTTTGTGTTCATCTTGTCTTTCTCTGAGTTACTGATGTGTGTGTGTGTGTGTGTGTGTGTGTGTGTGAGTGTGAGTGAGTGAGTGAGTGAGTGAGTGAGTGAGTGTGTGTGTGTGTGTGTGTGTGTGTGTGTGTGTGTGTGTGTGTGTGTGTGTGTGTGTGTGAAGGGTTGCCAAGAACTTGGACAGGCTTACACTGCAGCTGCAGAGTGAGGTGTGTGTGTGCGCGCTAAATCCGAGCACATGGATATATTTTTGTGTGTGTTTGTGTTTGCATGTCTGCATCTGCAAGGTGTGTATGTTACAGAAGGAGATATATGTGTGTGGGCTTGAAGAGATGGGCTGTGTTGCTACTGGTACTATTCGGATGGAGATGAATGGGGGGTGAGGTGTGTGTGTGTGTGTGTGTGTGCTTACCTTAATGAATAGCCCATTGTGTGTTCTGCTTCATATCTCCACTGGCCGGCCAAGGGAAAGAATCTAGTTACTTCAATTGTGTGAGGGGGAACATCTAAAGGAAATTGATATATGGGGGTTGAGGTGGGGGTGGAGGATATTGGGGTTAGGGTCCCAGCTAAGACAGAGAGAGAAAGAGTTTAGTTACCTGTGGCTGATCTCTGTGGTTTGACTCTTAGGGGGTGGTGGTTAACTTGAAGCATGAATCCTGCTGACTCCTCATGTGCCTGGGTCGTACTTTGTGTTGAGTCAAAATGTTAGTATGCAAACACGTTGCTAAAAGCTAAACCTGCTAAAGCCGAGCAAATGCAGAGCTTTAAAAACCTTCAAAGAAAACAGAATGTCATGGAGACAAAGGCTAAACAGACACAGGAGACTTTGAATAGTAAGATCAGATTTGATCGTGCTCATTATTGGTGAAATGAGATTCCAGTTTTAATGCAGGCGGTTTTTCTGAAGATACTGTTGAGATATTTCAGCTACCCATGACCTTTGAACCCATCAGTTAACACTGAGCTGCAGCTAAAGATGCACTGAGCAGACACCGTGAAGTATAGCTCCTTTTTTTCCTCATCAGCTGTGTGGTGGCTCAGTCCGGCTGCAGCTGTGACGGCAACAAGAGGCAAAAGCAAAAAGGAGGGGCGATGCTGGAGGAATAAGAGAAAGAGAATCTACAATGGTGCCTTGTCACAACTGTCCCATGTCTCGGAGCTAAATAAGTCACATTATTCTTTCATGTCCACTGATCGATTCTTCCAATATGCAGTTTGAACATGTTTTTTGGCGTTAAAACCCCTCACATCCCGACATCTAAGCTACTTTCATGGTAAGATTTGGAAACTAAAACCCATCTCTGTAGGATGAGGAGACATGCTTGAAAAATGATAATTGGGAGGATTGAGAGGCGAGGGACGTGGAGATTGAGTCATTTGCAGGAAAATGCAGAAAATGATGTTCAAGAATCCAGCTGAGGAACAAGGGGGTCCTTTGTTAGGATGTTTCTGCTGCATGTCTGGCCGGTTGCTGTTTGGGACATCATCTCACACAATGATGTGCCTCTCCAAAAATGTTCGATTTCATTCTCTCTCAGACTGTTTTTCCCCCCGGACACAAAACAAAATTGTCATTAAACATCTAATTTAGCTTGACATCCTGCTAACTGAGCACAACAGTGTGAATTTCAGTTACTTGTAAACATAGTTGGGGCAGAGTAACTGAGTATGTTTAGTCAGTACGTTGAATTTCTATTTTCTGCTTCTCGACTTGATTTTTGCCCATTAACTACATTTCAGAGGGAAATATTTACATTTTTCTCCACTGGGTCTATTTGACAACTATAGTTACTAGTTTATAGATTTTTCATGCATTCGCCCTATAAAATAGGTGAATGAATGAGTAATAAACATGTGAATGTATAATGTATACTATGATTTTAACAGGATTGATGAATTGCCAACTTTTGTCACTGCAGTTGTTTTTCTGGGTTGATAACTGCTCCTTTCTGTCTCGCATCTTGTTGTGTTGATTATCGGTAGTCGGGGAGTATTATTAATAGTATTGGTAAATATATATTTTTGATCCAACTGTCAGGAAGGAAATTTAGCACTAAACTGACTGAGGGAGCTCATTTTTTGTCATTAGGTGCAAATGAAGAGTTGATCTGAGCGATTTGCATCCCTGTCTATTAGCTGGGCCTAGTTTCTGGCAGGCTACCTGTCTTATTTGTGTGAATGCCAGTACTTCATTAAAAAAACTATAATAAGTAACATGTTTTTCATGACACTAAATTTCCATCTTCTGGCACATTAACTGCGTCAGTTGCGAGTGGATGGACCTGAGCTTTGCTTCCTTTCTGTTGACGTGACAGAAGCTGTTTTGATGCGAGAGAGGAAAAACAGGGAGAACAGAAACAGGGGTGATGTTTCGTAGGAGATATGGCTGACGAGCAGGATAAAAAAAGTCACTTTCCAATCATGAGTTTTTCTCGGAACATTGAATTAAACAGCGTGAATGGGCGGGGGCCTCGAGGGTCTGGGGGCGACTGGCCGCACAGATGCCTGAATGAAAGAGTTCATTGTTTGATGCTTGGAGATGGAGATGAAAGGGGAGAGGGAGATAGCGAGTTTGTTGGGCATCAGACCCCTGTCCCATCGCCTTCTCACCCTGCGGCCCTCCCTCACTCTACCCATGTGAGCCAGAGTTCAAACACAGGGCCCACAGCTGCACACACACACACACACACACACACACACACACACGCATTAAAGTTCATACATGGATGAAGACTTTGTTTGTGTGTCTCCTTACAAGCAAATGCGTAATTAATAAGTCATACATGCAGATGTGCAGACTATATGCAGTAATCTGTTTGCTGCACACTGAACTGTTTACACCACCCACATACACACGCTGGTAAACAAACACACAGTCACATGAGCATGCGCCACACGTATGTGCACACTGAAAAACACGAGTTGATCACACACACAAAGATCACACGGCAAATCAAACATCAAAACTCAAAGACTCTGACACGCCGAGTACTTCAGGGACGCACAGATTTTATTCTGTCCACGAAGATCAACGAGAAATTAGTTACGACTTAGAGCAGCTGAGAGAAAGTACACGTAATAAATACGAACACAAGATTAGAAGAAAAGATCTTAAAGTTTTAGCCATTAAAACTGCAAAAAATATCAGTACACACGTCCCCGTTACATCAGGGACTTGTCTTCCAAATAAAGAACGCAAACTACATGACCTTGAATAATAATACGCCATAAGAATTAGTTTTTAATGTTCACCTGCAGCTTTAGTGTAGACCCTTATTCAATATTAACATTTCATAAGCATAATAAAGTTTCTAGAAAATTTAACTGTATATATATATAAAGTATAATCATATATAAGAATAAGTAATACTTTTTTCACTTGGGTACATAAATACCTACCAACAAATAAATTACTGCAACAGCCTGTGTATTCTGATACACAGTGCAGAGTACTCAGATACTATACATCGGTTGTGTGACGATATAGTTTATTGTCACCATCTGTAACCCTGTTTGTCACATTCAGCATCAGGAATAACATTAACGTAAGGGTTCATGTTGTCAGGCCAGACAAACAAAGACGTCCTTGTTGTGGTCAGCGAGAAACACTTGTCTGTTCAGTTGGATTTTCCTGACGCTCGGTGGAGATAATACTATTTAACTGACACGAAGTTACATTAGAGCCTGTTGATTCGTTTGGTCAACACACTGACCTACATAAAGTATGACTGGTCGTTCCTCCGCTTGGCTGCTAGTAGTCTGGAGTGGATTTATCTACTTATGTTTCTCTCCTGTTGTACTGTGAACATGCAGCACACGGGCTAAACCTCACTTTCTCCTTAGTTCACTAAATCTTTTTAGTCATTGGATGGTTCCTCAGTTCACGTTTAATGATAAAAAGCTGATACGCACATTGTGATCACATAGCTGCTCATGTACTGTTTGACTTTACGGAACATGAAAAACATTGTGGGTTGTTGTTTGGATTGTAACCTAAGGCACAGCTTCTCATTTCCAGCTTCATTCTTCACCCTTCTAGGATGGATCTCTTTAGCCTGAAATATTTGGGGAATCTGTAACTGTATACCACTAATCCAGCAGCACTGAGGCAGCTCAGGTGAAAAAGAAACACAGGCTCAAGATGCTCGGAGAGTTTGCGAGGGGAGTTGTCATCGATAAAACAGGGACATTCCTGAAATCGGTTTTCCATGGCTGAATGTGAGGATAATGCCCTGCGCTGACTCCGACAGGGGCTGAATGTTTGAATGTGGGAGCAAAAGTGAAACAGATTCATGCGTAACAGAATCAAAGGCAGCTGATTAATTAAAATCAAGAAACCAAACAAGACACTGGGAGTACACAGATCAAGAATAAGGACAGAAGTGAGGCGAACAGCAGGACGGGCTCCGAACAGAAACCGAGATCAGAGGTGCATTACTGCCTTTGGGGACCAACAGAGGAGGAGAAAAGGGTTTTGAGGGTGTAAAGTGATAGAAGGATGGAAAAGACCAGAAGATGATGGACACAGGCACACACAGACACGCACACACATCCCATAATTAGCATGCTAACAGGCTGTTAAATGTCCCACACAAAGGCTCACTGTTGCTCACTTTGGAGACAATACACAATAGGAGTCAGTGGGAGCCCCCAAATCACCCTAATAGGCGATGAGGCCCGGCACAACCACCATTCCTCCGATCATACTCACTCACTGACTCGCTAATGAAAAGCTGATAGCCTCGGGGCCTGCGGTCACCCAGCAGCTTGCCCCTTCCTCCTGATCTCACCCTTTTCATCCAGCGGCAGAAATGTCCCTCCTGAGGTTCAGAGGCTCAACATGTGGGCAGTTTTTTTTTTTTTTTTTTTTTTTTTTTGCTGTTAGGGTTCTTGCACATGAGAACCGCAACATATTGACAGACAGAGATGGGGGGATATGTAATTAAAGGAAGATCAAGACAGGGCAGCCACGGGGGCTGAAAGGGGAAGTCTCCTGTTAGTCTGATTTTAACTTGATTAAAATCTAGGCTGAAAAAAAACAGGGGAGATATTTAATTATAGGAGAGGAACAGGTGAAGACTGAAAAATGGAGATAATTTACATATTGGTGTCAGAAAAGTGCCCCCAAGCAAACAGCTGTTGATGCCTTCCTGCCACTGATGTCCACCTGTCCTTAGGTAACTATAGGTCAGTATAACCTAATCCCACAGCACCTAAACCCTGTGGATATGTGGAAAACCTCAGCTGAACACAGAACAACATTACAAATGACACTGGTCAGACAGATGTTAGCACTGTTAAAAACAACAACAACAACAACACAGCTTTTTAATTTAATCACTTCTGAACGTTACTGTCAATCTAAAGATTCTTCCCATAAATTTCTTTGGTCCAATCAAATCAAATTCACATTCTGAAGTTGATCTGTCTCATTTTAGATTTTCTGGGTTTTTCATTTATTTGAAAAAGTCATTTTTGCAAAAGTCTGACGTCAATATAAAGATCAGGTTTTAAAATCGGCGTCAGTTCAGTAAAACTTCTACATAGTGCACTTTGTGTGTTACTGTTCTAATGAGTTTTATCCAATGAAAGTCTGAAGATCAAAATGGGATTCATAAAGTCAGTGTGTTGGATTTTATCTTCTGTCTTTTTTGTGTTCTCTGCTTTTAGATGAACTACCTGCCTATAACATTTTCTCACACTGTCAGTCAGGGTATCATACACAATCGCTTCTGTATAAAAAGGTTATTTTAGAGCAGATTAGATCTTCTTCTTCTACTGATCTGCTGTTTGGCACCAGGTTGTTTGTCTGGGTGGTAACATCTTCCCCTTTGTTAGTTTTTTGTTTTTTTGCACCGTCGGGCAGAAAGTTAATTCTATTATTCACAGTTCTTCACAGCTTCAGCCTGAGCAGGGACTAATCAGCAGTGATACATTAAAACACCAGCGTAGTAGGTGTCCAGGCCTGAAAGATCCAGCAGTCAGTATTTTTTCTGTGGGATATTAATGTCGTTTCTCATATTTGGGCAGTTTGCTCCTGCACTTCACCACCAGAGGGATCAATGGTTCAGAGTTTTATCTGCTGGAGCCCTTTATCATAGACACAGCTGCAGAGGCATCTAGTGGCTCAACTGTGTTCAACAAGAAATCGTTTCAATCTGGAAACTCAGAACTGTGTGTGTATTTAACCAGGAGAAGCTTCTTAAAGGAGAAACAAGCAAAAATTATATGAATATTTATTTTTCAACATCAATAGTTACACAAGGAAGAATAAAGTACTTTAGATTATTTTCCTCTTCAGTTGTTTTCGATCAGGTAAACAGTTTCCTTAGTGTGTGTTTAAGAAAAAGAATAATCTGGAAGACTGAGCATCACAGAAAACAAAATATCTTTAACAAACCCCCTGACTGTTGTACACTGCCAGTCAAAACTCTGTGGTCATAGTTGGTTTTCACATTTTTATTCATCTTAAGCAGGTTAATTCATTATGAGTAAATTAGAAGTGCAGACTTGTTATAAATTTAATTAGGAGTAGAAAACTAAACATGTAAATGTCTGGTACTTTTTCTAAACTACAAGTTTTGGCTGCATCTGATAAAACCCAATTTGGATCAGCGGGTCCAGCAGGAACAAACACAAATCAGCGTCTGTGACTGATGTCGTCTCACGCTAACACATTCTGTGCAAACAGCTGAACTCGTGGTGAGTTCTCAATCTAGATTTCTGTGGTTTTGTGTCTGCTCTTCCCACTTTCCGAATGTGGCGATCATCATGGCAGTTCTCATGAACAGAGGTCACACTTCGTCCCGGTGTCTCCAAACTAACTGTATCCGCTGTCTCTGTCCGTTCTCAGCAAATCAACACCATCTCTGCTTCTTTCTAAACGTCAAGGCCATAGAGACACATGCAAGCACATTTAGTTTATCATGCTGTTAAAACCCTGTAATCTCAGCTAACATCGATATACTGTGCCATGAACCAACTATACAATAACACCCATTAATTAAATTCATTCATTCATTTCCTGCCACTCAAGGCTCAGTAAGATGCAGTAATGTCACGTTTTCAGCCCAATCTGCAGTCAGTGAAATCTGATAAACCCACTCTGACACAGGTGTGTTTGAGTAGATTATGAGTGTTAGACTCATTAAATTTGAGATGCAAACACTTACATCTAAACATTTCCAGGCAGGTGTAGGTGTTTCTGCCACTAAGATTTTCTTATGAGTTAAAATAAATTGCAGAGAGACCGGAAGTGGGAAGTTACAAACTGGGCCTGATGTACTTTTAAAACACATTTAGATAAATAACCAGTAAAATACACGTGTGGCCATATAGTCAGTCAGTAATAACATTATACACACACACACCAGAGAAACAGAACAGAAACAGTGAGAGCTGCAGGATCATCAGACAAATATATCCATCCAACACATCCATGTATTTCTGTCTTCTGTCTTTATGAATGATGCCTTTAATTTGTATCATACTGAAGCAGCTGTTTTACTACTACTTTACTACTACTCATCTGTTACACAACCGTCATGAAATCTTAGTTTCACAGCTTCACATGACACTTACAGTCGACCTTCTGTCCAAACCCACTGGCTTATTGGACATTTTCAGAGGCTGCACTCCTGTTGTGCTGCTTTCTGCTGTCAAAGACACTTAGGCTGCAAACATCCCAGTTTCTCTAACAGATCAATGAGAAGTTCTCTGTGCGTTACTTTCCAGACACTGCTCAGGCTTGTTTCTGTGATCACGGGCTGCAAACTCCTCCAGAAACAAACTAAGAAAAAGGTTTTGACATTTTATTGAGTTTTGAAAATCGATAATTTGATGTGAACCTGGTTTCTATGTCAACACATTTATACTAAAAGAAAAATATGCTTTTAACATAAGATTTAAAATGGATGAATTCTTCTTAAATCCCAATGAATAAAGAAAAGATTTGGTATAAATTTAAGTTTCGAAGGTGTCACATTAGTAAATCCTCCTCCTGCCTCACTTAGTGATTGCACTTGTTGGTTTACTGCACAGAAGCATCAACAACAGTAGTTTCTCACTGATGCATTTTCACTAAAGCAGCTAACTAAAGCAAAGTTTTATGGTTTTCAGGAAACAGTTGGTCTCACAAAAGACTTTGGAGAACTACTGCAGGCATGATGACCACTGGAATCTAAGACCAGCATTTAAGATTATCAAGCATAAACTATGACACAGATAAAACAGTGCATCTTAAAAACGTACGACTTGGACTCTGTCCTCTTCAGAAAGAAAGAGAAGAACATCTAAAGTGCGGTTCCTTTCATAAAAAGAAATTCTTAATCAAAGTACATTCTGGACTATGCAAAATGTACATACTGTCTAAAAAGTGGCTCATGTTTTTGGACATTTTCTGCTATTGTTCTTTCCTTTGGTTGTGCAACTATAACAACAGGAAGCCAAAGATCCATCAGCACTTTGTCAGAGATTGTTTCTCCTTGTGCGTTATCAGTCTGCCTTGGCTCTTTGAGGAATGCATCACATGTGCCAAAAGTTATTTAAGCAAATGTTCTCTTCTTTTTATTAATGTTTAATCTCAATGAAAAATAAACTAACAAAAACAAATATGAATATAAAACAACACTGGCAAGACAAGAAGGGGATTACATTTCAGTCCAAAGATCACACATCATCAAGAAGTCCCTCTTCGGATCCAAGTTTGTGCGTGAAGGAGGGACATGGGAGACCATACCCTCGTCTCTTTAGGTGTCTTGCTCGCTCTTATAGGTCACAGGATCAGGAGGGATGGCCGTCTGCAGGATGTCAAACTCCATCTGGTTATTGTCCATGTCCAGAACGCACATGACGTTGTGACTGCCTGATGTTAAGGTGACACTGTCCTGGAATACACTGGGGAAGTCTACAGACACTGAATGCTTCCTCTCCTCTGCCCTATCCCTCGTTACAGTTTGAGAGGAGTCAAAGATGTCATCCTCTTCCTCCCCACAGCTCAGTGCTACCTCGTTCTCATAACAGAAGGTGCTCAGAGACCGGGAAATCAAGTCTTGCTTGGACCTACATGCAGAGGTGGGAGAAGCAGCAGAAGAGGCCTGGCTTGCGGCCTCATCGAGCTCCTTGGCGCTGAGGTGTGGCGTTGATGGCACCTCATAAGTTTTGTGGAAGCGAGCATAGTCCACCTTGTAACGATCCTGGTCCTCGTAGATCACAGGCTCAAACCTGTGACCCCAGAAGATCTCTCTGGCAAGATAGGAGCTGCGGAATTGGGTGGTCATGGCTGTGGCCTCCACCATGCCCTCCAGGATCACAACAATCTCAAAGTCATCTGTCTCCAGATCAGCTCGGCTGAGAGTATACAAGGGGCTGTCTTTATCGATCTCATGGACGATAACCAGCGGGGACACCAGAAACAACCTGTCTGTGCCCTCATCATAGCCCACATTGAGGTCCATTTGCTCCAAAGGGATAAATTCACCCTCGGCTGTGATGTAAGATCGTATTAGTTGGGCACGGACATGCGCTTCCACAATGTGGCTCCTCCTCAGGTTGCCCACCCTCCACATGAGGCACAACTTACCATCGCGCAATGCGATGACGGCATTTTTGGAAAACATAAGCGTCTGGTTCCTCTTCTTCGGCCGTGCCATCTTGGCCATGATGGTGCCAATCATGAAAGAGTCAATGATGCACCCCACAATGGACTGGATCACCACTGTCATCACGGCAACAGGACACTCCTCAGTAACGCAACGCCAACCATAACCAATAGTGGTCTGGGTCTCCATGGAGAACAGGAGCGCCCCGACAAAGCCCTGGATGTGAAGTATGCAGGGCATCCTCTGTGGCTGCCCTCCAACTGTGTGCCCGCTGATGGGTGCATGCAGCAACCCCACGTCCACCCCATCAGCCTTGGGTGCCACAGGGTGCTCCTCAAAGTCCCCATGTGCCAGGGAGACGGTGTAAAAGATGATGCCAAAGAAAAGCCAGGAGATGATGAAGCTGGTGCAGAATATGAGCAGCAGGTATCGCCAGCGGATGTCCACACAGGTGGTGAAGATGTCAGCCAGGTAGCGCTGCCTTTTTTCTTGCATGTTGGTGAATACAACATTACATTGTCCATTTTTCTTTACAAACCGGCTCCGTACTTGGTTGGAGCCCCTTGTCAGAATCTTCCCATTGTAGTTGTTCATCCCTCTTCCTCCCCTCACGCTGGCGCTCGACCTCCGCCGACTGTCCTCTGTTTCTGTCGCACAGGCTGAGTGCGGTTGGAGGCTGTAGCTGTTGAGTCCTAAGCTGGAGATCTTCTGGCGTTCCTCCTCTGGTAAAATGTCTGACACAATGCTGTACCTGTCAGCAACAGAGAGAGTGAGAGCAGCAATAAGAAACTTTGTAAAGAGTTAGAACAGACTGACGCCAGTGCATGAAGATAAGAGCACGTTCATGTGATTTGGTGCTTTACTTTAGAGAGAAGTCAGCGTTTGTAAAGCATCTGCTGAGTGACTTTATCAGATGTGCCTCATCTTCTGTTGTTGACATGATGGAGGTTTCCTTCTGATCACAAATAAAGGATGGTCCAAATGCAGTTTCCAGTGTTTCATGTCATCACTAAAAGTTTTGGAAACACTGAATAGTTATGAATAAAGAGAAACCCTATACCCCTGAGACTGCAGCGTGCACTGTATGGGGAACAGAAAGAGCAGGAAGACGTCTTATAGAGTCCTTAATCTTTTTGATCCCTGTGTACTTTCCAGTGTGCCATTTAAAGCACACAAAGACACTATGCACCATCTCATAGACAGACTGACAGGTGGATAATACCTGACTCATCAGGGACACAGGGGGTGCCAGCAGCAGTGTCACATACAAAGACACCAGCTGCACAGTGCATGGGGACGCTGAAAACCGTTTTCAAACTAATACTGGTAACACAGCCACTCAAACTGACTAAGCTCCCAGTACTCCCAGTGTGTTAAAGTGACGTTTCTGTCTCCTTTACATGCAGGATTACCATCTGACAAGGTGAGTTCAGTTTAGCTGTGTGGGGATCGCTGTCATCGTAGATTACAGGATTATTTCTGAGTCAGTATCAGTCCGAGCCACGTCACTTCATCATGTGAAAATGAGACGCTCAGTTCTCTCCTTCAATCATTAATTAACCCACTGACAAGTGATGGAGCAGGTTTCAGTTCATATGGGGAGTTTTTATCCTGCCTTGAAACGTGCATGTTTTAATACACTGTATGAGGACAAGACAAAAGACTTACCTGTTGGACCTACTTGTTCCCATGGCACCAGTAACCACTGGTGTGGGCCCAGAGTGATAGGCCAGACTCTGTCCAGCTCCCAGACACGTATGGTCCGGTTAGAAGACCACTGCAGGAGGGGACACACATCAACAGTCAGAGCATAGAGGTTCATGTAACATTAATCAAAATCAAATTCCAACACTGAGCTTGGGGATTGTTTAAATCCACAGCACAGCTGATTGTGTGCTGTTTCAGTGACATGGATTTATCATAATCCTGACTGGATTCTGTGAAATATGTTCTTGAGAATAAATACAGATATGATAGGCGTTAGAGTCTGGGTGACTTTGACCGGGACCAAACTGTGATGGCTGGGTGACTGGGTCAGAGCAGCTCCCAGAATGAAGGTTTTGTCGGGTGCTCCCGTTCTGCAGTGATTAGTAAGGACAGTGACAGGCTCAGTGACAACGAGGTCGACCGACTGTAGATTAAAATTTCAAATGATTGTTTGAGTCTTTGCTAACTGGTGATAACACAACTAGAGTGGAGGATGTTGAATTCGTCTAGAACAACGATCTCTAACTCATCAGTCATCTACAGTTTTCACTCCTTCTCCATCTGTGGACGCACAGAGTGGGCTGATGTTATACCAATATTCATTTTACACATGGATGAGCAACTATAAATCTGAACCATTATTTTATTAAAGTGATAAAATATACAATATGCATTTTATAGCGTTCTGAAGAAGTGAATACACACACAGGTATATCTGATTATCTGTTTTGTGTGTGTGTGTCCACACAGGTGTCCTTGGCTTCCAACCAGCAGCTCAGCTGAAACATCTTCCTCCACCTCGTCGCTGCTGGTGTTTCCCTCTTTGGTGCACAGTCTTTCTAACCTCTAGTGAAAGGAGGCCGGGAGAGGCAGAGCACAGGTACGCACTATGTTACAGCAGAGATGAGACACAACTCAAACGGTTAATGGTCACCAGGTAAAGTGGGGCCTGTGGCTGGTTTCCATGGGAACAAATCTGCTGTGGCATTTTGTGGACGGAGTGAAGTGCAGAGTCACCAGAGACGCACGGTGAACGGGGCTTGTGCACAGTATTAAGTGCTCTTAGAGCCGGAGTGCGAGGGGGAGGGAGTGCAGGAACGACAGAGGCCCCGAGGGCATCGAGCCAGCAGCTACATTTGATTTTAAGCAGAATGTAATTGAGGTTAAAGGGTTAACACTTAATGGAGACTTCTGTGATCCAGAGTACTGAGTAAGAACCAAAATCATAGACGGAAATATGTTTTCAGTTTGCTTTACCCTTTTTAATGTTTTAGTTATTACAGAGATGGGAGTTTAAATTTCCTTTAGTTTGTTCATTTTATTGTTGGTTTTAGGTTGTAGTATGTATTTCTACATTACTAACTCATCCCTAATCTCACAAATCACAGACTAATAGTCGTAATCTCACACCCTGAAATAAGAACTGTTTGGTAATGAGCCACTGAAAGACAAAGACAAGCAGGTTGGGAGGTGGGAGGGAGATTTACCTAAAGTCTGTGCCACAGAAAGTGAAGATGATGTTAGTGCACGGACTGTATTCCCAGTAAACATCTGTCAGATCTGTTTCCTGATCACAACGGATCAATGAAGAGACGGACTTGGCCTTACTGTTTATTAAAGATATGAAATACTGAAATGCAATAAAATCAATAAACATTTTATTTCAAATTAAAATAATATTAATGGTACATTTGACTTTCAATATGACCATGTGCTGCAGTAAAAAGCACAGGATAACCCTGTCACATGCATTTAGTCATCATTAGTGATTGACAGCTGCTACAGGCCTTTGTTTTAGGAGACCAGGACTGTCAACAAACCTTTTCTTTACTATTATTAAATCTAAACTTTTATTTTGTGGGTGTTTTTTCTATGTTAAAATTAGATGAAGGAGATTATGATGAAGTTCAGGACTGATAATCAGATTTTTGATTCATTCCACTGAAGGTCCACTTCACGTGCGTTTTCTTTCTTTGTTAAAGAGGCATGTGCGATCTGAAAAGTGATCAATACTGCATGAACCGTAGCTTCACCTCTGCTTGTCACGAGCCAGCCCACAGAGAAGCAGTCAGCTGGTCCCACATCACAAACAACCTCCATCTTGGCTTCATTTCAGAGATCTAGTTTCCATATTGGCCTATTTAAATCTTGCACCACATATTGTTTTTCCAGTTCATGTATAAACAGATGAACTGATATTACAGATCAGTTGGACCCAATGATCATTTTGTAATATGTCCAAGTGGAAATGATCTCTCTGAACTAAGTTCACACTGATTTTTACTTTATTTTAGGGTTAAATACTTCAGATATTTTCATCCTCAGGAATTTTGGTCTTTCCTGTCATTGCCCTGACTGATCACTCTGACACAGAAAGTATCTGTAGCTCATTCAGCTGTTTATCTGTCTACAGTTTTGTCGGGAAGAGTCTGGGGCGAAAAATGACAAAACTGGGTCACAGTTACATCCAGTAACTCAGAGCAACGTGGGTCAATAAGGTTCCTCTCAATAGTTATTTTATTCTGTCAAGGGAATTAAGAAATGACTTTACTAAATCCAAAGTGTCTCTGGGACAGTGTAGACGTTTCTGTCAGTCTTGATAGATGTTTTGTTATGATTAGATTAGACTGACTTATAAAATAGTCCAAAAAATGAAGGAATGATATATTTGTACAGATTCAATTACATTTGTTTGCAGCTGATCAACAGGTGCTCAAGGTGTATTTTATACCTGTGTGTGTTGGTCTGCTGCCAGGTGGTGCCTGTGAGCCCTGACTGGTGCCATAGAGGTTTACACTCTGATGGATTATACACAATTATTATGTATGACTGGATACTCACCCTTCAGATTTGCTGTTGTTTTCTGTCACTTGGTTCTAATTTGAGTTCCTTGCATACGATCACTTCCCTTCAAAATCTCAGTTTTCCTGTCCAAGGCAAAGGTCCCACATCCTCAGACTCCTGTTGTCGCTGCTCCTTTGCTTCATTCTTCTTCTCCCTCATGTTGTTTCTCCTTCATCCCTTGTTGTTTCAGTCTGTTATTCCTTTATTGTGTTTCACTGCCTCCTTTGCTGATTATAATCCTGTGTGTGCACGCTCTCCTGTGCATGCTCATACACCCCAGGCTGAAAATGCTGTGTCAATCTCCCCGTGCAGATCATGGGTTTGGATCAGGGAGGGCGAGAGCGATGGATAGAGGGAGCGAGTGGAGGAAAAAGAAAAGCAATGGAGAAAAGAAAGGCAAAGAGTGGAAAGCAGAGGAGATGAGAGTACAACAGGGCTGTTACTTTGTCTGTGCACTCTCAGCATGTGTAGGTGTTGAAAAATGCCTGATGTGTCCATGTAAGTGAGCGAGAACTCGCTTGAGTCATGATTTCTAGGCTAGCTCTCTTTGAGCAGCAGATATGATAACGTAACAGGTGGGAGATGAGGAAAATGTGCAGGCCTGGAAACTAAGTGGTTGAGTTTAAAACCGTGCACCACCACATGATAATTACAGTGGACATAAGCTGAGTCTATATGCATGTTAGTCTGTTAGCATGTTAGAGGCTGAACGGGTGCTGACGTTTTTATGCTTTTTATTAGTGACAAGTGAGAACAATCTACATTTGTAACAGTAAATAATCCTCAATGTGTTTCTACCTCACGTCCGTCAGAATAAAATGATTATAAGTTAAATAAAGTTGAGTCTGTGATCACAAATATTAGCTTTAATTGAAAGTCCAAATGATTTGAACTATCTCTGTTAGCATGGTAGATTAATAATCCTTTCATTTGTCAGTGGTAATCAATGTTATAGGTAAGTGGTGCATTTCTATTGGACTATTTACCTGAATTCTTCAGGTAAACACAAACAAATATCTGCCTAATAGTAAATATAGTAACTGCAGCTGTCAGAAAGGTTAGTGATGTGCAACATCTGTTTGCACCTCTGCTCATCCCAAGTGTCATAATGTTGTCAGTAGTTTCTGCAGAGGCACCACCACCATGTTTGAGTCTAAACTCAGCACAGTCATTATATTGAACAGAAACATCCCGACACTCATTTACCTTCATTTCTTCATCCTGAATCCAAACGACTATATAAAATATGAATTGAGAGAAATAGTTTCTATGGAAACTGCCATCACCCACAGCTCCCAGTAAGCCCCCTCATCGTTCCCTCCCGCTCTGCACCTCTCACCATCCCTCCCTCCCTCTGCTATTTAAATTATAGAGCAAGGGGTACTTCTCAAAATCTCCTCCACTGAGAGGGATTGTGGGTGCTGCATCTGCCCCTATGACAGTTTCACAGAGGAGGAACGAGGGGGCGGATGGAGTCACGGCTCTGGAGGTATCAGAAGCAGTGAGGTGAACAGAAACCAGAAACTCAGAAGACACATGGAAGGATCTTTTCAGGCTAACAGGTCAACTGACTTTCTGAAGGACGTTAGCTAGTCCCTTGCTGGTGATGATGCCATGACGAGGGTCAAACAAACATGACGAGTGTGTGAGATACCTAATACACAACTTATATAGTTTCAGCATTACACATGAACACACAAAGAGAGAGAACAGCAGCAGGAGCAGTACTGTAGCTGCACATCAGGACTGATGGAAACAAAAGAAACGATGGACACATGAATGGTGGCCACAGCTGGCTGCTGCAGACGGCAGATACTGAGCATTTCCTCTGAATTGGTTCTTGAATTATGGATTGTAGGGAGACGGAAAGAGATAGAAATGCTACGTTAGGATTTTTTTAACCATGATCTTAAAAACTGGATACAAACAAACTGCTTCAGGTCAAGTTCTTTACACTTGTCAAGCTGAGATGCCTAAAGGTCTTCAATATGTCTTAGATTACAGAAAATACCAGGGTGTTGAAAATGATTAGAATTATTTTGTAATGTCCTATTATCCCTGTGACCCTAAGTAGGAATAAGTGGGTATAGATAATGGGTGGATGTAATATCCTGTTATTATATCTCTGTTGTTGTGAACATGATTATTACCTTGTAATTATCCTAATCCTCATTTTATTGCTAATGTTTACTCACAGCTGAGTGTCCAACATGAAATATGTGTTGCAGTAATAAAGACAGGCCTGGTGTGACTGGATGAGACGGTCCACACTGAGCAGACGAGGACATGACCAAGCAGACCGACTACTCAGGACACGGCGGACTGGGTGTATGTATAAATAGCTGCTAATCAGGTCTGTGTGTCAGATTAGTTACCATAACCTTTTCCTCAGCACAGCAGCACACATACAGGAGAGAGGATGTCCTGACCCATCCACATGTCTGAAGAGTCTAATAAAGCAGCTCATTTTATCACTTATTTGGTTTGGTTCTGTCTTTTCTTCCTGTTCATTCATCATTGCTTCTCTGTCAGAATTCAGATTTCTTGAAAAACCCACTGAGAGATAAAGGAAGCTGTGCTGGGCGCTCCAGGTGTGTTTAAAGAAGCTGGTTATTTTTCAGTCCAAGTAGGCTGAAAGTGTTTCCTCTGTAATCTCAGGCGCCATGTGCTGATTGTTCTGCATCAAACCTGAGGTTAGGCTGTAGGGGAGCAGGATGTGTGCGATGCCAGAATTCAGCTGCAGTTTGTAGATTATTGGAACCGGAAGGACGACGGAGGAGGTGCAGATGGTGGGACTTAATAGGACGGGAGACACCAAGCAATGAGAAATTCAGGGTGAGAGGTTTAGGTTTTGTCAGTGAAGGGGTGTAGGTGGAATGGAAGTGTCAGCGAACAGCAAAGACAAAGAGGGTGGAGAGTATTTTAAAACACTGGGAAGCGTGAGTAACGTTTCAGGCTCTCATAAGATGCTTTAAGCATCGCAAATTAAAGTTTGCTTTGTGGAGACAAACACGTGGCTTGTCTGCCCGTCTGTGGCATTTTTCATGAAAGATTTCATCCTTTTGCATTCGGCAAAAATCTGCTTATCCTAAAGATCCATATCAAGCCCCTTTAAATAAGACCCACGCAAATAGAAACGGCTCGTTACACAGTTGGAGAAGACTCGAAACATCCTTTTTTATGTGGGATGAGATATGTTCAAATTGCAGACTGTCACAGATAATTATTTATCTGCTGTGAAACATGTTATTGCTACCTGATAAAGGCACAAAATACCCCAAAAATGATGGTGAATGATAACAGTAGCCCACATTTGACTGTAGGAATCATCATTTCTCCCACAGAAAGGTATTCCTGGCAGTGTGGGGAGCGCTCTGACACAGCACGTAGACCACAGAGTTAGAAAGTAAATGCTCCATTATACTGGTGTGTGATTCCCTTAGAATTTTCTCCTGGACAGAACTCCACTTATCTGATACTGGGACAAGGAGAAGTACATTTACTCAAGTACTGTACTTTATTGTATTTCCATGTTGTACTACTTCATCCTTGGACTTCACAACATGTCAGAGCCAAACCTTGGACTTTTTCCTGCTCTACATTTATCTGATACTTCCCAAGATACCCAGCAGTACATAAAGTACTTCAAATTAGAAGTATATAAGGTAGTTAACGTCAGCTACCCAGCGGTACATAAAGTACTTCAAATTAGAAGTATATAAGGTAGTTAACGTCAGCTACCCAGCAGTACATAAAGTACTTCAAATTAGAAGTATATAAGGTAGTCAACGTCAGCTACCCAGCGGTACATAAAGTACTTCAAATTAGAAGTATATAAGGTAGTTAACGTCAGCTACCCAGCAGTACATAAAGTACTTCAAATTAGAAGTATATAAGGTAGTTAACGTCAGCTACCCAGCGGTACATAAAGTACTTCAAATTAGAAGTATATAAGGTAGTTAACATCAGCTACCCAGCCGTACATAAAGTACTACGAATTAGAAGTATATAAGATAGTTAACATCAGCTACCCAGCAGTACATAAAGTACTTCAAATTAGAAGTATATAAGGTAGTTAACGTCAGCTACCCAGCGGTATATAAAGTACTTCAAATTAGAAGTATATAAGGTAGTTAACGTCAGCTACCCAGCGGTACATAAAGTACTTCAAATTAGAAGTATATAAGGTAGTTAACGTCAGCTACCCAGCAGTACATAAAGTACTTCAAATTAGAAGTATATAAGGTAGTCAACGTCAGCTACCCAGCGGTACATAAAGTACTTCAAATTAGAAGTATATAAGGTAGTTAACGTCAGCTACCCAGCAGTACATAAAGTACTTCAAATTAGAAGTATATAAGGTAGTTAACGTCAGCTACCCAGCGGTACATAAAGTACTTCAAATTAGAAGTATATAAGGTAGTTAACATCAGCTACCCAGCCGTACATAAAGTACTACGAATTAGAAGTATATAAGATAGTTAACATCAGCTACCCAGCAGTACATAAAGTACTTCAAATTAGAAGTATATAAGGTAGTTAACGTCAGCTACCCAGCGGTATATAAAGTACTTCAAATTAGAAGTATATAAGGTAGTTAACGTCAGCTACCCAGCAGTATATAAAGTACTTCAAATTAGAAGTATATAAGGTAGTTAACGTCAGCTACCCAGCCGTACATAAAGTACTACGAATTAGAAGAATATAAGGTAGTTAACGTCAGCTACCCAGCGGTATATAAAGTACTTCAAATTAGAAGTATATAAGGTAGTTAACGTCAGCTACCCAGCAGTATATAAAGTACTTCAAATTAGAAGTATATAAGGTAGTTAACGTCAGCTACCCAGCAGTATATAAAGTACTTCAAATTAGAAGTATATAAGGTAGTTAACATCAGCTACCCAGCCGTACATAAAGTACTACGAATTAGAAGTATATAAAGTACTTCAAATTAGAAGTATATAAGGTAGTTAACGTCAGCTACCCAGCAGTATATAAAGTACTTCAAATTAGAAGTATATAAGGTAGTTAACGTCAGCTACCCAGCCGTACATAAAGTACTACGAATTAGAAGAATATAAAGTACTTCAAATTAGAAGTATATAAGGTAGTTAACGTCAGCTACCCAGCAGTATATAAAGTACTTCAAATTAGAAGTATATAAGGTAGTTAACATCAGCTCCAACATTAAAGTGATCAACACAATAATCATCAATAATTAGAATCCAATAATATCAGATACATCCATGCACAATGAGTACTTTTACTTTGGATACTTCAAGTACATTTGGATGATGATACTTTTACTGCAGTAACATTTTGAGCTCAGGACTTTTACTGAGTACTTTAACACTGATGAAATCCCTCCTGGTTTTCTGATTTGGTGTCGCCACCTGCTGTTTCAGGTCTGAAAACCCAAAGTCTTTGGCATCAAATGAACTTCCAGGTGACCACAGAAAGTCAAGCAACACCGGACATTGTGGAATTTTACCTTCAAAATAAAAGAGTAGCGTCGTTTATATCAACAACTCGCCCGACACTTGTCGTTAATGTTAGCTATGTGGTTAAGCTCCTCGTTAAGGTGAATATTTCTATATTTTATCGAGTGAACGATCAACGGAAGTGCGCTTAATTGCTAACGTAAATTTTACTTTGAAAGGTCGGAACCGGAAAATGTTACACGTGTTTAGATCCGCGCTCGCTTGACGTTGGTTCCTGGTGTCCAAACCCTCAGCCACGTCACCTCCTCCGACCCAACTTTGCAGTTAGACTCGGTGCAGTTTGTCAGCGGAGAAGAACGTTTTTATCCGGTAACCTGCGCGTCGCCACACACGCAGCGGAACTTCACCGTGTTCGCTCCTGGTTCGCTTTTATTTCTAATCGCTTTTTATCCCTGCGGCTCGGTCCTGTCTGCCCTGAGGCCTGTGCTGACTTTTATTCTAGAGGAGCTGCGAAGTCAACATGAATGTGTTTCGGCTGGCGGGCGACGTGTCGCATCTGGTGGCGATCATCATCCTGCTGCTGAAGATCTGGAGGTCCAAGTCCTGCGCAGGTGAGACTTACCTGAGACTGTGCAGCCTGCAGCCCCGAGGCTGCACAGCAGGCAGGTTACCAGTTTCCCCTGCAGGTCAGATACGTGCACGGCTTATAACGTTAGTCCTGCGGGCTGGACGCTACGTGGCACAGTGATAACAAAGATCCACGTATGACCTCCACCTCTGCACACCTTCCTCTGCTGCTCAGCCTGAACCGACAGTGTGTCCAGGTGACAGGGAGGGAGCTGGACCAGAGTCACCGGACCGGCTGTGTCAGCTGCCTCAGGTGGTGAATAAACTGATTTTAATGGTTTGTTTGTTTTAGGCATCTCCGGGAAGTCTCAGGTCCTGTTTGCCCTGGTCTTTACCACCAGGTACCTGGACCTGTTCACGGTCTTCATTTCTCCCTATAACACGGTCATGAAGGTGGGTGTTTACTTCTCTCTCTCTCTCTCTCACACACACACACACACACACACACAGACACACATTGAGTCAGTATATTAGGAACCCCTCTGTCAGACCCAGTGGGTTTATCAGGAACCCCTGTGTCAGACTGATCAGTCCAATCCAACAGTCCTGCAGTGAATCCTCCTTCGTGATATTGACATTGTTCAGTTTGTGTTCTGACTGTTTCACAGCTGTTTATTCAGCTGGTTGATCAGTTTGTGCGGCTGTTTTTTTTTTTTGTTTTTTACCACAATGAAGTGACGTCAACAGAAAAACACAGGCAGCAGCCAGACAGAGTCTGTGATGAGTCTCACGGTGTTTCAGTGTGTACGTATCTGACCCTGCTCTCAGGTGGTCTTCCTGGCTCTGTCCTATGCGACCGTGTACCTGATCTACATGCGCTTCAGGAAGACCTACGACTCGGAGAACGATACGTTCCGTGTGGAGTTCCTGCTGGTGCCGGTCATCGGGCTGTCCTTCCTGGAGAACTATGCTTTCACCCCACTGGAGGTAAAAACCGTGCGTGCACGAGGATTAAACACAACACCAGTAGCTAAGTTTTCTAACGTTACCAGATTCATTAATTGATTTTAAAAAAAAAAAAAACTCTTTGCCACTTTGGATTAAAGGTGAAACCTCAGTTCTTCTCACGTGTCTCCGTCCTGCTGTTTCCACCCAGATCCTCTGGACCTTCTCCATCTTCCTGGAGGCGGTGGCCATCATGCCGCAGCTCTTCATGATCACCAAGACCGGCGAGGCCGAGTCCATCACCACGCACTACCTGTTCTTCCTCGGCCTGTACCGAGCCCTCTACATTGCCAACTGGGTGTGGCGTTACCACACCGAGGGCTTCTTCGACCAGATTGCCGTGGTGTCCGGAGTCGTGCAGACCATTTTCTACTGCGACTTCTTCTACCTTTACGTCACAAGGGGTGAGTGCAGACTGATACACATCCCTGCAGATCTGTGACTTTTCGTTTATCCATAGTTAATAATTATTAGTAGTAGTTCTGTCACATCTGTGGGGCTGTAACTAGCAGGTATTATATATATATATATATATATATATATATATACACTATACTAGGTATTATAAATACTAATGCAGGCTCTAATGTACCAAACATGGGTCCTAAACTAACATGTTCTCACGTTGGGAAACAAAGTGCAGCTGAATTTCAAGCATCTTGCAAACGTCTGACACTTGGACAGCTGAGTTGTGTTTGTTGGCTCGAGCTTCAGCAGAGGAGTGGGGAACGTCGACCTCTGTGCTGTCACAGTCAGACACGCTGAGCTGTGTGTGTGTGTGTGTGTGTGTGTGCTCTGTCTGCCTGCAGTGCTGCGAGGAAAAGCCAGGATGAGCCTGCCGATGCCCGTTTAAGCCAAACGCCTGCGCCTGCTGAACTCAGACGTTGCCTTTCAGCCGAGCGTTTGTTTAGCAGTGGGACTGAAGGTCTGACGCCACCCTGTGGACCAAAACGAGTGCACCTCTACAAATCAAGTTTCCGTCTGATTGGTACTTTGTGTGTGTGTGTGTGTGTGTGTGTGTACAGGGTTGTGACGAGTGTTTGGGGGTTTTTATTTCTTCTTAAGATGCAGATGTGACACTGGGAATGTGTCCGTGATGTGCATGTGGACCTTAAAATCAGGCGACTAAGTAACTGTGGAAACTGTGTATTTGCCTTTACTTTCCCCGTCAGGTGCCGAGAGAGACTGTGGCTCTACACACAGCTAGAACGTCACATCCACTAAAATGATCCTGAGGTTGGATGTTGTGTGTTTCGGGCAGCACCCGGTCAGATTGTATGTAGCTCTAGTTTCCACACAGTGCACCTGCAGATCCAGAGCGTCCTGTGTTAAAGCTGTGCCCAGACTTCATGTCAGAGGTTCTTAGACTTACAGATTTACAATAGTGACAAACGTTGAGGTATTTGTAATTCCACCAAGTGTAGTGTTAGACACTCCATGGACAGGTTACTGAATATTTGCAAACATTTAATTTCCTCATTGCCAATTCGTTACTTTTGTGTATGTTCTCTTGTTTTTTTTTCCAATGTGGTTCTCAATGGGACAAAAAAGGGTTAAAACCAAAGACGGAACTGAAAACTGCTGCAGCATTTTACTCACACTAATAATTTCTGTCTTTCCATGACTGAATTCTCTGTGTCAGGGCTAAAAATGGATGAAATGGCGTCATAGCGTTGTGATTTCCTGCCAAACTTTAACTTGATAATACTTAGAAATGTGTTGCTCACACAGAGTTGAATTGCACAGCATTTGTATGACTTTATCTTTATTATAACATGAATTCTTTCAATTCAAAGGTGTCGTCTTGTTCTTTCTTACTAATGTGGATTTAAACACACACACACACACACGTGTTCCTGTAGAACAGTGTGGTCTGAAAGTGCTGGTGCATTTGAATCTTACAGACTGATACAAACATAAACTCGTGAACAGTCAGTGCAGGAATGTTTTCCTGTGTTTGTACAGCACCTTACTTCCCTCCCTCACAGCCCCACCCACCGCTTTTGCAGCTGAACTGATGGAGAGCGGCGATGCTGCCAGAGCCGCCGCCTTCTCCACCACCTTCACCTTCTTCACAGCCTTCCCTTTGCCTTTGTCCTTCCCCATGATGCCTGCTCCCTCTGCAGCACCTTTCCCCAGCGCCGTCACCAGCTCGCACCAGAAAAGCCTCTCGGCCCTCTTCCTGGCCTCTTCCTCCTCCCTCCTCCTCTGCTCCTCTTGGTTCTTCCTCCTCCTCTCCAAGTCTGGCCCCTGCTCCTCTTTGTCCTCACCCTCCGTCTGAGGGGACTCCACCTCACGCCTCGTTTCTCCCATGATCCTCTCCTTTGCCTCGTTGATGGCCCGCTCAGCCTCTTTAAACATCTCGTTGCTGTAGCAGCCGCCTCCGTTGTCCACCACGATCTTGTCTACCTTCTTCAGCAGCTGCAGGACCTGCTGCGTGGTCTCTGTGGTCCCGGCCTCCTCGCTGTTATCAAGGATGTGATACCCCCCATGGCAGCTGCAGACAAACTCCAACAGCTCATCACTCTCCTGCAGGAAGTCCTCGATCCGTTTTCCCCGCAGCTGGTCTCCCCAGGTAAACAGCACCATGGTGAACCTGGTGGCTCCAGGCCCAAACGTGGCCTTGATCCACTCCACGGCGTCTCTCTCCTCCTGGGTGAACCTGCCCGGCTGCAGTGTGACCAAGAAGGCGTGGGGTCCCGGAGAGGTCAGGACAACACACCGTCCCACCTCTGCCATGACCTCCTGGGGGCGCAGGTGTGTGTGGAAGAACCCCGGCGTGTCGATCACAGAGACGCTGCGCCCGGCCACAGTCCCGCTCTGTCTCTGGCACTGGGTGGTGACAGATACGGGGGACACGTCGACCCAGAAGGCCGATCTGCCCAGGATGGTGTTTCCTGAGGAGCTCCTGCCTGTTCCTGTCCTCCCCAGCAGGACAACCCTCAGGGATTCGGCCTCTGATGGAGGTACAGATGCTTCACAGGCTGTGGCAGAAGTGCAGTCACAGATCATGTTTTAATCTCATTTTTATGATGGTTTGACCTTCTGGCAGCATCTTTAAAGCAGCTATTCCAAAATTACCTCATCAATTCTAGGAAGCACTTTAAACTTCACATTGTATTTAAGCAGATTTCTGTATTATGAGCTATGGCCTAATCAGCATGTATTAGATTTTAAATTACTACTTTGTATATTTAGTATCATACAGTACGAGGTTAAAATTCCTTACCAGTAACCGGACATACCTTCATTTGATGCAGCCTGTTCAGATACCGCCATCCTGGACTATAATGAACCTTTAGCCTGCAGGTTGTTCGGTGGTCCAAAATAAAAGACACGTTTTCCTTATTCTGGAGTTTTTCCAGAATTTTCGCTGCGACTAAATTATTTTCTTGCCATTTAATTTGCAGGGAGACTCGGTGCAGCTGGTGCATGAGCCCCTGATCCACAGCGCCGCATCCACCGTGAGTTATCACCAAATGAAAAAGTCTGGTCCCCAAACCACAAAGCTCTTATCAGAAGAGTTTTTATTTATGATATTTTTTAACTAATACGGTGACGTCTAACACAGACCCTACGATGAGCGGCGCCCTGCGGTTCCTCACTGTGACCACCGGGTGGCAGTAAAAACCCATAAACAACCTCAGCTCCACTTGTGTCAGCAGAGACTGAATATTTTGAGTTTAAGTACAGATAAAACACAATATTCCGATGTGTATTAATGTGTATTAATATGCATTAATGTGTGTTTTCATCCAAAAGGCCTGAATTTAAACTAACGTGTTTATAATCGTGACTCTTTGCTGCCCTCTTGTGGTTACACTGGAGAACAACACACATTCGTCAAGTTAGCGGAAATGTCACCATTTCTTGTGTAAACAGTCCATAATAACGTGTTGAAACAAACCGGAAGCAGCGATATGACAGAAATAATCGTGAAATACTCACATTTTTACTAACCGCACGTAGCACAGCCATTACCAAGCAAAACTTATCTGACCGCGGATAGTCAAGTTAGCAATGCTAACGCTAACGATCGTCTCCGCTTAACGTTATTTAGCTAACACTTCCGTCACATATAACGTCGTAATAAGTGTGGCACAGTTGGTAAGAATACTAGATATTTGTTTTATGCTGTAGCTCTGCCCCATAGTCTCCTGCTTGGATGCTAAAATGTGTTATAGATGGTTTCGTGGCGTCAGTTAAATATATTTTGAAAGGTATTACCGGAAGCGTTATTGTCGACATTGACGCTACCTTTACTAAGTTGTAATGTGGTGCACTTCCCCCTAGTGGTCACAATGAGGAACTACAATTTATTAATTAAAGTAGCGTCAATGCAGAAATAAAATAAAGATAAAATAAACATTTTCATCCCCGAAGGGAAATTCAGGAAATACAAGTATAAATATATACCATCATCCTATATCAATATTTCTGTGTGTCTGCCGGTGAATACTGGATATTTTCGAAATATAAAAGCAAAACTCCACGCCCCTCATTAGAAATAATTTATAAGCATTATCAAAACTAATAAAGCGTTAAAACCCTAAATAGACATTTATAAAGCCAACATACTATATGCAACACAACAAATTAGCGACGGTTGGAGTGAATTTATCCAGGTTATCTACCACTTCCTGTGAAAACATAAAAAAATGTAAAATTGGAGCAACGTGATAACAGCCAAAAAAGCAGAGCGAGTAATAATAGATCACTTTCCATTTAATGACGTGTAAATTTTTAAAGGTTTATTTAAAATCCTTCTGAATATTATTTCATTATATTTTTCGCTACAATTTTGTGTCTTGCAGTCCCTCACTGTGTCCACTAGATGGCAGTGGAGACACATGACTAAACAGCTGCTGTTTGTTTTTGCATATTTAGTTCTCAGATGCTTCTCTGTGGCTCCAGACTGGGCTGTGTTGCTTCCCGTTTGCTTTCATTCTCCTCAGATGTACTTAGAACCTGACTGGAGTCCACTTGGGAGAGACTGGTCTCTTTCTAGACCCTGATCGGACTGTGCTGAGACACAAAGAAGAAGTCTGGAACCACCAGGACTCTTCAGGGAGGAGACCAAGAACCCAGCGGTCCCTGTGACAGAGTTTAAGTCGTCCTCTGCAGAGATGGAGAAGCTGCAGCAGCTTTATAGTGGAGAGGTCAGACAGCTAGAATTAAAAGTTGAATCTACAACACAAAGAGAAGTGACAGGGTCTGAGCACTTGCTGAAACTGCTGTAACAACTTTTCATCAACAGCAATGAAAACGCATCAATCTCACTGAACAGTATGAATTTAATCAGTTTGTTTACCAGCTCCAACAAGCAGCAATGTTGCTCTGCGCTTTAGTGAGTGATGGATTTTTCAATTCATAAAAATGCAAGTTCATTTATTTACAAGATGGACTGAACATTAGAAAAGAAACTACAGGCCTAGAAAAGTGCAAACCTCATAAATGAGTCTAGTTATGTTGTCTTTCTGTTCATCTCCAGCTGCAGTGATGTGCAAGATGAAGTTATATCTAAGTGTCACTTAAACTTTCCTCTGCAAGCGATCAGATTAACTGTGTAAGTGGATTAAGGACCGTGTCGTCTCAAAGACAAAAAGTCCAGCTTGGATTATTGTCTATAAATCAGCGGTGTGCAGCTCAGTAACACGGTGGAAGTCGACTGTTCCCGGAGCTGATCTCAGGATGAACTGTTCGAGGGTCTGTCCCACTGCACCTGGCTTCTCACTGGGAAACATGCTCCTTTGCCGGGAACCTGTTGAACGTCCGTATCCCCTGGAGGAAGCTCCCAGCTCTGCCCAGCTGGGTCCTCGGCAGCGCCGCCCACCCGGCCGTGACCGGCTGACCCCGTCACACTGCTGCTGCCGTTACAGAGCGGCTCCGGCTGCGAGAAGCACCCAGCTCTGTTGATGAGGTCTGAATTCTCTGAATCAAAGAGGGTGCAGGTCTCCCCAATCCCCAGTCCAAAGCTCTCTAGCATATCCATTACTGATGACGTGGACGTGGCACCGGGGGCCTCCTCTTCAGAAAGACTCAGCGCTGGCAAGATGTCCACCAGCTCTGCCATCTCCATCGGCTCGATCACCTCACTGATGCTGGGAGGAGAGTCCTGTCCGCTGCCCGAGGACTCCTGTGGGTCTAAAGCAGGATACCCCTCCTCCATCGGTGCAACAGCAGCAAGCTCCAGTTCAGATTCAATTAAAGCGGTTGCACATCCTAATTGTGACGGGCCTGTGCTCATCAAGCCCACAGATGATTGGGCGGTGATGTCCACAGAGTACCCTTCCTTTGCGACGCCCTTCATTATCAGCAGTGTGGACTCTTCAGGGACAGCCATGATTCCTGCTGGAGCAGAGACCTCAGGTGGTGGAGTCGCACTGATGAAACGCTCTGAAAGGGAAACAAAAGCAGGTAAAGTCTTAATTGTTGATTTGTAGCGTCATTCAGGCTAAAAGAAGCTGATTTTTTAACAGGTTCACACATAGATCACCCCAGTGTTTTGTACATTTTCCCTGAAGAAGCTTCAATATTACACATATTTGCTCTTCTTTCTCCAAACAGTGTCAGCAGCTGCTTCTTCCAGTGAAGCTGTGTTATGTGGTGCTCATATAAGCTCTCATGCAGTAATAAAAAATATGGAAATGGGAGGTCCTTCTGTCTGTTACAGTAGTCTTACCTCAGATAGAAAATGCCATATCTCTTGTGCATTAGGTTTTATTGAGTACAGGACCCAGGATTCAGTGTGATGGAAATAATATTCATAGAAAACATGAATGTTAAATATAAATTCACCTTTGTAGCTTTGAATAATGTGCTTGTGCAGAATAAACCTACAGGGATGAGCCAAACTGTCCAAACAGTGGTCAAATGGTCAGAGAATATAAAATAAGTAGTCGGTTTATCACTTAAAGCTGGATCAGTCTAAACCCAGGTGGTTTCTGTTATTTAGCCTAGCTACGTAGACTGGGTCTGACACAGGGGTGTAATTAAAGACCTGCCCTTTGACACCCACATCAGTGTAATTATGACATTAATCATTTCACCTGCAACAGCTTTCTGTGCTTGTCTCTGATTGGGCCACGTGAGTCTGGCAGTCAAACTATGGTTGTCCTCGCCATCAGGACGTGGAGGTGGGTCTCCGCCCATCACCAGACCTAAGGGCACCGCCCCCACCCACTGCTTTGACCTAACACACTGCAGACAGTCCATAATCCAGCGGGTGTCCCTCCACACCACATCCAGACGCTAGAAAACAAAACAAACAGTTAAATTAGTTAAATCTGCAACAAATATGTAAAATGTTCAACCTATAACATCATTTTCCATTTTTTCCATCATTGCATTTGTGTAATTAAATAATCTTACATGGGAAAGCTCAGTGATGTAGTTCAGGCGCTCTCGGGCTACCTGCACCTCCCTGGTGTCTAGCGCCTCCCGCATGGCCTGCTGGGCCAGGTGAGTGTCCAGCTCCAGCCTCACCCAGGCCTGGCAGTACTGGGACAGGAAGTCCTGCTCATATGTCCAGAAGTGAACTGGTGATGAGAAGGAAAGACACATCACTCCGTCAAAGACCAGAGAAAGAGCCTTGTCAGGACGCTCTATCGTACTTTCAGTGTGAGAAATTTCAAGAAAGATGGATTTGAATTGGAGTCAAACCAAATCCTCCAGTGTGGATGGAGGATGAGGATCAAAGCACCAAATAGAAAAGAAGAAACAATAAGTGACTAATCTTCAAAAGACCAACAGATCAGATACTATACTTCAGTGTGGCTTTCACACACACACACACACACACACACACACACACATATGACATTTTCCAGCACAGTGAGTTAAACACATTTCATGGATTCAGTTTTGGTTTAAATTCTTTCCTTTGTCTGAAGACGACACACATTTTTGATTTTAATGAGATGTACTGTTTGTCTTTTCTCTACGCTTCTCACTGTTTTCATGCCAAATTACTGTTTTTTATTACTTTAAAGGGCCCAGGACCAAACACTTCTCAGTGAGAAAAGGTCGGTTGGACCCTGCCAGGTCGTTTATCCTGTCACTGTTTGACTCACATCTTTGAAGCCAGTTGTCTTTGGAACACCAGCTCCCTTCTCTCTGCACTGTGGTGCTGCTGTGATGCAGGATCCATAAACGTGTGCAGCCACATTTAATCCACTTACCCAGCTCAAAGATCTGCAGGGGCAGGGTGAGACCAGGCTCTTTGGTCCCCACCAGGGGCCAGTAGCTGGAGCTGAAGTCCTCACTGGGAGGCAGCAGCAGCAGCATGGACAGGTTGTCTCCAAACTGCAGCAGCTCTTGGGTGTACACGCCGTACTGATAGGCCTGTCAGAGATGGGATTATTGAAGTGTGTGCTAACGCCACCAAAACCAGTTAACGCTGATGTGCTGAACGGCCTGCTTTAGTTCCTCAGAGAGCAGAGTTTACCCTGTAGAGGGGGATGTTGAGCTTCGTCAGGAGATGTGTGACTGCTGCTCTCAGAGATCTGACAAACTCAGCCAGCCCGCTGCTCTCCGTCAGGCTCTCGTCCTCGCCGCTCAGCAGGGTTTGCATGCTGCCATTGGCTGTGGTGTAAACATGACTCTGGAGCCATGCCCACTCCTCCCTGTCACACATTCTCAATGCAGTTAACAAAACATTGCTATAAAAGGCATAAAGGGTAAAGGCATAAGTTATTCCTGAGACAGTCGAGGTACAAAGACACATCGGTAGCTTCATGTGTCGCAGCACCTTAACTGCTAATTGCATTTCCTATTTTTGTGTAGACCATTTTCCAAAGTCTGTGTTTTCTTACTTTCTCTAACGAACAACAACAGCTTCATTAACTTCTCTCGAGTTTATTAAAGCTGCATGTCGGGGCTGCTGCCATGTTGCCGCATGAAGAGTTGAGACTCGGCTGCCAAGCAGGATCTTGGTTCATGCCAAGTTTGTACCTTTTGATTTAAAGAGCCAACACAACTGCTGTGTTCTGTTGAGCCAAGCAGCATTAGTCTGTGCTGGGCCTGGAACAGTGTGTCACATGGTCAACGTTACCTGGACACGTGTGCGTTGTGTCGGACCCGTGCGTGGCAGAGCACGTTAGGGAGCCTCTCAGGCACCAGGACCCTGATCTGCTCTACTGAGCTGCACAGTTTCAGGATGCCCACGTACAGGCCTGGCTGGGCCCACTGAACGCTGTGCCTGTGGAAGCAGAGCTTCTCCTGGGGGGGACACAGAGAAACACATATGGTGTTAAAGATGAGATGTTAATAGGATGTAATGTTTAGATGCCTTTTATTCCTGCATCTGATTTAGTTTTTAATTTGCTTAGCTAATTTGATTTGGGATTGCTAAATGAATTCAAATGAATCTTCTGGGTTATCTGAGGTGCACAGGAGAGAAAAACATGGCTCAATAATCAAGTCAGGAAGCTCAGTGCACTCAATCACTATGCACTCAGTGCTCAATACATCCTGTTGCCCAGTGTCTGCATGATGATAACATTTTCTCTGTGTGTGTCTCTTTTACACAAACCCAGGTTCACCTTGAGCTGCTCGTACAGCACGTCCATGGCAGTGGGCTCAGGCAGGAGGGGAGTTCTGCTGCGGTTCTTCTCCAGGCGGGCCAGGGGCATCCAATGGAGCGGAGGGTCAGGAGGACTGAAATGTAACCACACAGTACCACCACTGACAAACTCATTTTGATCAATTCGTATTAGTGTAACGTCGCCAGTGAAACGACCAGGAACAACACTGACCCAAGCCTGATTATTACCTTACTACAGCCTATGGGCGAGGAAGGTTCTGATTTGGGTGTTTTATTTGTTGCCATGTGATCTTTGTGGAGGAAATAACTTAACTTAATTTAACAGGACTCGTTCTCACCAGGGAGGGTTTGGGAAAGCCCTCAGAGTCACTAGTAGTACATTTCCCTGCCGGTCTTTGAGAGGTTCATAGTACACCTGGCCCAGGTCCACTGTTCCCAGGGAGGACTGATGGCAGAGGTGGAGCAGTAAAACAGAAACATGAGGATGAATAAATATGAGGATATTAGGGACTAATGCAGTGCAACAGATTCTAGTTGTAGAAGTAGTTAGTTGAAGATATGGAAGCAAGGTGCACCAGGAAGAGTGGGAGGACGAAGAGATGTAAAGAGGTAATTAAAATAGCAATTAACCCATTTTGTGGCTTCTTATCATGCAGAGTAAGCTGCTTAATGTCCTACCTGCAGCTGGGAAACAGCTCTTAATATGTTGTGTCTGTTCTGAAGGAGGGAGGAAGGAGATGAATGAGCAGAGGAAAGGGCCTGCTGCAGCCAGGGCACCTGCTGCCATGCACAGGACAACTGCAAGAAAAAATCCATTTAATTTCAGGCAGAAAATGACACAGCCTTTATTCTGAAAGAATAAAGCCCGATCGATTTACAAGGCACCAACTGCATTTAAGTGTCCTGAACGAATGTGCAAATCTATGTACACTTCACCTTTGCAAACCAAAGAAAGTCGTTAGCGATGGAGGTGGAGCAGCACTGGATCTCCACCAGTGGAATCTGATCTTCAGCTGTTACCAGGATGTTTTCTTTGTGGTAGAACACAGTTGCCAAGTACACGCCCCTAATGAGACAATGCAGATAAAAATAGGTTCTTTCAGTTGTGTGTTACAGCTCCAGACTGCTGTCACTGCTGTCACTGTCATTACTGACTCTGCCTCTGAAAAAATATCAGTTTTGTTGTTTGAACGCAATTTATTTTGAATTATTAATCAGACGAAATGAAAGAGATCAGAGGAGGTTTAAAAAAAAAAAGAACAACCTATGATTACACCTAAAGTGAAAGAAAATTAATTTTCACAGATCCTGAAAACATGTTTTTTCAATATTCAAACTGTGTTTTGACATTGTAAATAAGACTTATTACAAATCATGCAAGTGATGTGCATGTTTTCCTACAAAATGCCACATTTCGAATAATCTACATAGCTGAAGCACTGCTCTGTTTGTTATTCAGGCGTTCACAGCATTTCCAGCTAAAAAGCAGTTTCATTTGTCCAGGTTTTATTTAGATTATGGTCCACTGAACAGATGTGGCAGTGAGAAGCCTCGATCATTCATTTGCAGTGTGCCACAGTTCAGTGATTTCACTCACCCTCCTGTTCAAAAATACAAACCTGTTTCTAATTTTGAGCTTCAGTGTTTAACTACTAAAAGTCTGAAATTGTCCACTGCTGTAATCGCATCTCGTGTAATCTGTAAAGGGACACGCAATAAGGATGGAGTGCTACCTCTGTAGGAGACGAACAAACTTGGTGGCGGACTGGAACAGTTGTTTGATGCCTCGAGACACCGACATACGCTTGCTGGGACTCGGGGGCTTACAGCTCTCTGTGGAGTGGAGGAGAGGGGGATCAGATGGGACGACAATCATTTCATCTGCCATAAGTACATTCATTGTGCACACGCAAGATCCTAAGTGGAGGTGGTGAGATGGGTATTGGACAGACTAGATATCTACAGCACACGCTGCTAAAAATGGAGTATAAAGTAGGAATAAAATGTGGTACAGGGACAAGTGTCTGATGTTTTCTGTCACTACTCGGTCTCTTAATTTATACAAGAACAAGAGGAAAGAAGGTCAAAACTCAGGTGGACCTACTGCACTTGGAATATAAAAGCAATTGTGATCAATTCTGCCGTGCAGGAACACCATCTGGAGAACCTTTTATATATATATATATATATTCTCAGATAGTTCCCTTAGAAACTAAATGTTGGCATTGTGTGAGGAAGAAAGTAAATGATTTTATACAGAAATGAAGATTGATTTTAACTTACTGAATGATACATATGGAGGTCAGTATGTGCAAACGATGTGAATATGTTCTTGATTTAATTTTATTAAGTGAAAGTAAAGTCAGTACTACCTATGCAGTATCCTCTGTAATGTGCATCTTCCAGCAGTTTCCTCACCAGGCCTTCATGGTTTCTGAACTGTGACTTCACACCGATGCACTCCTTCCAACCTGCACAGGAAGCAGGAGAGAAACAAATTATCTCTTTCATTTTTATGCAATTAGGGAAAATCATTCAAGACATCAAGAACTCATTGGCAAGCGCGTCCTGAGTGCTGCTTTTTCCTGTCTTCGTGATTAGGAGGCAAGAGCAATTGCATGAGAGACCATCTGTGTGCTGTGCCTCTTAAAGTTTCAGTCATGATTCATTCTGAGCTCCTGAAACTACGTCTCCTTTTAAGCTAGATATGAATTTCAAGTTCAATTTTGTTGCCTAACTAATACCGCAAAATGCTGATCACTAATATCACTGATAAGGTTGTATTCTCATTTATACTTGCATTTATATCAACATTTGATGCCTTTATTCTCCATTTCAAAATCTCTGTGTGCCATTTTTGCTTGATTTCACAGTGTGAAGTGCAAGTGATGCAGCAAGAAAGAGGGGATGGCGTGCAAGAAGGATTCAGACTGAAAGCAGCACAGGTACAAGGCTCATTGACATCAAAGTGACATCTTTAATTCTCCACATTTTAATAATTCATTAATCTACCAGACATGAGTGGATTCCACTTCCTTCCCATCAAGCTTGACGTTAGCCGGGAAATGTCATAACATGTGCGGAGAAATAGGAGTGGAACCCTTTCATAGTGCACATTCATTACACTTTGCGGTTCAGTATACTCACTGGAAGGTGCAGCACTGACTGGAGTAGAGCACCGAGGCAGACCCCATCCTTTCACGTTGTAGGCACTCACTCTGACAAAGTAATGCACTCCCTGCGTTTGGAGAAGCACGAGACGGCCAAATGAGCAGCACGCATTAACCTTATGAATCGACCGCTCTGGGACAAAGAAATCACAAGCTGCTCTCATTATTAATTTAGCTGGTTAAGTAAGGCAGTCGAGTGGGATGCATGTTCTCTTATGGGGAGTCTTACAGCTCAGTATATTGTAACTGAAGACCAAGCTACAGCTACAGTCTGTGTGTGTGTGTCAAAAGCTTTTGCATATGTGCACAATGAATGTTTGTGACCCTAACCTATTTAAATATGTGTTTGGATGTTTGTCTGCATGTGTGTGTTTGCTTGCACTTAGTATCTGTGGATGTCCTGATGTTTGATTGTGTGTGTGTGTGTGTGTGTGTGTGTGTGTGTGTGTGTGTGTGTGTGCTGCATGACTTACTGCTGTGAGCCCTTTGATACTATACGAGGGATTCTTGGTCTCTGTAACTTGGGCTGAGCCAAGGATGCGTTTGAAGCTGGCGGAGGTGCTCCATTCCACTGTGGACACAAAACAGTCTCAGTGGCAGATTATTCTCTGGCTTTACTCAGGATATCCATAAGGGGGAACCAAGGATTTGAGTGTTTACAGTGTTGGGAACCTGAGGTACCTGGGCTTAATCTACCCTTGGCTGTGAAGTATAACATTTATGCAGCTGTAAAACTGAGCAGCAAACATAGAGAAGCCACACTAGATGCATAAATAAGAGCTTTTACACCTGCCAGCTCAAATGAAGTGTGAGACTTGGCCCAATACAGCAAATAATTTATTCCTTTATTTGTTATCATGCCTGTGTCTATTTTTAACATATCTTTTATTAACTCGTGTATCCAGCCATCTAATTCTTCTTATTTACCACCTACCGTTGTAGCGAGTTATGAGCCCCATGTTGGCACCTTCTGGCTCTTTAATTGCCACAGACAGAGAGGATGTACTGGTCACCAGTACTGACACATGACTGGGAGGGCCAGGGAGTTCTGGGGAAACATTTAAAATACAAAGCAGTAATCAAAACAAGGCCTCAGAACAAGCACAGAGAATTAAGTGTTATACTGCATATAACCTTAACAAAACTCCATCCTGTTCTAATATCTGGAAGATTTATTGATTTCAAAATACATTTCCCTCCTGGCAATTTCATCTGTGGGCTGGATTTTGCACAGCAAAACAACTATAGTGCTTAGCCAACTCTCAAGAGACAACTGCTGGTTAATAATTTACTCTTGGATTTTGACAAAAATCTTGTTATCCTGGCCCTGTTCTACCAAACCAGCTGCTGGTAAAGTGGAGAGCTTCTACTCTTGAAGGTCTTTGTTCTGTAGGTGGTCCTGGACTCTGACCTGCCTAGATGTTAATAAAGCAAAGAAAAAGAGTTTCCCTATCGGGCTTAGAAAACTATTACATTATTATTGCAATAGCAACCATAACACTTGCCAAGTAATATTCATTCCTTCATTGTGATCAAATGTAACTGTGTTCTACTCCTTGATTCTAGCCAGATGGATTTTAGTATTTGCTCAACCTAAGCTGTGACCTGGAGTGAATAGATTAAATCATAGGCCTCAGACAAAAGTACATTTGCATTTCGCATTTTACACATTTAGCTGATCCAGGAAGATTTGTAATGAGAGTAATCTTAATTTCACTGCACCAAATAAGAAGAATCGTACCCTTTTTGCCCTTACAATAATGCTGTGATCATAAAACAGTCACAGAAGCAAACTGGAAGTGCTTAGGAGAGAAATGAAATGGGAGCTAAGCAGAGACGTTTATACGGAGCAATTAAAGTAAGTGCAGGGGGACATCATCACATAATTTAAAAAAAACGTGAGTTTGAAGCGATGGTGTGCCAGGAGCAGGACGACTTGCGCAGGTTGGTGCAGGGAGAGGAAATCTGAGAGGCCTAATATGGCAGAGCTCAGCTTGCCCCAAAGCATTGGAGGTATTTTGGGTGTGGAATTTCTTCTCCATGTCCACCAGCACCAAGGTTTTAAATGTGAGACTAGCAGCCACAGGCGGCAGTGGATGAAGTGTAAGGCATGGGAGAGTTTGGAAAGGTTGATGTCAAAGCCGTCTGTTGAATATTGGATGAGATGAAAGGTGCTGAAGGGAGGCTAGGAGTTACAAGAGGCCAGACTTGAAATCAGTAAAAACTAAGTGAGAAGTTGGTCTGAATACTTGATTGTTGTGATCCTGTCAGCAGTGATGGATAGCTTTGTAGAGAATTTGAAAAACAGTAGTTCTGCTTCATTGTGGCTTGGTTTCAAGAGACAATGCAGGAATATTTCTAGCAAGGGAGAAATGAGAAGAAACAGACTCTGCATTTGTGTCCTGAGCCACGGTTCAAGAAATGCCATGAGCTGACCCAAGACCACTGACCTGTGTTTTGGAAGTTCTCTCTCATGCGGCAGTACAGTTGCAGCCTGAGGCTCCACAGGCGAATATGTCTCTGGACGTCAGCCAGCGCCTGAGGTCCTGTCCCTGCCTTCATCACTAAGTCCTTCTTCCTCTCTTCCACCCGTTTACCCGCCAGTGCCACCAGAGCATCCAGCTTCAGTGCCCACTCTTCTGGTTGGCACACTGAGAGCAAAGAGAGCAAGAGAAAGGACAGAATAGGAATATGATTTGGACTGAATTACAACTGTATTTTAACACCATCCATGCTTATTATATTTCAAAACATAGGACTCACAATCAGTGTTATGTCTCGCTCCTGCCTTTGCCAACACATGGAGCAGAGGAGAATTGTGAGTGAGGGCAGCCACATCCAAGGGGACCAGGCCCTGCTCGCTCACCCTGTTCACCGCCTTCTCCCTCTCTCTTTCCCAGTCCTCCTCTTTCTTCTTGCATCTCTCCCACATGCTTCCTCCTCCTCTACAGTTGGTGCGATCTCTGGACAGCAGGCTTTGTACAGCCAAAGTGTCCTCATTTTCCACTGCCTCCCACAGGTTGTTGTACTAACAGGGAGCAGAAGAAAGGGAGCAGGACCATGGGAAGGTGGGTGGGTGAGAGGGAAAGAGATTTATTTTAGTTAAGAGGGCAGAGGGAAGGGAGTTGCTGTGCAAAAGAAAAGGCAGTGGATGAGACAGGGCACATAAATCAAATATAAATCAAAGCGGCAGTCTCTCTTGGGACAATGCAGCCATTGTTACACACTCAGAGTCTGCCTGCAATGTTAAAGATAGACTGAACTATTTCAACCAAGTCAAAGGACAGGAAAACATTTCATTTTTAAAATGACCAGACTCTTCCAAAAAAAAAAAAAAAAAAATGACACCTAAATATCTTACGGCATCTGCAGACTTGCTCAGGAGCTTGGGAGTGTCAGTCTCAGCAGGTGAATCTCCACCCTTCAATCTGACGGACAGGTTTCTGTAGATGCGTTTGGGCGAGACTGGACCCAGAGAGCGTCGCCGCTGGGGTGGGTTCCTCAGGGAAACAGACATGACAGGGGAGGAGAGGAAAGTAGGAGAGGAGAGAAACTGAAAGACGCCTGGAGGTGAGACGGATTGGTTAGTTCATGAAAAGAAAGATTAGGACCTTGAAGTTAAAAGACAGGATGAGAAACGTGAAGCAGAGAAACAACTCGACAAGTGTGAGAAAAGGTGAAAGTCATTAGAAACCTTGCAGAGCGAAGAATGATGTGAGAAGTGAAAAGAGGAGAATAAAAAAATAAAAAAACAGAACATACAGTCAGGCTCAGATATTCTACAGTAAAAACAATTTTCTGCTGACTTGAAGAGTGAGTATAGGCAGAGCTCAGTAGTGCTATAGTGTGGGTGGATAAATGGATAAAAGTTACAATGCCTGTACAGAGTAGATGAAAAATACCTTAAAGCATTTATTTCCATGCCCCTTACTATTCTCCCTTTGTTATTCTTTTACTTGCTATTATGTGACATGGGTTCTATTTGCTGTGAATGCAGTCTCAGTGCACAAAGCAACCAACCCATCAATCTAATTAACTAAAGAAAAGCAATCTCATGTGGACCAGCCAAAATTATTCCCTTATAATAAGTATGAATGTCTTTGTATCATCTGCTAGAAGATAAAAATCCATCATCACCAGTACAGTAATGATGGTTCATTATCAATTCCATTGCCTTTTCATCATTACAATCATTCACTTTTGTCCCTGTAAAATCTGTCTTACATTTTCTCCACACTTGGAGAAAAATGCTGTCTAGCATAGTCCCCCCCCCCCCCCCCCTTTTGTCTTCAATCAGCAAGTTTTCTCTTTCATTTGTCACTGTCTCTCTCCTCGTTCCTTCTTTCTCCCCTCTGTCTTCTCACGGAGTGATTTCACGTCCCTTCGGTTTGCGTCACGCCCGGAGCATTCAGATCTGAAGAGCATCTTAGCAAAGAAAGGGGATACTCAAACTCTGTCATCTCTCCCTCTCTCATCAAGACTTTTTTCGTTTCATTTCACTGTCGAGTCCTGGAGTGCACTGTCCTTGTGTGAAAGAGAATACTCCCCTGGTTGGTGCGAACTGAGGACATAAAATGGGGGCTCTGGCCACGTTGACCACATCTCTCTGTGACACATGACACAAACTGTACCTGCTTCCTCACTGTGAGACTCACTGGTTCACACAGTGCCTACATTGTTTATCTGCAGGGATGCATGGGTGTTGGGGTAATACCAACAGTTGTCCTTCTGTCTTGCCCCTCTTTGTGTACATGCGCTGATGCGACACCTGAGGGTGGAATAAGCCTCAGTGCCTTTTTTGAGGAAGCACGAAGGTAAAATAAGGCTAAACACCAGAGAGGGGAGGAGAATAGTAAAAAGTGTGCTGGCATTACAGAAAACAGCAGCTATGTGAGCAGAATAGTGTTAGGCACTTAAAAATAACCTCCACTGACCCATGAAGAGACACTATAGGCTCATTGTGGTTTTGCTGCATGTCAGTATCTCAAGCTGTGGTGATGTTGGGGTTTTTTTTTATCTCAGTACTCGGCCCACATACTGAGGGCATGTTGCATATTTGCAAATATGCTTTCTGTTTTGTCAGTCTAATGCTGTGGCTGACAAGTTCAGCTGTGCATGGAAACATCTGATGACTAATCTCTCTAATACCTAGGAAATTATGCAGTAGGCCTACATTTGTGTGAATAAACCACTCAGAGGAACCCATTGAAGGGCCATTGCTAATGAGTAAACTCCATCAGATTATTTAGGGACACAAAACTGCGACAGGCAAAATTTAAAATCAATATAAAAGTATGAATTTTTGGATGATCATCCAAAAATCATCACTGGACTTGAGATTAACTTATCTCAAAGTTTCTAAGAAGTTTTTACAGCCTAAAACGTTAGGTAGTAGGCTACAACGTCAGATTTAAAAACAATTAGCCTTTATGTCACAGAACAACCACCGTAATGTCCGTGTGAAACAATAAAGACTCAAACGACCACGTTTAACAGTAGGCTATGGCACTGAATGGGCAATGCTGTCCATAAAATATAAACAGCGTTTATGTTAATAGTCTTTAATTCCTTACCGTCTCGACACTTTCCGTTAAATCGGCTTTTTCTCTCCGACGGTGCTTTAATATGTCTTGTTTGTGTCGTAAGTGACTGCCTGCTGAGCCATGAAATCCATTTTTCCAACTTCAGGACTTTTTATCTGAGAGAGTGAAGCGCACCTGAACGTTACAGCGGCACTGTCACTTCATCACACACACACACACACACACACACACACACACACACACACACACACACACACACACTCTTCCTCGTTCCGCCCTCTTCCTACTGTATGTCATTTATCAGAACCGAACTTTTTTTGTTTTTTAAATCACTACAGCAGTGTTGTCTGATATGCTTCAATATGGTAATTACAGATAATCCAGGATTTTTATCAAATCTGTAACAGTGTGATTCACAAATGTGCTTATATCCGCCTTTAGGACAAATAAATAGGTTTATTATCTTTATAGGATTATGCAGTGGAAATGTTTTATGCCAATTGTTTCGTGGCAGACCGAAAGGACCCAGTCCTCAAATATGTCTTTCAGTCTCCTGTTAACAGTGCCAGGGAGGAACGTTTGTCATTTTTAACTTCACAAAAAAGCTTGTTATTACACGACCTTGTGGACATTGGAAGCATTAGAGGCTATAGTGCAATAATGTAAGCAGACTGATGTGACAAACTGTGGGTTGAGTTGACGGGGGGGGGGTGTCTACAAAGGAAGTGGTTTGAGATATGTGTGTGAGAAGCAAATGCCCAGCAATGACGTGAAAAATGTTTGCATGTTAACCCTCCACTTACACTTGGACAGATGCTGAATCCATTTGTCTCTGTGCTGTATTGTCCCCTGAAGAACCGTCTATGCGCTATAGCTGTCAAATAAAGGTGACGGATATCCTTTGGCTCCCACCTGAGTGGTGAGGATGGCTCTCTGTCTCTCTCTCTTTCTCTGACGGCTTCTCTCTCTCTTAGGGACCAATAAAACTGAACCGACTGATGGATTTAGCTCCTGTCCGACCACAAATGAAGACCTTAGAAACTAATATTTCCCACCTCCTTGTTAGAGGTCTGCTACTCTTCTCAGCCAGCCAAACAAAGCTCTGGCTATTCCTGCACATACGGTCCTAAAGCAGTGCACTTTGCCTCAAATATGTTTGCTGGAGCACATTTGTCAAAGGCACACTGACAGCCCACAAGAAATTAGCCTGCTGCACACACTCATGCACACTGGCACACAGAAACACACTCGGCTGAGCTGGCTGCGTTTATGTCATGCACTACTTTGATGTGCAGTGAACTCCATTTAAGGAAAACCAGAGAAAGATTATAAATAAATTGACATGTTGGTGGATGAGAGTCGCCCCCACACTCCTGTCATCAGATAGTTGCTCAGTCGCCGTGAGGCTTTTGTTGTCATGGTGATAACCAAATTGTGGCCCTCACTGCTAAATGATACCGCAAAGAAAACTCATGCATCCCACCACACACTCACAGTATATTATTCAGCGATGACATTCCCTGGAGGATAAACTGATCATTTTGAAGATAATAATGTATGCATTTTGCTTAAATATAACATATCTGCCTAACCTTGAATTTCAGAGACTTTTGATAGCACTGCTGCATAAATATCTGAGATCCATGTTGTAGGAGCAAATCCTTGACAAGAAACATGGGACCTAAGCGCAATTCAGGTAAATAAAGCAAACATTATGTGTAAATATCACAGTGTTTCCCAGTGAGAAGTTTTAATAAAAATATAAAATAGGATTGTGTAAATGCCAAAAGTCATTTATGTAATATTTGAGATTTTAACAGAAATATGACAAGTAGAAGTTGTCACAACTACCCCCTTCCCTTTCAGAAATACATTTTCATCAAAGCAATTCCCTTTAAGATATTAATTATTACAACAACGTATAATTAGTAACAGGTTTATCATTTTTTTTTTTATTATTATTTTATTTTACCTAACTTTTTCCTTTTTCTTACAAATAAGCGGAAGGCCTAGTCTGGACGTATAAAGAGCTTTAGAAATGAAGAAACCTCTGGGGACAGATGAATTACTTTGCTTTTCACAGCATAGCTACATAAAATTTAAACTTAATACTTGTTTAACTTTTAATCTTTTTTATCTAATAAATATTTTAATAACACAGTGTTGAATAATTGATATAGCACTAAATTTGATTTTGTTCATTGTGTTATCGCGATATTGTTAAATAAAGTTTTGATTTTTTAAAAAAAGTTGACGTTACAAAATTGCGCGGGAGACCTGCTTGCTAGCTGTATCGCTAACTTTGAATAGTTTTGTTCAACTACGAAATTTATAAGTTTAATGGTTAGCTGACTGAATTTAATCGATGTGCTTTATGGGGTAGCGTTGTCAGGTATTATTTTTTTTACAGAAATCCTGGACTTAGACGTTTGTTTTTAAAGGCAGTATGTGACTTCTTAGCTAACGCTAGCTTAATGTTAGAACTAGCTAACATTAGCTAGCAGCTAGCTGTGGAGACTAATTGCAGTAGCATTATCAAAATTATTTAACACGCTATGTTTTGTATTTTTGTTTAAAAAGCCGAAACGACCAAAATGATGAGCGGGAATATTGTGCATGAGAAGACCCACTTCAGACATGACCCAAAGTGGAGCGGCAGGCTGGGGCCTGCAGAGGGTCGTGGGCTGCTGCTCTGTGTGGCCTGTGTCATTGACATGATTGAAAGTGAAGATATCGGGGTGAGGAATATGTGTATATATATATATATATATATATATGTATATGTATAGATCTTATTTAGCTTATAACTGTTTGTTGTACTCCAGCAATCCCTGTCTCAGGTACTTGTTGAGCTTTACCAGAAAATATTTATGGAACATAGATTAGTCTGTTAATTTCCCACGATGCACATGCTTTGTTTATACTCCCATATCTCTCAACCTACCTTTGTCTCTGTTGTACAGTCAGTGAGAAAGTCTTTTGCTTTGGCTGGTATCAGTGAGGTGCTGAAATGTTCACCCGGGGCTTTGAGAATGCTGCTCCAACAGGACCACGGCGTCTCTACGCGCTTTACAGCTGCTCTGCTAGGTGAGAAATAGCGGCACATAAAAACCTGAGATTAGGATGTAAAGGAAGGATGAGCAAGAATAATCAGGTAGAACTAGACTTTTCTGGATTTGTTTGGAAAGTTACCTATTGACTGCAGCACAAGAATCATCTACAGTAAGTGTGACTGAGCAGTGCACATGCCATCATTTGATATTAACTATCACTAACAAGTGTGGGTTGGTCTAGACACTCCACTCTCTTGAGTTTGGTTGTATAACCTTCCTTCTCCTTGGAACTAATCTAAACCAGGTCAAGCTGGTGCTGCTGTCATACGCCACATTGTGTGAGCATTAAGATAAAGAAATATTCACATAAAACAGTTTTATTTAAAATAAAAAGAAATGACTCTCACAGATAATAGAGCTGACATGCAATTCAGTGCTTTTTATTCATGTTATACATCTAATCAAGGCATACGTTTGCCATCTGGAAGGATTACACCGATACAGTGATTTACTGATACACTGGACAGCACTGGGTTATTAGTTCTGTAACTGTTTAATTTTTTTTCTTTTTCCATGACAGCTGCATTAATTCTGGGATGACATTTAGTTTTTATTCCATAGCAGTGTTAATTAACCAGTTAACCCTCTAGCTTATAGTCAAGTGAACAGTTGTTTGGTCTGTCTAAATTTTGCTTACGATGCTTTTCCTTGCTATCAAAAATTAATTTCTGCTGCAACACTCATATGGTTTTGATAAAATCATAGAACCTCTCATGAGGTCGATGTCTTCCATCAAGTGAACAAGACATAATCTGAAAAAGTATAGGAAACCCAGACTTTCATTCTTTGTGCTGGTTTGGTATGCAGTTTTATATTCAGTCAGGCAAATTCTCATTGTAAAAATCATTGTCAACAACATTACCAAATACAATGACTGATAACAATCTTTATCTTTAATGTAATGATGAACATGAATAGCACTGGTGATTTAGATTCTGATATTTTTACACTCTTACCAGAGTGATTATAACACAATGGATTTTTGTGGTACCACATCATCTGTGGATATTAATAATACTTTCTATTTCCTCTTCACTGAACAAATTTCACTAGGTTATTGCAGCACAACATATTTGGCTTACCCCATTTAAGCTTTAATCAAATTAGTGCAATGGGAGGATATGTGATAATAGGCTAAGCCAGTAGAAGCTCTGACCAATATGACAAGAAATTAAAAGAGTTATTACAGTGCTTGTTGGGTGGTCTGCTGAACTGAATCATGTGCCAATGAGAGTGTAAGTAATCCATTATAAAATATGCCTTCATCACCCCATTACATAGTATGCTTTTTATATGCCTTAAGAGTAGTATTTAACAGGCATCCAGACAATTTGAGTAATTTCTTGAATACTTAATTCATGGCATGGCTTTATGCAAGGCCTGAAACAAGAATCCACTTTTAATATCCTGGTATCTTGTATCCTCTATTTGATCCAGACCCCATGCTTGTTAACCTAGTGTGTACACTATATCATGTATGAGTAGTCATTTTCTAGCTTAATTTTTAATTTTCCTTTGTGAGAGCAATTCAATACACTTCTGAAATCTGCTTTTTAAGTCTAGCCGTGAATATTGTTCTTTCCCTAGGGATGCTTCACACTGTGGAGGACCCTGTCACTTTAGAAAAGGTTGACCAAGGTAAGGAGATGCTTTTTTGTGTGTCTGTTTGTGTGTGTTTAATGTGTGTCTGTGTTTTTGTACACATGTATATGTACACACCTTTACATCCTACTCCCACCATAGACACAGACAATATACAGTTGCTTTCATGCAGATGGTGCACACACACACAAACAGGCCATGTGTGCCTTATGTTTTACTCAATACAAACTCTCTTTGTGACTGTGATAATTGACAGTGCTCATAACTAAGGTAATGTGACATATACTCCAAAGTACCAGTTTCTAAATTTAACCATTTTGAAAGCTTTGACCTAATTTAACACGCTGATATTCTTTCACTGCTGCACTATGCATAACCAAAGTACCTGTTTCTTTTTGTTAGTAATGATCAGTTCTGGCAGCTATATGCAATTTTTTAAAAATGTTGGCCTTTCAGCGAACTAGCAATTCTTAGCACTCAGCCCGATTTGTCTCACTGCAGCTAAGTCTTTCAAAATGTAAAAAATGTTTTGGTAAGTGCACATGACAGAATAATTTTATGGTAGCTGTCTTAAAATGCCTTAGGGACCACTTTGCTGAAATAGTTAGTACAGTGCTTAGAATGTGACATAGCTTTTGCTCTTTGCACACACAATGTGTAGAGACCATATTCTGAAACTCATTTGAGCCCCATAAATAATGCAGTCATCATATCTGTGTGTGTCAGGAGAAACAAAGGAGAATGAAGAAAGCCATGAATCCTTTCAGAACTTTTCTAATGTCATCTAAGCAGCCATGCAAAGCAGGCTACTTAATGAGAGCTTTGCTTTTAGCAGAGAGATGAACCTGAATCTTGCACTGTTAAACAATTTTGACTGTTAGGACCATATATCAACATCACAACTGGTGCAAGAATCCTTCATGGACAACATGTTATCACAGGTGCACAGAAGATAAACATTTAAAACCTAAAAAGAAACAAAGATCTGGCTTACAAATCAATATTGACTTGAAAAATACCTTTAACTTTTTTTGTTTTTGTCATACTAATAAATTAGAAAAATGTGAAAATACACAATTTATTTTTTTAAAGAAGTCTATGTGTTTTCTGTTTTATGTGTCTGTACATGCATTAATTTGTGTTTGTTTGCGTGTGTCAGTGCTTCTTCTTCTGCTGTCAGAGCTCCAGAGTGACGTGTCATTTCATTTTGTTTTGGATGAGATACTCAAACCGGTAAGACATTTACAGACCTAGAGAGAAACACAGATTCTCATCTGCACCTGCAGGCACAGGAACACACTTAATGTCTTAAAAATATGTAACAGCAATTGAGTAATCAGCAGCATATCCTCCCAGGGTTAGTAAACAGACAGTATGCTTGTCTCCCTCTTGCTTCTGTTGTGTCACTTCTCGGGGAGGCAGCAGTGGAAAGACCTCATTTTATGAATCATGAAAAAGAATGAATTACAGACATGTGCCTCAGATTATTATACAGTAGCTATAGACAGTATTCAGACCCCTTCATGTCTTTGCGCATTTTATTGTGTTATAGATGTAGGTATAAAGAGATACAGTTTACATTTTCCCCATAATTCTACACCTAGTAACCCATAATAACAAAGTGAAAACATGCTTTTAGAAAGTTCTGCAAATTTAAAACAGAAATCTCAAAAGTATTCAGACCCTTAATTCAGTAGTTTTAGAAGCCCCTGTGATAAGAATTACAGTTTTGTGTGGAGTCTCATCCAGCTTTGCACACATGGATTTGGTCAGTTTATCCCAGTCTTCCTGACTGATCTGCTAAAGCTCCATCTGGTTGGATGGAAGTGTCTGAACCTCTATCTTCAGATCTCTCCACAGATGCTCTCTAGAGTTTAGGTCTGGGCTTTGAATAGACCACTCAGGAACAGTCAGAAAATTGTCCTGAAACCAAGTGTCGTTTTGGCTGTTTGATTCTATTCATTGTCATGCTGAAGGGTGAACCCTCACCCCAGTCATAGGTCTCTGCAGTCTGGAGCAGGGTTTCTTCAAGGACCTCTCTGTGATTGGCTGCATTTGTCCATGCCTCAGTTCTGGCCAGTCTTGCTGTCCCATTCACCACAGGAATGGTATTATTATCCATTTAGAATACTTTAAATCTACAACACAGTAAAATGCAAGTAGTGAAGAGGTCTGAAGGTGATGTATAAGAGGTTCTGGAGAGCTGTAGTAGCTGTACCTGGATTTTCTGTTAACATAATGTAATGTGAAAATCAGTATTGTGGAAGTCTCATTTGCAGATGCAGCGCTGCTGCAACAGTACTGAAAAGGCAGCTGATTTCACTGTTGGTGATTTTGAAAATCATGCCATAAGTGAAATGTACAGCTTTGGTGTCAAGACTATGGTTATAAATCAAGGTAAAACATGTTTGTTGTGTGTTCTCTTATTTTGTTACTCGCTCTTTAGCGGCAACAGTGTCTCTCTGTGTCTGTGTCTCTATTTTGTGCTTTCCCCGTGTAGCTGAGTGACCAGGTCAGTGTGAAGGGTTTCGTGCCCACATACAACTTCTTGGGGAACCTGGTGGAAGCAGTCCCCAGCGTGGCTCAAAGCCTTGTGACTCACTATGGTGAGACAATGCAACACATACCCCATCTTTTTTTACAGTTAAATACATGCTGGTGTACAAAGTGCAATGTTTTCATGTGAATTTCAAATAGTAGAGCTTTAAGTTCATATCATGATGTCCCAATAACTGCTGCTTTGAAGTATGTCCTAAAATGTAAATATATATGGCACACATTTGAGGTTTTAAACAACTATTGTATTTGTAATTTCCTTGATAATTATCTTAGTAGTGGAAAAAAGGGAGTGTTATCTGGTGGGGAGCTTGTTCTTGAATTGTACACCAAGGTTAAGGTATTGTTTCCTTGCTGAGGTGTCTTTGAGCAATAAGAGCAACAATTCTTATAAGTGAAAGCCTGATGCTGTGTAACAAGGGGCAAATAGCAGTACGTACAAAGAATCTGCTCAAAAAGCCTTGAATCAGGTTGGTTTGGGTCAGTTTTTAATATTCAGGTGGCACATAATCATGTCAGGTCACATCTCAGATGGCTCATCATCCTGTCAGACCTCACTTCATATTAAATTAAAAAATTATAAAAAATTAAGGTGATGCCTGGACAGTTCACTTCAGATGATGAGATCCAGGAATATGTTAGAAATATTAATGTTCACCTCTAGTGTAATAGAAAGATATTGAAGAATGTTTAATTTTCAGTATCGCTCGCTCTCTCTCTATCGAGTCTATCCACAATTCAGTCATGACTACCTTTTTGACCTTTTCAGTTATTTCCCTAATGCGTAGAAATGGGTACTAGTACTGTGTCCACTTTAGAAATAGTCTTCCAATTGCCGCACCATATTCCGCTACCTCTGCTTTTGAGAAACGACAAAAACTCACAAAACTGTAGTTTTCGTATCCTTTCCATTGAATGTTCTCAATGCAATCTCTCCAGCTGTTATGACCTTTTTCAGTTACGCTTCAGCTGCATTGAGATAACTGTGTCCATACTTAAAATTCTCCCCACATAACCAATCCATGCCAGCTCCTGCTGAAAATAAAAAAGCTGCAAAAGTGACAAATACGTGTTCAATCAACCTTTTCTTTGAAATTCCCCACATATCTGGATATAGTTTCTCATATATATATATATATATATATATACATATATAGGGAATTTCATGTTATATTTATATATGTACGTACAGTTTTTCAGGGTAGTGAGGCAACCCGATAATGCATCTTATCACCTCTCCCACACACAACTGTGCCGATTGAATCTGCTGCAACAGCCTATATGATGTGTGTCTACTCACTGAATCTTTATACCACTCTGTTCAGTGTTAATCAGTTTCAAAAGTGTGTGTGTTGTGGTGTGTGTCTTGCCTTTGTTATTGTCTTTGTTGCCATGAGTCAGCGTGATCCTTATGCCAAATATACAGTCATCATAGTTGTATTACTATGCTATGTGTGTCCACCTCCCATGTATTTTTATGAGTTTTACAAGCTCCCCTGGGCAGCCACAGGTAGCTGATGGGTTGTTGCAATGCAGAATGCAAGCTGCCACTATTGACTATGCGTGCCTGTCTGTGGGCAGTCACTCAACAGATCTCTGTGAAACTGTTTGGACTAACAACAGCATAGCAATGACAACATGAGCCCAGAGCACTCAAGACATTTCACTCGCTGTCTGTCTGTCTATTTAACTAATTAACCCCTCTGTCTCACGCCCTTTGCATTTCTCTGCATGGATCTGTCTTGTATTTTCTCCCCTTTCTTTCCCCCTCCCACACTTAATTTCTCCGCTACCGGTGTCATAGTCCCTCATGTCCTAACGGAGGAGTGACTATAGACAAAATGAGGGAGCAGTGAGGGAAGATGAAGCATTAATGAGATCAGGAAAGAGGAAGCAGACAAGAATGAACAAGGAAGATAAGGAAAAGGAAGCAGCAGTGGTTTGAGCTACAGTGTTTATGGAAATGATCAGAGCTCAGTTAATAATCAATCAGCTACTGAGGCTACACATCAGTCTAGCAGTGCCCTTTTATGAAGAAGGATGTACACAAAAAATTCTTAGAAAAATATTTTGGGCTTTTATTTGGTTGAGCCAAACAAATACATTTTATATGGGAAACACTGGAAGCTGCAAGTATGAAAAGCCAGAGAGGAGACAGAGAAGGGTTTAGTTAAGCAGGGGGGAGAAATGCTGTAGAAACCAAATCACATAACAAACAGAGGGTGTGCAGCTTCACAGTGAGGCAGCAGCACAGTAAACAACACTAATGGAAATAAACCTTTTGTTTTCTCAGTCAAAGAAATAGAAAATAGTTTAATCTCTTTTGTTTCTGTTTGGTGTCTTTCTCTTTGTATTTATGCATCTTAAGAGGTGCTAAACAACAGTAAGGTTTTTATTTTTTAACCATCCTATTATGGGTTATATTTTATTCCCTTTCATTTCCATCCTTTGTCTGTTGAGGTCTTATCTCCATACCTCCTGCTCTCCCTCCTTCACTCTCTCCTGCTCTATTTATGCGGGTTTCTCATCTTGGCCGCCTCATATATTGTGGTTTAATCAAACATGTCTGGGAGCCTCTCCTGCCTCACATGGGTTTGATCTGCTTCATGGTGCAGCTGGGTTTGCCTCTCTTACTCTGTCATTGCTTTCTGTTTCTTGCTGAGTCTATGTTCCTCCGTCTCCTTTCACCTCCAGCGCTGCCCTACGCTTTAATACCTTTCATGCTTCTGTTCTCACTCACTCTTTTATATGTATTTGCTTCTCCTTCCAATACTCAGCCACCTCTGTCTCTGTCTGTGACTCACCTTCCATCTTGTCTACCCTACCCTACCCTATACTTTCATGCTCTTTGCACTCTGATAGCGTAATTATATCCACATTAGTCCAGTAGTTTGGTTATCATTGCTGTCATGTAAATGCTCGAAGCTGTGTTATACACAGCTTCGAGCATTTACATGCTGTGTTATACACATTAAGGTACTTACAGAACTGGTTGGTTAATAAAGTTTTCCCCCTATGTGCAGTCATGTCCATCCTATTATAAAACTGTCATTTGTCACTATAGGCCTATACTTTCTGAAAATCTTTACGTACTTTTGTTGTTCAGTCATTTGGCCTTATGTTGTAAATAATTCTTCAAATAAAACTTGCATTAAGGTTTTCTATGAATTAATCTGTGAAAAAGTCAACTTATTTTATATTCTACATTACTGCAAATCATGTAAATGTCAAAAGAAGTCAGTCTCTCAATACATTATGTCTATTCATCAAATGGCAAATGTTGCTGAATGGTGAAGTGGGTGGGAAGAGCAATGGTTCCTCTTCACAGATATTCATAATAAGAAAATAGATTTTTGTCCTTTTTGTAACTCAGTAGCTGATGTTCCTTGTTTTAGTGCATGTCTTTATGGAGGTCATAGTAATTATTTAGAATATATGAAGGCTTCATGGCCTCAAGGGTGGTATGACTGGAAATGTGTGGTTAGTGTGACCTTACCTGTCTACGTATGGTTAGTACAGCTTGTATGGGTATTCAAGGGCAAACGTGTAATAGAGACTAATTTTATATTTTTCTACATTGTATAGCTAATGGAAATTCACAGAAATATGCGCTTGTATGCACTGCAGGTATACCTCTCTCTCTTCCCCTTTATTTATGTGCCTTTATCTGTGCATGGAGCTCCCTCCCTGTATTTGATTTATACTCTCCCACCCTCTGGGTTTCTCTTGTCTCCTAACTCAGCCTTTCTGCCTCTACCTGTCTCTTCTTATCTTTCTCTTTTGCACCATCATTCTTTCCATGAGTGTCTCTCTGTCCTGTGTCTTTTTCCCTTTGCGAATCTGAATCATGGTGTTTCTGTCAGAGAGCGTACCTGTGAGTCTATAGCTCCTGTCTGCTATACTCAGACAAGTGACTCCCGTCCTATTGCAATATATTTTTTTAATCTTCACTGCTCACTCTCTTTCCTGCCTGCCATTTTACTGCACTGTGTCCCCAACAGACAGTCTTCAACTCTCTCTTGTTCATGGCAACTTTTACCTCCAGTGTTTGCTCGACGATTGTCTGACAAAAGTCAGTTAAAGTGAAACTCAGCTGCACTTTGTTTCTAGTGTCTTGCTCCTCTTCCACATTATTGTCTTGTTGCTGTTGTCTGTTTCTCTATACTTCTCTCAAACTGTATTACCCTTATCCTCTCCTCCGGGGATCTTTGTCTCTTGTGAGTTTATCTCACGCCCGTGCACACGCCATGCTACATCTCAACTTTAGCAAGATTCTGAATGTGTCATAACAGTATATGCCACCTGAAGCCTTGTTTTTGTTTTGGTATAACTGCACCTCAAGTGTGCTGTATAAAATGGGGTATAGTGGGCTTTAAAAAGAGCTGTTTTCACAACATCTGAACACGTATTGAATTTGGGTGCGAATATTGGTTTGTGCATACAATTTGCGACACTGGCGTTATCAGCATACACCACAGTAGGCGTTGGGTTTTTGTAAAGTGCCCTGAGATAATTGTATTGTGATTTGGTGCTATACAAATAAATTGAATTGAACTAAATAGGCCTTTTCTTGGTTGGTTATGTTTATGGGTATCTAAGGACACATGGTTAGTTTAAACACCTGTATTTGATTTGTCCTACTTGAATGTGGCATATTTTTGTTCTCATTGCATTAATCACATTGTTCATGTATGTATCCTGTTTCTTCATCTGTCTCCTGTCTCTGTAAACCAGTGCCCTTGTTGGAGCATTTGTGCTCAACATTGCTTTATCCAGACGAAGTTGTTAAGGCTTCAGTCCTGCACGTGTGGCTCAAACTGTTTGGGGCGGCTGGGGGCTCAGCAGGCCAGTCTTTGCCCATTGCCATCAGGGACAGAGTGTGTATCGTGCTGCTGCAGACACTGGCCAATGCTGGTTCCCCTCAGCTCATCAACAACTGTGCTGGTGAGAAAAATTATTTTAAAGTTAATATATTTTAGTAGCAGGTTGTATGAAAACAACATAAATTGTTCTGCTGAAGAAAAAAAAAACAATCTGAAAGTTTTCATGGAGTGTGTTTTGTGACTTTCAAATATGTTTCACTCTGGAGAACTCCAAAATTAGTGTATAAAAATACAATTGAGTGCATCATTAGCTCCCTGGATAAGAAATTGCACATATTATTGCTCTAATTTAGATTTATTAGGCACTGGATAGACTGAGAAGTGAGATTACATTAATTTCATCTAAAGGTTGTTAAGTTTAGTACAGTGCACTTTGCTTTGGTAAGTTTGAAAAATACAATTTAGAAGTTGCCATAAAGGGAGGATATAATTAAATTAGGATGAAATAATGAGCTGAGCACCCAAACTACTTTAGTGACAGTATGAGGGAAAGGTCAATGTAAATTTATTGTCATGTATGGAACATACTGCCTCACTCCCAACTGCCTGGGGGAGAATTAGGAAGAGGACAATTAGTGTGCACAGTAAAAGACTTATGGCAATAGCACGGGTGGCAATTATGTTGTCTCACGTCCATACAGAGTTGGCTTAAGGTTGAAGCTGGATGAATAAAGTGGAGGGATTACACTGAGATGAAAGAGTGTTGCTATCTTGTAGGAGTTTTGAGTTATAAGGATAATACGCTTACCAGAGTGCTTTGGTGATAACCAAAATGTGGCTCTATGTTAGGGGAAGAGGAGTTACTGAAAAGGAGATATAGTCATTATCTTCTAGAATATTTAAGACGTTGTATTAACCTGGGGAAAATTGGGACTGTGGGCTTGGAATAGAGGTGCAAGGTTAGTTTACTCTCATTTTAGTGTAGCCACATCTGAGCTGTTGCTTGTGTAATTTAAATTGATTTAATCTTAATAAGTTCTCCAGCCCCAGTGAGAACAGCAACATGGAGGAATTAAACAGGATTATTATTCTTTTTTGTATTGATTATGGAGTGTTCAAGACACTTCTATGAAAAGAAAATGTACTTTTCCTCATGTGTATAGATGATTTCTTGTGTTGTTTTTTGTTTTATTACTTTCTCTCCGGATGTCTAGAATGAAAAAGAAAATCCATACAGCTGAGCAACATTTAATTGCTAATTACATAACTGGTTATTGCATTGTGTTTTCATTTTAGTTCTCATTTGTGTGTCTCCTGCATTTATCCAAGCATGCTTCTGTGAAACTTAAATCAATTTTACACTATTAAAAGTGCATAATGGGAAGGTTCAGTAAACCTGTGTGCCAGGAGGATTCCCTGACAGTTGGACTTTGGGCTAGGCCCTATTGTTGCTGTTTATTGCAGTTTACCAATGAACAGCAGATACAGTTTGTAAAATGTTGAACTTGTATGCATGTATTTGTCATCATAACTTTTTCACATAGTGTTTTTCATCCCCTAGGCCTACTGTGGCTGCTAGTACAGCAGGGAGAGGCAGTGTCAGTTCTGATGAACAGCCCTGGTAATCAGATCATGTGCAGTGAGAACCAGAACAGCCACACCAACAACAGCCAGATCCTCAGTCAAAACCAAGAGCAACAGTCCCCTGACCACTCCCCTCTGCCTCTCATACTGAAAAAGGTCCCTGTCCAAACATCCTGCTCTCATCCCCAAGACTTGCATTCTGGCACTGACGATAATCATAACAAGAAGTTCTAATCCTGGATTAATGTGCCTTTGAATAGGGATTCAGCAGGGTTTACCTTGGACAAATATTTGTGCTTCATGCCTGGGAAATCAATGTGTAGATCACATCTAGTCAGATTTTCTCAGTGATGACTTGCATTACAGCATAGCTCATGATGTTGGTCAGCTCACCAGTGTGTGATGACTGGCTATAAAATCTCTCCTAACTAAATAATTACTCAAATCAAAATGAATAAGTTTAATCATACACAACTGAATGAGGACTGCAGAGAATATGGAAGGCAGACAGAATAAAAAAAAAAAAAACTATTGCTGCAGTTGCAAAGATGACAGTGCTACACTAAATATAAATTAGAAAATAGGTTAACAGAAAGAAGAAATTAAGATAAGAACAAGGGGACAGTGTTAATAAATGAATGCTTGAATGAACCAGTTGATCAACAAGGATGAGAGGACAGTGTACTGAAGCTAAGAGTCAGATAGCTGGTAAAACATTACATCTCTTACTGTGTCTTCAGTTGATTGGTGAACTATAATCAAAATGCGTAAACTGTGTCTTCTAGTTGCTGCTGAGTGGTGAGGAGACATTGCAGCTGACCAGTGCTAAGTGTATTGCATCCATCCTGGTTCATTCTCCCAGTCAGTACAGCGCTCCCTTCATCAAGGCTGACGTACCTGGTGATATGCACACACAGACACACCAAACACAGTTCTTGTGATATGCTAGCTATACAAGCTGCTGCCTTCTTCCACTTTCCTCCTTGACTCCCGCCCCATTGTCTTCTTTTGGTTTTTGTATGTGTTTGTTGCTGTCTTTGGTCCAGAATTCCAGAGTCTCATAGGAGGACTTTACAAAAGAATATTGCTATCCTTTTTGGTGTCTGCTGTGCCAACTTTGCATGAAGGCATCACCATATTTTGGATGTGTTCTTGATGCTGTGTGTTATGGTGCAGCAGGATTATTCACTGCTTGGTCTTTCATGTTATTTCTTTCTCCCTTCACACAATTGATTTTATACTCTCCAATTCTTTTTTCCCTTTTAGAGTTTCTGTTTGACCGTCTCTCCAGTAATAGTGAGGTGCTTCTGTGGTCTGTCTACAGCTGTTTGCTGTTACTGACTGAAGACCCATTATTCTTCTCTCAGTGTCACTCTGTCTATGGTGAGGAGGCTTAGATAGATTAGAAAAACCTCTCAAGATGCACCAATGTTATCCGTGTTTGTTTTGTGTTTGTTTGTGTGCGTTAGGCCTGTTTGTGATTGTAACCCATACTGTAACTTTCTTTTAGGGTTGCAAGGCACATCGGTTAACATATCATAAATAAAAGGTGATGGGTAATTGTCACATGAACCATGTGGCAGCTTTTAGAGATAAATCAGCGTTTTGTAATTTTTCTGACAGTGACAAGGGTTTAATTAAACCCTCCACAGTAGAAGGGGAGCATTAAGCCTCTACTTACTTAATTGCAGTTTCACTTTTTAGAGACATTTAATTCTGTGTCCGGCTCCACAGATACATTACACGTGAAACTATAGGAGCAGAGTTAGCTATTGTAGCATCTACTGTGGTAATTCAACTAGACAGATGGTGCTGTTGTAATTTAATTAAATATGAATAGCAGGCAAAATGGCCCCAGAACCTAACAGTAATCCAAAATTCAATATTGTGCAGCCCCGACAAATAGTGATGAATATTGTTCTGACATGTGTGTTTGTATGCCATTGGTGTGCACTGTAATATCACCACAGAGAAAATTTGTTTGAGAAACAATACTTACTGAATTTGCGAGTACACAGGATGTCTGGTGGCACCACTCACTGTGCTGTTAGGCTCTTCTTCTAGTTCAGTATAAACACGAGATAATTGCAGTATTGTGTGCATCAGTAAATTAGAAAGATGTACCACTGCCACTTTCTTTGACATACATGATTGTGTGTGTTGGTGTGTTTGTGTGCTTTGTGACTATATTACATTTATAAGCATGTCACTTATTTTAATAAAGGAAGATTTTCTCCCTGTAGCATAATAGACATCAGTCAAAACACTCTCGTAGCTTTGGCAGAGAGCAAGATTAGACAAATGTGGAGCTAGCTGGTGGGAGGAGGGGGTTAGATATTTGAGTGCTAAGCTGAGTCAAGTATTACTTTGGCAGGTATTGAGTCCCTGGTGCGCAGTCTGAAGGAAGCTCTGCGGCTAACTAACCTGGAAGTGCAGAAACAGGGTCTCCTGCTTCTTATCGAGATACTGGAAAGGTGAGACTTATCTGTCATTTTTTTCTTCCAGTGCCAAAATTATTCCCCTGCATTGCACTGGACAAGCAGCTCACTTAAAAACTCCTGCACTGAGCACATCTGCCCATTGACTAAAAATTATGTTACTACACCCCAGCAACACCCCAGCTCAAATCTGCACTATAACATTACTGGAGCATAGACACAGCTGCAGCAAATTAAAATAATTATGGTTTAATTAAGCTGTGCCAGTGGCTGCAGCTGTTGTCCATGCTGACAAGTTTTTCAGAAGGTCCCAGTTGCAATTGCAAGTATTGTTATACCCGTACTATGTATAGCATATTCAGGATTAGTTCTGTGACATTTAAGAGTTGAAAAGCCTTGCTCAGCAGCAACGTGTGTTTTGAGAAATATAATCCACAGACCTCACAGCAGATAGCTGTCACTGAAAAATATTTTCATATGATGACACACTTTGAAGTTTATTTATGTATCATCATCAATGCTAAAGCCGTAGTCTGTAACTGTAGTCCACTGACTTCATGCTCAAATCTTTGAATCAGTCATCGCCTTAAATCCATATTAGTTTGTAAATCTTGCCAGTTAATCATTGTATTAATAATACTATGTTATTTAATCTATGACATTACAGCCTTCTTTGATATTTTCCATTGTAATGCATTTAGAAGTCATTACATTGTAACTGTAAAACAACATTCTCAATGTAGGTTGTATTTGTGAATCCTATGCAAAACCACACACACAATTTGTATATTTGTTTACCAACTCTGCAGCATGTATAATGTCGGCTAGATCAACATGGAGAAGCAGCCTCCTGTAAAATAAGGTGCACTGGGAAGTTGAATGAGATTTGTATTAACTGTCTATGGACTTGCACATGAAAATATATTACAAGCCAGTAAAACACTGTCATATTTCTGCAAGGTTGACATAATTTTAATGGAATGTTCTCCTTGTCACATGGCAATGATACAGAGTATAAGAGATCTCAAATGTCGAGGGTAATTTGTCCTTTACATTGAGCGGAACAATAAAACGTAGTTATGCCAGGGCTCTTAAAGTGCTGAACAAGCTAAAGTGTGTATGAGGGGGAGATAGTGGGGTCTTACCCAGTTTGCCCATTAACATCTCTTTATAGTGTTTGTGTATGTGCATTTATGCATTTTTGGCTGTGTTTTTTTTTGTGTGCAACTAAGGACTGTGTGTCTGTGTGCGTGTGTGTGTGTGTGCTGCTGTGAGAATAGCCAACCAGATGTTTTGGTTCTGCATTATGGACCAGAGACATATTCCTGTAATCTTTGTGATGCCAAGAGGGAGGGCAGGTTTATCAGGAATAAGTTGTCAATGCTGATATTGGCACATCAACCCAAAGGATGGTAGCTAGATCCGGAAAATTTACCTTTATTGGCAACCATACTAAAATGTATATCAGCAATATATTTGATTGATATTTGATTATTTGCTTACATCAGTGATTCTTGTAGAATTTATCCTCAATGTCTGTTTATTTGTCTAGTCTAGAATCTGTGTCTTTTCTTCTTCATGCCCTGTGCATCAGCACATTCAATTTGAAGTAAGGATTGCAATAATAATATGTCCATCATTATAGAAAGGACACTGTGTGGGATATTGCTCTTTAAAAAATAGTACACTAATTAAAGTGTTCAAACCTAATTGGATAGTTGGCCACTAAACATTTCCTGGGAAACTGTGTGTCTGCTGCATGTGAAGCATTGCCAGTTAAATTGCAGAGGTGTTGCCTGCCACTATGAGGAGTAAAAATATGTGAAGAGGATAATTTTGAGGCTCAAAAAGGCAGAAATCCATCTGAGCGATGCCAGTGCAACTGGCACTCATGCTGATGCTGATGGAAGCAACAGGATGAATGCAGTGGTAGTCAAGAACATTATTTGTGCTTGTTCAGTGCAACAAAACTCATTGGAAGGCATTTCCTCCTAAACATATGGCCAAAGTATCCAAAGAGATTCTTAAAGTGCAATGGTGAAACACCCTTGACTTGCTTCACCAGGGAAAATGCAAAGCATCTGCTGATGTCTGTCTGTCAAGGACTTCAGGTAATCATTTTCAACAGAATCCTAAATATAGTGATTTTATTTGACTGCAGACTGAAAATGGCAGCTTAAAACATAATTTAATTTTATTTGAATAACTAAAAATATGGAACTCTCCAAGTACTTTTAGTCTGAATTGTATTTATCTGTGACTTAATAATGTACATTTTTAATGTGGTGTGGGGTTGGTATGTATGTGTACAGGCAGCCCCCGAGTGTCCGTCTCTTCCCCAGTGGTCCAGGTTTTGTGGCGGTTTCTGAGGCTGTGAGAGCTGGAGTCGCATCTTCCTGCCTGCTGGTAGCCACACAGGCTGCCCATGCTAGCTCTGCTCTTTGCAGGTATACACGAACGACACATTGAGTATGAACTTTAAAAAAAGCACAATACCCCATTCAGTTACACACACAGCCACGTATTCACTTTCACTCATCAACTGCTGAGGACACACAGACAATCCACATGTATGCTTGTATCTCCAAACAGTGTCACAGGAAAATAATAAACATACACATACTTAAAGATGCATTTTTCAAGGACACTTGTGAGCCTGCATGCCTGTATCTTCCCTTCATCATTCTCCCTCCCTCCCAACCTAACAGTCATCAGTGTTCTGTATTCAATACTGGTTGTTTACTCTATAGACCTGCTACTCTTGATTTCTCCAGACTGAACCACCAGTCCAGACCAGTCCAGTACAAGGAGGTAGAGGGACTGGTCGAGGCCATCACAAACAGACTCCCTGAGCTGCCTCTGCCTACCCCTGGTCATCGGCGAAGCTCTGTGAGTTAGGTTTGATATAAGCTTTATTTATTTTCTAATATGAAATTAAGTTATGAGAGACACACACATCATAAACTGGTGCCTATTCTGTGTATCTGCTGCCATTGTTGAGACCGTTCTGTGGTTATCACTGACTTTAAATGTGACACTGTCAAATTTGCCATTAATGCCATGTCACACAGTACTTAAAGCTGACTGACATGTTGGATCATGGCAAATTCCTTTTTCCCTGAAGGAATGAATGTCCTTTGTTTTTTTTAATAGTTGTCCCTCATTAATGTTTTTTATTGCATCAACATACTATATTTTACTCAGAAACACAGAAAAAATACAGTCAGATTTGGAAAATTAGTTTTTTTTTTATCTATAAAACCAAAAACATGCTCAGTCAAGCATCTTAAAGACTGGAAAACATGGTTGCAAATGTGAACATATAATTGTAAAACTAAGCTTTATATGCTATATATGATTTTTATATCAAAAGTTTTTAATTTTAGTTTTTACTTGTTTATCCACATCAAACAAAAACTGGTAATAATGTAAATTAACAGCAATGCTCAGCATGCCTTTGTTTTTATGCTGCAGTGTTTTGAACCATAAACCTGAGGGTTAATGGAGAAGTTTTATTGTTAGATGAACCTTTAATGATTTCCTTGAGGAAATTTTTTTTGGATGAGTTCTTTGATAAGATGATAGTTTTCTTTGTGTTTAAAATGGATTTGTTTGGTTCTTGGTCTGATTTTACTCCCCTGTCTTTTCTTATCCTGTTTACTTTTTACCATCTCTTTCTGTTTCCCTCCAGGGTGTTCTAAAGAAGTCAGACCCCGGCACCCAGACCTCAAGGTCAGAGGGGTTCCTGCTTCAGGCCCTGGCCTGTTTTCAGGCTGCTTGCAGGTTGGCACATTGTCAGGACCAGTGTTCAAGAAGTCAAATAGGATCTTTGGGATAGTTCAAGTGTGACCAAACTGGCTCGTGAATGTACAAAGTATACACAGTTTGTTTTAAAAACCCTTGATTCAAATATTGTACTAAGTGTTATGTTGTGAAAATCAGTGGAGCCATTGAAATAAATATTTTCAGCCCACGAGCAGAATATTTGAATTAATTAGACTTAAGTGAGATCGTTTCCACAGAATGCGGGTGGTTGTGTATGTCTTGTGCGCCTGTTTCTATCGATTTTGTATATAAACTTTTGTGTGTGTGTCCAAGGTTGGCTGAGGAGTGTGCTTCCGATCCTGTGCTGAAGGAGAACGCATTCACGCAACCATTTAAACACAACCATGCTCAGGACTCACTGGAGTGTCTTTGTCAGTGTCTGCTGCGCTGCTGCGACTCCATCTGGATCCCCACTGTCATTGTGAGAACCGTTTCCGATTCATCATCTTATCATCTTAACCTTGTGTCTCTCCATCACATACACTCCAAACCAAACACTTGAGAAAATTGTCTTGCAACCCCCACTCTCACACTGATTATCCTGCTCTTTCAGGCGGTTGCTCTAAATGACTATATTAATAAACACAGCCACAGTGCTTCTGTCTTCATTAGTTTTGTGTACACATGGACATTTGAGCCTCTCGATCAGTGCATCTGCTACAGTGTTAGTAATTGCTTTTTATGTGATGTTTTTCTAAAGCTGGTTCTTTTTGAGGCTAAAAATCAATCAGACAAGAAAAAGAAGAATGTTTACACTTTGTATTCTGGTCATTTGTCTGTGATTGTGTGTGTAGAGGATGTGTGAGTCTACACCCAGGGCTCAGGTACTGCAGTACTTCTACTCCATCCTGTTGTCCCAGTTCACCCTCCTTCCGTCTTTCATGCCGGTCTTTGCAAGCAAACTAGGTTAGTAACACTGTACAACCTCTAATCACCAATAATGTTATGTAACTTCAAGGTCATGCTGTTCCTGCTCCTATTGTTGACATGGTATGTTCTTCCATTTGGACTGGTTCCTTTATCTAAAATGGGCAAGTTCTCTTTTCTCCATATCTGAAGGGCTGACAGTATTATGTAATATTATAGTGATGGTATATGAGAAAAATATCATAAACTCATTGTTGAGTAGCTGCAACAATATGATGAATTAAAACTGACGCAGTGTTGGACAAAGTCATGATATATTGAGTTGGTATTTATGTTAGAAATGATACACCTGTTATTAAAGCAAAATAAATGACCAGCTTTCCACATACTGCCACTGGACCAGACAGCAATGTGCAGCATAACCCATAATGCAGAAGCAAGGAATTTTACTGTAAAGCTCTGTTCCCATTTAGTCATTCACAGCTAAATAAACATCTTTCATTTTATTATCCCATACGACATCACCTATGACCACTGAAAACTTATACTTATTACTGTAATAAAGTAATATTTATAGAGCTAAACTTCATATTTTGTGCAGGTTCCAACAATGCCAGACGTTGATTCTGCTCTCATCAAAAAAGAAGCTGAATGCCTGACAGTGTCAAATTACTGTAGGGGAAACACTAAACTGTCCAAAGCTGGCAATCCACATGATGAACTTCACTTATTGATAAGACATTTGTTGCCTTGGAAGTCTAAACTTTGTGATGGCAATAAAAAGAAACATATGCTTCATATTTATGCTACAAGTGATTAACAAAGCAAAACAGTTTTCTGCAGATATAACTAAAGAGCACCTTGGGATGGTGAGTTAGTATCTTAAAGTTAAAATTCTTACGAAATAAGAGAAGGGATCTCAATCTGGGCAGCATGGTGGATGAGTGGTTCGCACTGTTGCCTCACATCAAGAAGGTTCCTGGTTTGAAACCCATCAGGGGCCTTTCTGTGTGGAGTTTGCATGTTCTCCCTGTGCTTGCATGGGTTTTCTCCAGGTACTCTGGTTTCCTCCCACAGTCCAAAAACATGTATGTCAGGTTGATTGGTGACTCTAAATTGCCCATAGCAGTGAGTGAGAGTGTGCGATGGACTGGTGTTCTGTCTAGGGTGTACCCCTGCCTTCCACCCGAAAGAGAGCTGGGATAGGCTCCAGCAGATCCCTGTGACCCTGGTTAAGGACTGAGTGGGTATAGATAATGGATGGATGGCTCTCAATCTTGCTGCAGCACTGAAAGAGCCAAGAGAGTTGGTGCAGCTCTTCAAAATACTGTAGCCTTCCCCCCTCAGAATTAAAAAAGGGCTGTGTCCCATTACCTTCACTCTAGTCAAATGATGAGTTTCCCTTCCTGATCCTTCAGAGTATTTTTAGAATGTAGTTCATAGGACAGCGTAACTTGAAAACTGTTGTTGGATTAAAATACACAGCTTGAGAATCATGGACTCATTGACAGTACATTCAGGATAATAAGGGGATAACTATCTGTAGTACTGCACCTGTAGAAAGCATAAAATGCAAATTGAACCACATTAAAATTAGACTTTAAAATCAATGCAGACTTGTATTCAACGATCTCATCTGATCTTTTGATAGATTTCCTTGTTTTTAGTGTGTCGTTAGTTTAATATTGTACAATGTTGAAACTCAAATGGCCTTTTAGCATTTGTTTTTCTAAGTTTACATTTAGTTTATTTATATTTGCAAATCAGCTGTCAAGCTAATCCCAGCACATTTACATTAACGCTGCTATAACATCACTGTTCTATATAAATAATAAATATAAATGCTGAGAGCCTGAATTCTGGTCTATTGGTGACAGGTGTTTCTCTCTCACTTTGGCTAATGCCTTTTTACCTTGGTTTCTTTCCTCTTAAACTACTGAATTGCCAAACCCGTGTTTAAAACCCAAGCTTTTAAGTCCCCTTTCATTATCATGCTTGGTGTTCTTTTGTTGTCCTTAGAAATAAACTGAAGATTTTTGTGCCTTATCGTAGTGTTCAGCTGTTTAGTTGTAGAATTTGCCTGACAAATTGTATGTTCTTTATTGTTACTGTTCTGCCTGTGATATACTTTGTAATATTTCCTGAGAAAAGTGTTATATAAATAGTGTTTTCATTACTGTCCCTTCTTCTCATTTCGTGCAGTCTAAACCTTCCTTTATTCTGCACTTCCCTGCAGCATCCTCTGGCTTCTACAGGCTGGCTTTGGAACACAAAGCTCTCCTCTGTGCAGGAAACAGGTACACTGTAACAGGATAACCTGAGGACACACACACATTCATATCCAACAATTAACAAAGCACTGCTGTCTAAAAGGTGTAGTGTAAAAGGTGTGTGTTTGTAAAACTGGTTGCTCAGAAAGTTTAGTTCTTATTGTGATTCCCAGTCGGAGCACATTAAATAGTGAGATGTATAACACTACTGAGGCATCTGTCATTTCTGAGTCACTCTGAATGCTTTTTTCCAATAAGCCATTTTTCTCAGCAGTGTCTGTCTCAGAGCAATGGCTCTGCAGCTTCAAAGTCTACTGTGTCTGCTCGTGTGTATTTAGATTTGTCTGTTTTGTCTATGTAAGCATGTGTTAGAAGGTATCTGTTTGTGCTTTTGTGTGTGGTCATAAATGTGGTTCACTCCCCCATGCTCTGAGCTGTAATGAAACTGAACCATGTCGTGCCTTGTGTTTCAAAGTTGAAGTTAGTAAGTCGAGGCACATCCTGTCCTGTGTCTTGCAATTCTCCTTGCATTGTATTGACACTGCAATGTGAGGGATGTGTGCAGTTTGCCCTAATTTTTCTGTATTTCACTGCAGTTCTCCTGTTCTCTTTCTACTCTTTTCTTTGGATTCATGTTTATTTTCTTTGTCTCTTGTGTATTTTTCTGTCTGTTTTATTCCAGGAACCCAAATCTGAATATATCATGCTGTGGTTTTCTACAGAAACTCAGTATGTGTCTGCTATCCCAGTCAGACCCTGCTTCTGGCTTTTACCAGCAGGGTATGAAAATGCACACACACACACACAAACACACACTGCACACAGAGCAACATGCAGCACCAGTCAAAACCCTGTTGTTCCTGTCAGTTTCTAGGCAGTGATGTCATTCTACCAGTTATCTGAGACTGTGTTGAATGGAAGTGTTGACAGTGCTGAGAATATGTTTGTTTTGTGTGAAGAAGGTCAGGTCAGGTTAATTTTTTCCATAGCCTAAAGAATTTAATGTTTTCAGGCATAATAACATGCAGTAACAATGTACATCTTTGTGTAAAGTTCAAGCAAAGTGAAGTAATAAAAAGCAATTAATAAAATAACTTTAGCAGGAATGTCATTGATGTTTCATATTGTGGTCTGGAAATAATATTGTGTATGGAAATGTTTTCCTAGATGCATTTAATATAATGCACATTGAGTTTATCACCTGGCAGTATTAAATGGATCAATGATGGGTGATACTCAGCACACTAATTAAACTGACTTAGTGATCTTTATCAGGCATTTATTTAATGAATCAAACACACCTGAGTGCTGTCTTTTCCATTTATGTTGCTTCACACTTGATAATGTTAAAGCAAGATTCTCATCCCTGACGGTTTTGCCTGTTATCTGAAGTCGGGCAGTGTCCAACCCTGCTCAGAAATGGGCTTAGAGCCAGATTGACACAACACACAAGCTGATGATGCAATTTCAGAAAGCTCTTTGCAAAGACATTAAATAACAGCTCTGGCTTTCCATGTAGAAGGAGTCTAGATGTGTGTATAACTATGTTGTGTGAAATGGCCTTGAATTGAACCTTAAACAATGCCTGCTTGCTGCTTGTGAGTCCTTGTGTGAAAAAGCTGATGCTAACTCTCATAAATGTCAGTGATATTTGTGACAACACTTATAATTAAAGAGCCTCTGCTGCTGAATGTGTGAGGCAGAAGTAAATTACACTAAAACACATTACATAAAAGCAACATCAGGTGGATGAAGTTGCAATTGAGTTTGAACAAATGTTAAAATGCTGCGTTATTCCTCTCCCAGCGCCTTTTCACATCATTGTACCATTCCCCTAACATGATGAGTAAAAACAGTTGCTCCCAAGAGATGTGGAGACCAGAGCTGAGTAAAATATTTCTTTGAGGTAATAAGATGTAAAAGTTGAGCAACTGTGTATGTTTTTTATGTCTCCTGTGTGTGTATTTACGTGTATTTGTGACTGTGAATAATGAGCCAGACTTCTGCTTGTTCTGTTTGGTGCCTGTCAACATCTTCTTCCCTTTCATCACTGTTATCGCTTTCAGGTTCATTTTGAACCTCTTGTTCTCTATTTTCTCTTTGCTCTCATATGTTTCTTATTCCGAAAGTTTCACTACTTAGTTAACCTGGTTTAGACACATTTGTACTGACTCTTCTTACCATCTTGTTGTGCTCTCTCTCCAGCTTAGTGTTGTGTTGAGTGAATTACTCTATATTTCTAATATTTCTGATTAATGGTTGTGATTTATTAGTGTCATTTTTACTTTTGCGTAGCTATCTGATAATTATATGGCAGCTGTGTGAAAATGTTTCTCTTTCAGTTTTTTTCTGCTCTCTAGGCCTGTTTGTTGTTTTTCTTCCATCTGTTGTTTCTCTTCTCATCGTTATCTGTCTGGCCTTTTCTGTGTTCCCCTCTTTCTCCCTTTGAGACCCCTTTGAGACATCTTTTTGTTACTCCTCCTCCCTTCTTAACTCTGCTACCAGTTCCCTAGAGGTGGCAGCTGCATTGATGCTGGGTGCCCTCATTTTTCACAGTTTTCTAAACAATGCCTTTTATTTCTTCCTCTTTCTACACAGTTGCCCACCCAGAACCCAGGGTTCTCTCTGTCTTGCTGTGGGTCTGAAGCCTTTTACAGACTAGCCACCTCCTATTTTGGCTCCAGTTAATATTTATCTTTCCTTTCTATATTTCTTTAAGTCCTCTTCTTTGCTTTGTTTTCCTCTGTGACTGATAAGTAGTCTTACTCGCGCCACATGTCAGTGACCCTTATCCCTGTCAGCCATCTGCCTGTGCCTACTTTGTCATTCTCATCGTTGCTTTGCCCATGCTTTCCTCTGATTCCCACGTACTATATATCTGTTCCCCCAGACCTGCAAGAGGGTGCACTGCACAGCACGACCTTGTCTGTTCGGTGCCATGTTTCTGATCCCCTTCTCTGTGTGTTATTCTCTTTCTCTTTATTAATGCATCTCATTTCACGGTCCAGTCTTTCATTCATGTAAGACACATTTCTGAATTCCCTGTTATGTTTCCCCTGTGTTGCTTCTCTTTCTCTTTTCATATAATGTCATACTGTTTAATTTACTTAATTTACATCCTCAATCTTTAATTGAATTTCCCCTTGGGGATTAATAAAGTGCTTCTTCTTGTTCTTTATTAAAATATAGATAGAATTTTGCTTTGTCCCTTGTTTTTGTCTTTCAGTCCTAAGAGAGTTTCTCATTTTTCATGTTTCAGTTTTCTTCTTACTGGACCCATTAATTCGCATGCTTTCTTCATCTCAACTTCATATCATTAACATTGAGTTTAAGCATCTATGACATCCATAGATTGGTTAATGGATTTTGGCTTTATATTTAGTTACATCGCTGATATTTGGAAAAAGTGTAAAATCTGTGTAAACCCATTCATTTTCACACCCTGATGAATTTTTAATAAGCCACAGCTTTGGCTTGGCTTTAGTCATAAACACAAAATTGGTGAGTAATAGTCCTGTGTAAATGAGGCCTCAGTGCCTGTGTGTATGAGTTTATTCCATCCATCTTTCTCCTTCAGCAATCCTCCTCCTTTTTCCTCTTTTGTCTCTCTCACCTTGTCTCTGTAACTTTCTTCTGTTTCTCACATTGATTATTCATTATCAAACCTATTTCCTTACTGTTTCTGTTTTATTTCCTTACTCATCCCCTCAGATGTTGATGAAGTGGAGAATCTCCTGCACTGCAATCTTCCCTCTCTGTGTTGTCGTCTGTCAGACTGGCCCTCTCTGCTGTGTGAGGGCCTGGGGCTCCAGCTCTGTGAATACAAAGGACCCAGGGCCACTCAGTACTGTCTGGTGATAATTCTGCACCTTGCCCTGCAGCAAGGAGACAGGTAATATCGCGTACATCCATTGTCTGCCCTGGAGACTGGGCTACACAGAACAATGTCAATTAACAGAAAACGTAAATGAATCCAAGAAAAATGGGCATGCATTAGGCTATTATTAATATGGTACTATTTCAGAGTTACAAATGAACAATGGCTTTTGGTTTTGCAAACAGTTTGATTATTAAAAAGGGGAAATATTTCATTTAAAATTAAACAAATGCTGAGAGAAATATCTCATCTTCTGAGCTGCTATCTTTGTTGAAATGGAATTAACCAATACATATTTCAGTATGAGTAAAAAGCATTTGTGCCTGGTTCTGCTGCAAAGTGGTTTTATAACAAGAAGGAATCATATTTTGATCCCAAAGTACTGACTTACTTCTCCATTATCTATGTCCATTTGCCCTACAAAATGCATCTTAGAGTAGGACAGTAATTTGCTGCCTTGTTGGCTGCAGAGTAGCTCTTGGTAATACTGTATTACCTGTACTAAGGTAATCAATACCTAAACCTCTCTGTACTTCATACCAGTGCTGGCAGCTGCATGGTTCACTAGTCTGTGCTTCAGTTTTCCTCCAGTATGACTACATATAAATAAATACAGTAAATAAATAAGTAAATACTTTAGAGATATCTCTTTGGGCGTTTCTAGAAATATTTGACACTTATAGTAATTCTGAGAAATGATCATTATTAGTGCTGATATAACTTTGCTGTATCGCAGCCCTGGATAGCAAGAAATACAGCATTTCAACTATATCATAGTATTGAAATAACCAAAATCCCAGCAGATATCCAGTGTCATATCACAGCACCAGAATTATAAATTATATAATTTTCAGATATACCAAGAGGCCACCTGGTTTTGCATGAGCTGTAGCTCTCTCCCTGCTCCAGCGGCACTGCTATGGACCATCGAGGGTGTTCTTAAGTACATATTTTATGACCTCAGCTTCTTTGGAAAGTTTAATCTGTCCTTCTGTGGAACCTCGACTATGCATTACCCCCCCTACTCCCCACCCCCGCAGGGAAGGGGATGAAAGCCTCTCCCTGCCACTGTGTGGTCTCATCAAGATTAATGGGAGCTGTGGCCAGAGATTTACATAGCATGGAAAGGCTGAGTGTGTACCCTATGTGTACTTAGAGATAGGGTCTGTGAACACAGGTGCACTGGTTTGCATGCTAACTAGCGGCGTTTGTGTTACCCTCACACTGAACGTGCCTTCTGAGTGTTTGACATTCGAATCAGTGTGTTTGCATGTTTGTAAACATTTAAATGTTATTGGTGGTAATGTTTGACCAAATGCGTGTGTGTGTGTGTGTGTGTGTGTGTGTGTGTGTGTGTGTCTCAGGCTTCTTCCAGATCAGACGGTGTTCTCCAGTGTGGTGTGGCTGTTGAGTTTGGTGCAGGAGCAAGGTGACTGTGCCCTGCCCCGCTCTGTGCTCCGCTCTGCCCTCTACCTGCTGGCAGTGACACAGGACAAAAGCCCCAGCCTCGATGGGGTAACTGTGATTGGTCTCCTGAGCACCCTAATTTAAAAGCTGGGCAGTGGGTGTACAGAATCAGCATCACAGTACAGTTGAAGATAATCTGTATTTTATGCTTTTCAGTAAGACCTCCACGCTTTGGAGAACATGACTGTTTTGTAGATTGGCCTTATGATTCCTCAAGACTCAAACTCATTTTCATGCTTTTCCAGTATTTTTAACAGTTTTACCTTTCATTTCTTATCTGAAAACATCCTCAAGTAATTTCCACTGAGATAGGTTTACCTACAAGCAGTAGCACATTAAGGTGTCAAGATTTTATCAAGATGATGTTCAACATAATGTTTTTCCTCAGCATAGAAAAAATAGAACAGCCTGTACTGGAGCTAAAGTTCTATAATGTGTGATAGGGAGTCCATTAATGTGGAGGCCACTGAATCAAAACTTGACAGCTCATATTATTCTTTTGACATGAAATCCCCATGCTGTAGATGATTCAGCACCAAAGAATATTAATTATAGTTCACCATGCACAGAAGAAATAGCATCTCAAAATAATGTTTCTTTAGTTTAAGGAACATTATGTAGCAAAATTTTGTGCTGCACTGTCTTTGAAAGTACTTATGTATTTAATGTTGGCTATGAATATAAATAAGCAATAGATTACAGGACCAGAGACTTCCTGTTGTCACTGAGGGCTATGTCTGAGTGGGGTTTTAAAAGCAGTCTCGCATTTTGGTTGTGAAGAAAATTATTTTCAGATCCGTAAACATTTTAACTGGAGTGTGTATACTCGATTTAATGAAAGTACTTTGGCATTTTCAATCTTTCCTTACCAACCTACTTAAGGCTCCCTTGAACTGCATCAGCAAGGCACTGTCGTCTTGCCAAAGCTTCTCTTCCCTCTACATTCACCATCCTGCGCTTCTCCACTTCATCTGCCGCTATCCGGAGCTGGCAGGAAAGTTTGGACCCCTGGTCTTGGAACTGTGGTTGACCAAACAAACACAGCACATGGACGCAGAGCAGACTGTGGTAGGTGGTTGAGTGTTTCACTTCTATCATGTTGCACTGAATGAATTTTTTCTTATATGACGTAATTTCTTGTTTTCAGCCAACAAGCTTCACAACATAAATACAGTCTAACAGAGTTAGCATTAGGATGTTTTTAATTCCCTTTGAACTCTTAACAAGTTAAATTCAGAACTTGATGGTGGTTGGATTTGATTCCTCGACACAGGCATCTATTCAGGAAAAGAAGGAAAACAGACAAAGCCAAGCAGATGAGAGGCAGGATGGGGAGCCAGACACAGAAACCAAGGAGCTCCTGACTCTGACAGAAAAGTACCCAGCTGTCATACTGACCCTCCTGGTGAACACCACACACCCCAAACAGGAACATTGAACATTGGCCTCATGAAAATGAACTACAGTATTTGTTAAACCTGAAGCAGAAGTAACACCAATGGAAAACAAATCATTATCTGTACTGAGTACCATGTTGGCTCTACTGTGTTCAAACAACACTAATACAAAAATGAATTCATTATTAAATCTTTCTGCCTGTATGACTATAGGACATGATTAGCACCAGAGAGCCCCCCCTGGCAGAGCGAGCTCTCAGGGTGCTGGAAGTGCTTTTGTGTGGTCAAAGAGACTATGAGCCAGACTTGAGTGACCAACTAAGGCCAGCCCTGCTCCTGGCAGTACAGAGGCTGAGTGTGGAGAACATGGGACCTGGGCTCGGACAGGGGCACACTGAGCGGGGTAAGAGAGACAAAATCACAGAAACCGAGTATATGGTTTTTATAAGAAGTATTATAAAAATACATGTTGCGTGCTTAAAGAAAAACTATTTTGAGGTAAAATATCGGAATGGACCATCTACCCCATAGCTACAGTTCATTGGAAACGATGAGATGATAGATGGCACATAATGGAAAAACAGATATATGCCGTGTTAGAATTTACGAATTAGCTCACGTCAGTCAGATAATGTCTTTATCAGGCTTCATGAAGATGTGATGAAAACTGTAACAGTGATTTTAATCTTTATTTATTATAAATTATTAGTAGAAGTGTCTACTAATAATTCATAGGGAATTCTGAGATAAATAACAGCATAAAACCAGCATGACAGCTTCATGCCCCTGAAGTGACCAACCAATAACGTTTTGTTTTCATTTGAGGTGAAAAATTTAAATGTATTATGCATGATCCCAACTTTTGACATCAGAATGATATTTACCGTAAGTATTGATCCCCACCTTCTTTGTTACTAGAGCCGATCACATCTGTATAGAATCAAATAGCACATTATCAGTATATGCACACCTGCTGTTAAAGCATAATCACACACACACACACACACACACACACTGATTTTTTTCTTCTTATTTAAATCTCGCTGATCAAAGTGATGACCCTTTATAAGATAACCTTTTATCTTTTGATGTTGAAAACTACACTCAAAGCTTTCAGGTCTCTGCTGTGCTGACACATTACATCAGGAAAGTTAACTTTCCTTAATTCTAGCTAAAGTTTGTCCTAAGGTCTCAGTTTTGCCAACCTCTTAGCTATCATGTTGAGCATGCATACAGTCACTTACAGTTGAAAGAGTTTAGGTTTGCCACAGAAGTTTTTCCTTTTAGTTGTTCTGCTTTAGTCATATATATTAAACCTTTATTGATCAAATTAAAAATTTAATTGTTTCTTTTTTTATTCAGTACAAGCTCTTATACATAGTCCACACACAGAGATGCACATATCACTCACAGGTTTACCGAGTGCAGTGTAGGATGTCGAACAAATTCACTCTGACAATCTTTTTTATTTTCCTTTAGTAACATAATTAAATCTCAGTGTTATAAACCAACAGCGGTAGCCACACCTGGGCTCTCTAGGCCCAGTGCCCATCTCTTCATATTGACTGAAAAGTTATTTTTGATTAAAAACAGCTATTCTTGGCTGAGTGTCTTTCTACAGAATTCTCACTACATAGTGTACCGCACATCATAAAACAGAAATTATTTGATGGGCAGAAAACACGTCCTCAGCTCACAAGAGAGTCTGGAGATTATTCAGAGTTTTTGATAAATAAAACACCAATTTTCCTTCAACAAAACAATATTAACTTCAATTCCAGCAGTGTTTCATGCTGTCTTAATAGCTTTTGGACTTTTTGGTATTCTGTGCTATGGAGACAGATCAAAACTTAGTATCACAAGCTGATGAAAGCAGGTGAAAGCATGTGTCTCTGCACTCCACTGCACTGTGAACAAAACATTCCAATCAAATTATTGAAATGAATTATTTAAAATTGCTGAAAATCTTTAAAATCATCTCATCCTCCACAAATGTCATGTGAGAGGGCCTATACATTATACTAAGAATATTTGTGATAATAGAAAAATTACAAATGGTAAACATGCCAGTAGAATATTTTTAGAGTAATGTGCATAAGTTAATAAGTGAATTTGGTAAGTGTAAGCATGTGGTGATGTATTTCTTCAGGCAAACATGGTTGTAACTGGATTATAAACACACAGACTGTCCTAAAACATAGTTAGTTTTGGCAGTACATGTTTGTTTCTGACTAATGTCTGAAGGGAAGACTCATTAACGCTCTGTTAAAACAAATCCTCCCAGCTTCCTTTGTGAGTACAGACTGTGTGCCATCAGATATTTGTTTATCTAGACACATCGTAGAAGCCTGTAGTATTGATTTTGGGGTATCAGTGTGCACAAGGTTGTTACCATACAAAGAGTTTATACTCTTGTATATGTTTAAGTGAGAAAAACTGATTTGTGCCTCTTTAAGACAGTATACATGTGGATATACCTTTATATCTGCTTCCTGTTTACTGTCTCTTACTGAGCTTTTCAACTCTGTCAGACCACTGACAAAATTCTTCTTGTACAAGGAGTCACTGATGTGACAACAGTTTAGTGAATGTAGAATAATCTTTCTGTATTTCACCGTATGATCTCACTGTTTTTTTACTGTTGGTTTGATGCTTTTGAAATCAAATGCTGTCTAGCTAAAATCCAGGATTGCAGGTTCAGTTCATGCATATCTGGTGTGTTAATGTGCTTCTGGTAGAGGTGTCTGCCAGATGGCGTTATTATGTCTGTTTACTTGACCAGGTTAATGAGCACAGCTGAAGGGCACGACACCATTGTGCCAACCATGGATTCAGATATTGTTGCTGTGGTTAGTCTCTGCCTGCTTTTCTGCTCATGCCAGACCCTATGGGGATCGCAGGCTGTTATCCCCACACACGTTCCACTTCTGCCCACTGTAATTTGCATTGATGTATACTTTACATTAGCCTTTAATGCAACGACGTCTCGAGGGGAGATATTTTAATGTTATGTATTACAACACTGAAAGGAGTATGTAGATGACTCTTCTGGCTGATCTTCCTCTAGCCTTTCCCTGCACCTCCTGCATCATGTTCCGTTTTTTAAAATTTATTTATTTCTTGATCATCGATGTGTGCTGCAGCCACCCCTGCTAGGCAAACCCCAACTGTATTCCACAACACAAGTCAATGCAAGATACTCTGACTCGTTAAAGACATTTCTTACTGCTGTTTGAACCGTATTATTTTGCACATTGTGCTGTGTTTTGGCTTTGCTGAAAACTGAAAGCTACGCTGGGAACTTCAGGTTCAGACTAAGTAATGAGACAAGGTGAAATGCTAATTCAGGATGAGTGTCAGGCAGTCTCTTATGTGCATCACTCCCTCGCCTTTTCCCACCCTCACACATATATATATATTCTGTTTTCTCTCTTGTCTCTCTCTTCCCTGTTTTATTAGTTTATCTTCTCTCTCCCTCAGCAATTTCACTGTGCTCATATTTATTTTTAAATGCCTGCCTATCAGTCTGTCTTGCTTCTTGCCCTTTTCGCATATCTGTTTACAGTCGTACTTCTTCTCTTTGTTTAGCAGTGAACTCACTCCCTCTGGTGCTGAAGCTGCTTTGTGTGATGCAGGCCAGTGACCCGCCTTTATCTGCCTCTTACAGCAAGATGGATGGCGTGCACTTCAAGCTGCTCTACCATGGTGAGGTCAATAGGTGCTGCTGGCAGGTCATACTCAGTGTACATTCACCTCCCATCAGCCCTTATGGATTAGCATACACACACAAACACTTTCCATACATTGTTTACATTACTCTGCATTTTCATCAAAGACACACCCTATGGTAGGCAGCATTAGAAGAAGGACACGGTATATCACAGAAATGCTGCACACACTGATGCATACTACCTTCTTTTCTGTATGTTCCTCACTCACCCAGGCTTTTAAAGTACACACTACTGTGTACAGACATAATCATCCACTCTGCTCAGACATGGTCTGTTGTATTGCTAACTTTATCTCACCTCCCTCTACATGTGCCTGTATTCCTTCCTGATTGGATGCCTTGCTCATATTTGATTTAATATCATCACCAAAAAACCTGCTCAGAGGAGCACTCACTGCTGAGAAAACTTATGAAAATGTCTAGTAAATCTTTCCTTTAAGCATATTATTGTTTTGCTGTTTGCCTTGATATCAACACTCATCACCCCCCATGGTCTTGTTTTTTACTGCATTTGTAAAATTTCATTCTCTGTTGTTGTTTATATTTCCCAGTTTGACTGGCAGATCAGATTAATTTGGTTTTTACTGATCAGTGGGAGACATGCTGTGATGGGCAGTAAATGGAGGAGCTCATCTTATTATAGTTTATCTGCCTGTCACACTGTGTCTTCATGTTTCTCTCGGATGAAATGTTTATCAAATGTGTATGAGAACAGTGCAGGTGAAATATTAGAAAGACAAGTGAACCACCAGATTTGAATGTGTGTGTGTGTGTCAGTAAGTAATCTAGCAGGAAGGTTGAAGTCTACCAACACAGAGAGCCTGCTGCCTGCCCTCAGCTATCTGTACTGCTGCCTGAGTCTGTCCCCTGCACACTGCAATGACAGAGGTTAGACACACTCTGCCAGTCCTCCTTTTCCTCTCTCCATCTCGATGTATTTCTTAGTGTGTTTACTTCTCTGCTGCTGAATCTTTCGTACTCTTTACCTCGGTATGTTTCCATCTCTCTTTCTGCCCCCTGTTTCAACCTTTCTCTCCTGCTGTTTTGACAGAAGTGAGAGACTGACCCTGACAAGCCTGTAGAATTGAGACACAGGAAATAATACACATACAAGCTGACACCTGCTATACAGCTTTACATGATGATGCACAGGCTGTGGCTCACTCCTGGAGCTTACCTGTACACAAATAGTTATGCTGTCAAGTATGAGAGTGTCACACAGATTTGCACAGAGGCACAAGACAAGTACTCAAGGTTGTGTTGTCACTTTACTACACCTAAGTGTAAATATCTGCAAAACCCCACATATAGTACAACTACAATCATACACATACTCACACAGTAACATGGTCAGTATAGAGAGAAAATCTAACACATACAGAAAAAAACTAAGTTGTTTTTTTTTTTTGTTTTAGCAGGTAATAGAAAAATAGGAACAGGTTTATTAGATGTCACTATTCAGCAGAAAAATGAAAAACCCCTGAATTCTACAGTGCAACATAAGAATCAATGAAAATACAAAAAAATATATTTTAAAAAATAGCTCCATTAAATGACTGATCAATTAGCTGTCAGCTGCCATCAACAGGACAAATCAAGACTTGCACTAACACAGGCTCGTACTAAAGACACCAGTAAGTTGACATATTGTTTAGCATTGATTTTATTACAAGCTAAATCATTTCCCTGGACAAGCTTCCAAGAAAAAAAACCTCAGTCAGTAATGAGCTGGTTTGTAGTTAATAAGGTGAGGCCAGTGGCCATTGGGCAGGGGTACCATTGGGAAGCAAAGCTAATTATGCCCATAGCATTACTATACAGATTCAGCTGCAGCCTACTTACATTTGCCATCTGCTTCATCACTACTGGTGAGTATACAGATGCTAGTTATTTCGGCCTCAGGTTAGGTGGTTTTTCAGTTCAATGTGAGGAGTCCAGAAATAGTTATCGTTCTTCTGTCTCAAGGCAAAAAGTAGGATGTTATAACTTTAAACATGTAATTAGAGCTGTACAGTTTTTCAAGTATTTACAGTTGACCTGGTTGGCTGCTTTTGTACTGCATATAACTCCAATGTTATACAAATTTTCATTATTACTGATACAAAAACCTAATTTTCACATTCTATATGAAATCAAATTAAAAGATATGAGCACCTTGCTTAGCATGTTTCAGATGTGATAGATTGTGATATGGCAAACACTGGGTGTTTGAGCACTTGAATATGGGCCTGCATGTGTGTTAATTTTAAGAAGTTGATCAGCTTCTATTATTCCAGTGGCCTTGTGGTGTCACAGACAGATGAAAATATGTGTGTGTTTTTTATTGCACAATTATGGGTGGGTGCATGGAGCATGTCATCATGTAGTCATCCAGACTAATTCACAGATACACTGACAGACAAGCACAGATCCCATCAAAGTTTGATGACATACAACCGTGCCTTCTCCTCGCCAGCTGTCTCTATGCTGCTCTCCAACTGTGGACTGATGGACCAGCTGCAGACAGTCCTCGCCTCCTCCTCCTCCTCTGCTCCATCGCTCTTTTCATCAGCCTGTCCTCCTTCAGCCCTGTTGTGCTGCAGCCATCTACTCTTGTCCTCCCTCATTACCTTGCAGCACTTTCACTCTGCTCAGGTACACACAACAGCTCAGTTTTGCTCCTATCACAACTTTAGGATATAACTTCACATAGTCGAGGCACAGACAGAGGCAAGACACAGAACATACAGTAAAAAAGGACATTGATCCAGATGCGGGGTGCAAAATCTAAAATGCCATTTGGATTTGTTCGATATGTGTCACAGTAAGGCTGTGTGATGAAACAATGCAATTTATTCTCTGCAGTCTGCTAACACTACAGGGATAAAATGCTCTTTGTTTCAGTTTAATTTTTGTTTCTTGTTTTTTGTCTGATTCTCCCTTGTTCTTTCTTCCTTTCTCCATTATTTAAGGTCCATAAGAGCATCAGCTGGAGTCTGGACACAGCTGTACAGCGACTCCTTCTCCAGAAAAGACACACAGACAATCTCTTGTTGGGTAACAAACTCAGAATTATATGCAGTGATAACATTGAACTGACAAATTACTGCTCTCTTGGACAGTATATGCTAACATATCAATGCAGGAGCCAATGCTCATAAAAAGTGAGTGTGACTTATGAACACTGTATTTTCAAGGATCCTATGTATACATGGACAGTTTGTGTTTTCTCTTTTTCCATTTTGTTTTTGTTTCCTGGGATCGGTTTTCTATATTCTTTTAATTTCTCCTCAGCTGTGTCTTTTCCATTATTTTGTTTCTCAATTTTTCCCTGCCCAGTGAAATTACAGCCACACTCGATGGCGTGTAAAACCAAATCACACAAAACATGTCCATGGAGTTCGGTACAGACTTGGACAGTTTAAAACCTCCCTTATTATTACAGCAGACTCCTGCACAAGTAAAGTGACTGTATGCCGGTGTTTTATCCTCAGATGAGGAAACTAAACCCCGGGCATGCATTTCACACAATTTCATTATAGTAAGTTGGCCACATCTCCCTGCACCATTCAGAGACACCTCATCCCTGCTGCTCCTGTGTCTCCGTCTGTCAGCTGGATAAGTGGTCTGTCAGGGTTGCCATGATGTATTGGCTCCCTCCGCTGCCTGCCTATCTCTTGCTTTTTCTCTACACTCTACATTCACTCACTCAGACTCCTCTCTGTCTTTCCGTCTGTTAGTTTTTCATCTCCTGTATGCTCCTCGTTCTTTCTTTTTCCCATCTCTCCTGCTCTATCTCTGTGCTGTCTCTTCTGCTGCTGCTAATTAAGTTCTCCCTCCCTCAGAGAGCTCTAATCTCAGTGTACGTGGCATAAGTGCACTTCAAAAGGCCTGCAGCTCACAGTTTGGATCCCACTGTGTTTCAGCAGTCATTTTGGCAGTGTCTGTATTTATCTCTGTCACTGCTTTAGTTCTTCAGTCTTGCTAACCTTCCTTCAACCCTGTGTCTCGCTGTCTCACACACTCTACACTTAGCACTGGCACCTTTAACTTCTTGCCCTCCCTTTCTGTCACATATCAGTTCAAAAATTATCCCCACTTTCTGTTAGTCTGCCTCTTGTCTCTGCTTCTATTCCCCCTGCTACCTGCTTCTACCGTCTCTTCCAATTCTCTGTGCTCACTCACTAATTTTTTTCTCTTCTGTTTTGAACCATTTTCTCCACATTTCTTTGCTTTTTCCTCATCCTCTTGGTGTCCTGTGTGTTTATGTGTTTAGCCATTTAACCTTCTCCTAATTCTCTTTGACTTCTACAGCCATTTATCTGTCCTTATTTTCTCTTTCTCTCATCTTCTCTTCCCAGTCAGCTACCTGAGGCTCCTGCAGGTGTTACTTGATGTTGACCTGGCATCAGCAGTGATGTGTGTGAGCACTGGTCCTGGCTTGGTTGGGCCCAGACCCCTGGGGGTTGAAGATGGAGCTTTGTATCCACTTGGCTGTAGAGGGGCCCAGTGCCTCGCAGCTGCTCTCAGTGGGATTCTTTTGCAGGTTGTAGTACTTGGGGAATTGGTATATGTGTCTTTGTGTATGTGTGTGTTTGCATACCTGTCCCCATTGCTACAGACTTCAAAACAGCAGGCTAATGAGCACACAAGTTATTTTTCAGTGCAGTGGCACTGCAGGCATGAGCCAGGGTGCTGCTCAGGATGTTAGAGGACTGTTTTGAAATTGAGATTGTGGGTTTAATGCTTGGTTAGCTTGGTGCATTTTCTAGTCCTTTCTACAGAGAAAGGGAAACAAAAGGTGTAAGAAACTCTGCTCAAATGGTCGTGACCAAATGACTCCAGAAGTCAGAGGAATGTTGCAAGGTTTTAAGGGTTTGGTTGTTGTGATGCTCACTAAAGGTTGAAGTGGGAAAGAGTCAAGAGCTCAAGTGTATATACTGAAAAAGTTTAAGATGTTACAGAATGACTGATCATTTTTGAGGACTTTGGTTTAATCCTCCGGTGCAGTACTGTATTTTGTGATCCAACACATAGTGATCTAAATAATAACTATTCGAAGTGAATAAGATGCTTAGAGTTATTCTTGGCGTAATCATGAGCTTCCAAATTTTTTTCATGCCATCTCTGTATTTGATTCCCTATTACTATTCACATTGGATATTGATCTTGGGTACATGCGTTTTTCTGTTTGGGGTTTAGGGTTAAGTGCAATATGGATTTTACATCAAACAATTAATTTCAACAGGTGACAGTTGGAAAAGTGTCTTAAATGGTAAAAAGAGTTACTTAAAAATCCACAGCCCTTATGTAATGTTTTTTTAATTCTTTTTTCTAAGTCATCAAATAGTGAATAAATTGCCATCCTAACAGATGCAGTAAGCATAACAATATGTGCTTGTTCAAAGACTTAAAAACAACAGGCGGTGTGAGCTTTATCAGCGTGTGCCTCTGTCCTCACACAACTTGTAGCCTGAGCTGCTGTTATGATGATGCCTCCTACTTTTACTTTACGTTCACTCCTCTCTCTCTGTATGCTGCATTATGAATGAATAATCTTTAGAATCTTTACGGCATGACATTGAACCTGCCTTTCATAAACAAGGTTGTATAGAAAATTAGATTGCAATTGATTTAGCAGTTAGCATAATGGAATGGCACACATATCCAGCGCAGTCTCAGGTGTCTCCAGAACATTATAACATGTAGCTGGTGTATTGACTTTGCTTACTTGTAATAAAAGTAGTAGCTAGTGGTCCAGCAGCATTTACAATAAATAGGTGAAGCAATAATAACTGTGTGTGGCAGCCAATACACAGCAACAAAAATTGTTCAGAATATGGTGTAGTCTATTGCGCATAAAACACAGACCCTTTATCAAAGGGATTATAAAGAATCTATTAGTCTACTGTGCGCTGAACTACTACATATGTTGATACTTACACAGGCCTTTGATTTTACTGTTGTTTTAGCCTGGCAATTTTTTATGATCAAAGCAGTGTTACAGCATCACAGTACACAGAGGCACTACATAAATATGAAGCACTAAAATGGGCTATCACACAGCAAACTATATTGGCTACTACCTTTACTGCCATCAGTTAATAGCCAAGGCTGAACAGCCACACAATGAAAGGTTCCATTTTTCTGTATGGCTGAAGCTAAGCTAGTGCGAAACAATGAATCACGAAGCCTGCAGGACTTAATGAGTAGGTCCAGAATGAGCAGTGGTAATACGTCCTGCCTGTGTCCATAAACTGACAGTGAGATCAGCTTGAATATAGCACACATCAAAGAGTCATTATCCATTTAATAGACATGAGTTCAAAATATTTCTACGACCCCAGCATACTTTAGCACATAATGAACAAATATGAAGTTTGTCCTGAAAAAGGAAATGATGTTGAAACAGTGAGTGCAAATGATGCAAGCAAATCTTAAACGGAAAGAGCCGAGGCTAAACTGAGACACATGATAAGCGATTTTAGAAGTAATGTTCAAAGGTTATTTTGGGTTCAAAAGTAACTGGAGCACATGACATCAGGCAAAATTATATTCAGTGGAAAATCCTTTGCAGTCAATGATTGTCTGACATATAGACGTCAGCTTCTGTGTGTTGTGGGGTGTCTGACTTCAGTCTTCACCAGTCAATATATTCCACCTGTTCAACTTAAAAAGCACTTTGGTTGTTTTGCTGTATATGTGGGCTCATTGTCACGGTGATGATGAAATGACATCCAACGAGTTTAAAGTGTTTTTCTGAATCTGAGCACATAGAAAGCTCCTGTATTTTTCTGCAACAATCAGAAGTGAAATCAGTCATCACTAGCCGCCAGTGTGTGAAGCTCCACTGGCGGCTGATGCTCTTTTTTCTCTACACTTTCCTTTTTTCATCATTTTGAGAGCGTTAGATTTCTGTTTGATTAGTCCATAGAACTTTGTTTCAGAACACTGCAGGGCTCTTTCTGTATGTTTTTGTAAAGTGCAGCCTGGTCCTTCTGTTTTTTGAGGTTTACCAGCAGTTTGATCTTGTGGTGAATCCTCTGTGTTTACGGTCATGAACTCTCTCTTGATTGTTGACAAGGAGAAATGTGCAGAAAGTGTTTCTGACTTGTTGTGCACTCATAGTGTTTTTTCTTCACTACACAAACAATCTTCTGCTCATCCACTTGTGCTCTTCTGTGTACCAGCTTGTTTTCTATTTTTTTTTACTTTTTCTGTGCACACCTGCTTGTTTTGGAAAGTACCCAACTATTGATTTAGACGAACAAACTATCTTTGATTTCTCTCTGATCGATTATGGTTGGCTTATTTTGAGCCTCATTATCTTTTTGACTTGCACGGACTCCTCATTACTCTTCATATTGATGGACATGTTGACCTTGTTCATAATAGCAATTCTCAGTCAACTCTGAGCCAAGGCTGAGGTCGTTTGTGGATGAACTAGCATCGAGATGTCACACAGCTGCCCAAGAAAGATGTAGCAGCAAAGTGTCTAATTAAGCTGCAATTTCAGCTTTGTGTTAAAAGGCCTGTAGCCGCTACATGCTTCTTTCTGTATTGATGCTAAACTACTGCAAGTAAAGCTGAGACTTGGCACTTTAATGTGGTATCCAGCCTTTTGTTTCAAATTGAATGTGCTGAGGCATGGAACTCAGAGGACAAAAAATGTGTAAATGTCCAAAAACAAATTATTGTTCTTAATTATCAGTGTGTTGATAGCAGTCAGAGGCAATTAAACTGAAGTTTGAGCAATAAAACCTTGAAAATCCTCCAGTTAATGAAGTCAAAGAAGAAAGAATACAAGCTGTGTTTTCCAGTGCACTAATACTAGACCATTTGGTTATATTAATGATAGAGTCAACAAGGAGAAACTTTTAAAGGTATTTATATATTTAAGATTGGCAGTCTAAAAATAATATGGTTCAAATGTGTGAACTATGCAATAATTGGGTATCATTCCTGGTGTATTTTTTTCCTATGCCTGTGCTGCAGCATGCCAGCGCCTGGTTTCACACCGTGGCATTTCCTCAGTGTAAAAGACTGTAGTGCTGAGCAGAGCTTCAACTTTATGGTTCAGTGCTCTGTAGTCTGCTGTTCAGCTGCTGATATGAAAAACAGTTCTGTGCTCCCCTCTTCTCCCCTATGTTTTGCTCTCTTCTCCCCTTGATGCTCTGGTTCGGTGGCAGGAGGAAACACTGCAGCTCTGGGGCTCCTCTCCTCCTTGCTTGTTTCTTCCATCTTTGCTTCCTCGCCACCCTGCCCTTTACTTTCTTGACTCCCCCTTTTCTCCTCAGTTTGCTCTCATTTGAACCTGTCCTTTAATTATCGCATCCTCACCTGAACTCTTCTCAACCACCCTTTCTCTTACACCTACCCACTTCGCCTCTTTTGCTTTTTCATCCCTGTGACTCCTTTCTTTTCCAGTCTCCTCCTCTCCATCTCAGGATTAGGGTGCGACTCTCCACTGTTGTCTTTATATCCGCCTGGCCTACTTCAGTATTTTTGGACACTACATAGCTCTCACTACAAGCCCCACCACTGTGGGAGAAGCATGCATTATTAAAACCTTACTCAGTCGCTCTCTCCAGCGTCCCCTTGTTCTCTCTTTTGTTTCTGGCTGAATCTCTGCCCATTGGCAAGTGTGTGTGTGTGTGCGTGTGTGTGCGTGTTGTTCATGTCTGTTTCCTGTTGCTGTGTTTGTATCCATATCTGACAAACTACAGTACATTGGCACATGTCACATTTCTGTGCCTCCAATGACAAAAAATATGCAGATATGATTTCTTTTTTTCATATGTAAATCATTATCTTCTCTTTCATGTTTCACCCTGATGTGTCTCGGTCTCCTTAGAAGCATGAGCTGTTGCTGAGAGCCGCAGTCAATTGTCTAAGCTCCCTGCTTGGCTTCCTTGAGAGAAAGAGTCCAACTACAGGTACCAGGCAGGAAGACAGTTTGAGTGTGAATGAGTGTAGGTGATCCGTATACATTTGCATAACAAAAAGCAAGTGTTTGAATGCTTGTGATGAAATAATAGGTGTATGTCTATACAGAAGTTAAAAAAAACTATATGCTGAACAGCACATCTGTGTGAGTGTGTGTGTGTGTGTACCTGTGTGTCTCATTATTCTGTATTATATTGACCCTGAGTATGTGTGTTTTTTATGTGCTGTTTGTCTTGATGTTGTCGCTTTTGGCATGTTTTCTTCAATTTTAGCCATTTTTCATAATTGCACCATGAAGAATAGAGAAAAATCACACAGGATTCAGCTGAGTGAGGAATCCTGACTTGTCATTTTTCTTCCCCTGGGTTTGCCTGTGTGTTAGCAAAGTATGTGGTGTGTCAGCCGTGGAGTCGATTCCTCCTCTATTGCCTGCTAAGCTCAGGAGAGAACTGCCTACTGCACCCTGCCATCCTCAGGCTCATCACACTCGTGAGATTTTTCATATACACACCACTCAAATCAAGTATAATTTCTTCGCGGTAATGTTTTTTTAATGTTAAAATTATCAAAAGTTAATAACGGTAATAAAAACATGGTGCTGGAATTATGTAAACCACAAGTAATAAGAGTGAAATCAATACAATGTAATGCAGACTGACACAAAACAAAGCAGTAATTTAAGACACATTAAAACTACATTTTCTGTTGTGACCTCTGTCTCCAGACACACTCTGTTTATTCATTATTCAGAGTAACTGCTGGCCAGCTGCCACATCCAGAATATCTGATATCACTTAAAGGTTCAATGTGTCATAATCTAGAGTGATCTTTAGAGCAGAAATGGAATATTGTATTCATAAATATGTTGTTATTTGTGTGTAATCACTGGAAAACATCAACCACTGTCTTTTAATCTACATAGGGAGCACATTACACATTACATATTTAAGGAATTTTGTATAAAACAATATCAGATCACTTCAGAAGTTTTACATGTTTATTGTTGACTATGCCTGATTACATGTACGCATCTTTATTTCTGTCTCTTTTATTTTACTTTTCTCCCAGTCCTCGCTCCAGTCCTGTTGTGTTTGCTAATGACCGCGTGTGTCCTCTGCAGCTCCTGCAGCACAGCAGTACAGCGGTGCGGTGTGACCCTGACCTGCTCCAGGTGATGGAGGTGGTGGAGAGGAGAGGGGTGAAGGAGTTCAGCCAGGAAACAGCACAAGCCCTCAGGCTGCTCCTCACACAGGTAGACCTCACATATGTACACTCACGCAGACCGAAGCAGGATTCTCAGTCTTTAACATGTAGCTACCTGTGAATGCCTGTAGTCCCTTAATGAATCAATCAAATTAATCAAAATCAAATTAATAGAAAGTTAAATCAAGTTCATCAGTTGGCTTCACACAGTGTTTAAATTACAATAATGTGCTGTGGAGACCAGCATGAAATGGAGAGACAAGAGAGGATCTGTGCACAGAGAAGAACAGGCTTATTTGTGCAAATAAAATGCCAGCACGTACAATGCTGGGCAAATGCAATAGTTTAACATTGACATCACAAAGACCGAGGCAAATTGTAAAGGTCAGAGGTCACCAGCTAGGTTTGAGAGGTGGTGTAGCTCAGATATGGTACTTGTAGCCCAGGTGTGCTCAGTGCCACTTTGTGGTCTGGAGCTTGTGCCTCTGCAAAAACACCCTGAGACAGATCTCAGACTTGCACTTCTTCCAGACCCCACTTAAATTCTTTTAATTGTGTCAATAATGGTCAGACAGCCGAGTCTACACAAAGCAAAGACATTAATTCTGTAATCTCAGCTGTTAGTTGTAACTGGTGTCCAGTATCTTTGGTCATATCAGCTCTAATGAGTCTTCGTCTGTGTCGGTCGAGGCTCTGCAGACTGACTTTAAAAAGCTGATTAACACGGCTAATAAACCAAGCAAGCAGTTAAATTGTGTCTGGACTGTGTTTTGTGTCCATAGATTTCAGCTGTGTCAATAAATTACATGGCAGGCAGATGGATTTTTGCTCTTGGCAGACCACATCCAGGTGGAGAGATATTAAATAATAATATGCAAATAAAAAATTAAATCCATCGATAATCGATTCTGGTGGGCTGGAACCAATCCCAGCATGCACTGGGTGAGAGATGGGTCCCCCCTGGACAGATCAGCAGCCAATTGCAGGGCTGACACACAGAGACAGACTCACACTCACATTCACACCTACGGGTAATTTAGAGTCACTAATCAACCTAACCTACATGCGTTTGGACTGTGGGAGGAGAAAACCCACACAGACACAGGGACAACATGCAGACTCCACACAGAAAGGCCCCGGGTCCAATGGAGTTCAAACCCAGAACCTTCTTGCTAGGAGGAGGCCAACAACCGCACCACTGTGCTGCCCAAATTAAATCATTCCCTCAATTTATTTTGCTTTAGGGCAAATACAAGATTCAAAAATATTGATCCTGCACAAGAAATGATGAAATTTAAGTTTCTGGTATGTTTACCTCTGGGTCCTGAGACTGTTGATTAATAATTTGCATTGAAAACACAAACCTGAATGAATCATGAGTCCTAAATTGTATAAACCATTTAACAAACAAGCATAGATTCCTATCAGTACCATTTTTATGATTTTGATATGTCTGTTGTTGATATGGCCTCAGCTCACATCTCAAGGTCTGTTCTTTGTGTTACAATCAGGCACCTTTGAAGAAAAGGTTCCCCTGAGCACTGGATTTACTGGCAGTTTAGCTTGATTAATACAATCTAGATAACAAAGACACACATTTAGTCAAGGAATAAATACTAACTGAGTCTGTTCAAACTTACTATCAAAGTCTATAAGAATAACGTCACCACCTCGTTCTGTCCAAGCCTTGGATCTGACGACTGTAAAGCTGATATCTGTTCGGTTCTCTAGACATTTTGTCCCCACAGGGCATTTGTTTGAAGATGGCTGAACCCAGTCTCCTCCTGCAAATACAAATTACACACACCCGGTCCCTGTACTGTAGTCAGCAGTTCACTCCTGCTGTTGCTCTGTGGTTTAAAAACTACTCATTAGAGAGTGACTTATTAAAAATGATTATTTTTCTTATTCTGTGCCTGCTCTGCATATGAGTACAACAAATGATCAAATTCCTCTTCAGGGCTGGGCACCAGAATACCAACGCATCAGTCAAATAAGATTTTGAAATCAGAAAAACACCAGCATGAAGTGACACTGAGCTTATGTTTCCACTGCCATGAAAACAGAGCCTCAGGGTCTGTACTTCCTCACTGAAGTTTTCCAAAATGAGCGTTGTGCAGTTACGTTCACATTATGGCAAAAATGCCTGAGGTGGTGCAGTTTATTTTGCAGCTTTGCAAGCGTATAATAATTTAAGCTTCCACCCCTAACAGTAGAATAATGTTGTTAATATAGAAAGGTAGACTGGAGAAATGTAGGACCCAGTACCAGAAGCAGGAAAGAAAAAAAATGTCACAAAGGTGAAAGGAGAAGAATAACTGATGAAAATAACTGTGCAACTATGAATTTAGCCCCATTTAATTATGGTCACAGCCACTTATGTGACACATGTTTCTGGTCTGTATCAGATCATCCCCAGAAGATAAAGTCTGTTATGTGACTTGCTTTAAGTGCATGCATTCTCTGTGAACATGAACTATCTCCTTGTCGTTACATGATTAAGCTTTGCAGCAAAAGCTTAAAGCCCATCTGGGTTTCCTTAAAGACATCAGACAGCTTAGCTCAACATAGATCAAACCAGAAAAACTTAGCAATCAGAAAATGGTGGAGAATCAGAAGACAGAATGATGGCACACACTGCAGCTCCCAGTGCAGGGTGAACTGTGTGGATATACGTCTCTTTATGTTGATGTGTGTGTGTGTGTGTGTGTGTGTGTGTGTTTGTGGAAGCAGTTTAAGGAGGGCAGGGTTCAATGCGACAGACACATGTCTCTTAACAGTCTCAAGACACCATGATTCCTCCCCGTCATCTCCTCTGCGCCACTGTGTCACACACACATTCAGCTTCTCAGCTTTTGTAGCTTTTAGTTGATCTGCCTTTGGACTGAAGTGAAATCTCACTTCATGAGCAACTTCTCTGTGCACGTTTCTCAGTGATCTGGCATCACATCACTGTCTTGCTTCCTCCCTGTGAGTCCTGACATGACTATCAGTTGGTAGACTGATTTATGCATGTACTGTGCGTACACAAGCATTGTTTGCTTTTGCAGCATTAGCCTTCAGCTATTTCCGGTTTAACACTGCCTATTTTTATATTTGCATGTGCTTCTCTTCCTGTGTCTTAACTGTCTGTGTGATTTGGGGGCTGGTTTAAAAGGGTAGCAAAGGTGAAGCTTCTGGAGTTCGTGCCAGTGGAGTCTCTTTTCTTGTCTTTTCTTGTTTTTATATTTTCCTTGGGTATAGAAAACCAACAAACCCATGACACCATGCACATGTTTTCAGTATGTAACGTTAACAAAAGGGACTTCTCAAACAAGATGCAGATACAAGGATAAAGAGACTGAGACATCAGGACTGTGAACTTTCAGATGATTTATCCAACTTATTTAACTTGTTACACTCAGTTATGTATGTTATGTATGACTGATGCTGTTTTACTGAAAATCAGATTTAAACTGTTCAGTCAATTCATTTCAGCTTTTATCAGATATGCCTGTTAAGTCATGATGCAAATGTCAGTTTCTCCATCACAAAAATGTCACGTATCACATTAAACCAGTCTGATCATTTGAGATTTTTTTTGTGAGGATGACCTTTTTACTGAGCACCATTCTTATTCTCATGTTCAATTTAGAGAAACCAAGAAAGTCTGGTGATGTTTTCCCAAGCACAACATCTGTAAACGAAACTCAATCTGGATGTTTAAGGGCTGTCTCTGATTATCGTCCAGCTAGTGGAAATTCCAGGGCACTTGGAAAACACGTGATAATGGTCCCAGTGAGTTGTCTGCTTGTATCAGACTGTTGGAAGTGCTGGTGTTAAAAAAAATATCTATATCTTCCCATTCAAACTGTTTCCGAGACAGTGAGCAGGTTATTCCTCAACTCCTGGAAACTTTCAAATACGAATTTCTCAAAGAAATCCACGGGTTGGGCTTTTCCCAATGTGATTTTCAGTTCAATGTCTCCACTAAAAGCCTGTGGGGGGCCTTGATGGCGTTCGATAATCTTTAATATTTCTGAATAATTGAGGCTGCAGGGGGTTTCGCTTGAGCTTTTTGATAATAGGTTTTCAAGCGAGTGAGTGCCAAGCCTCTTTGTTCTTTGTAGCTGGAAGGCCTTGAATCTGGCTTTTCTTTCTCTGCCAGATGAATCTTAAAGACATCTCGTCCTATTCTACAAATGTCTTCCTTCAGATATTTACTGGTGATGTTTGAAACAAATATCTTAATATAGCTCAGAACGTTCTGCAGCTTGGGATAATCACTTACCAAAGACTGGTGAGACTCACCCATTGCTCATTCTGTCCCAATTCTTCACTTACTGGACTTTTCTGTTTGCTTTTCTTCCTCTTTCATTTTCCTGTTGCTCTCTAAATTGTTTTCAACCCACCGACTCCACATCACTCACCGCCGTTTCCCCTTTTGCTCTTTTCAATTACTGAACACTGTTGGAACCAGTTTTTTATCGTGCCCTCTCCTTTACCCGCCCATTCCTCAAAATACCATCATCCAGAGTCACTTGTTGGCAAATAAAAACAGCTTCAACTTTGAGTGCTGCGCTCACTTTTTGTGTGTGAAGGTCCCGCAGAGTCATTTTTCGCTCTGGAAACCTGATAAAGCTCTAAAAATTCTTTTTTTGTTTCCAACAAACATTTCTATTGTGAGTTGTAGCGGTCGGCTTTTATCGTACGTGTTGGCACAGCTTTGTTGGTGTCAAAGCAGAAATTAGTATGGGCAAGCACAGCCAGTGTGTGCATCCAGCTGAGTACTTTGACTGAAGTACTGAAGAGACATTATCCATTCTGTCTGTACCCGCTGTCTTCACCACTGGTTCTAATCCCTGCCTGTGCACGCTAACTTAAATCCACACCGGTCCAGACAAAAACGTACAAAAAGGCTTTCATCCCTCCGGCCTTCGCCTTTGTTGCTTCGTCAGGTGGTAACAAGAATGAAGATTATTGTGATTATGAGGAAGATAATGATGAACTGGCGACCTATGAGGCACTGCGGTGGTTCTGTAACAGTTTTTTTTTTTTTTTTGCTGTCGCAGCTCAGTTTTAATTAATCTGGCTGTAATTCTGCTGTGCTGTGATTCTGGTTTGTCCTACAGTCACTTGAGGCTGTCGTTCACAGCTCAGCTCCTCGGGCTCCGTGTGAAGATCATACTCGGTGATTCAGTGTATTGACTCGTGTACTTTTAATTGACCGTTAGCTAGCCTCTGAACCTCTGAACCTCATGGAGGAGAGCAAATCATTGGCAGCTGTATGTTAGGGCTTGGCGGTTCCTCATGGCCGATCCTGAACAGTAATCCTTGTATTCCCAGTCTGCCTCCCTGTTGACACTGCTCACGACTGCTAGAGATGCTCTGCAACCTTTTAACTTTTCCTCATGGTTGTGAATATTTTCTACAGGATTTTCATTTTTGTTTTGCTGCACAATGCGTTTAGTGTTTCTTATTGCCTAATGCATGCAGATACATCGATTCATTTCTACTGTACGTCTGTGATAGCTGAAATAAATAACTTCCCCATGTAAGAAATTTTCCTGTCTTCTTTACTTATTTAGCACTATCAAAATCCCAAGTGTATGTGGTTCTCTGCTCCCTCCTGAATTCACTAAACTATAACAGAAATGTACCTTTTCTCAGCCAGACTAGGTGTTTTGTTTTGAAGTGCGTCTTTAGTTAAGGGGATGTGTAACACGATGTATATCAGAGCGGCATCATTTCTAACACTTTTCTCTTAGTCTGACTGAAATAGACGCTGAAAGAACAGCCATTATTCTAACCTCTAGATATTTTTACCCGCTGCTTATTATTACCATCGTAATTTTAACTCATAGTAGGTTCAGGGACACAACGGTGCTGTTTATTGATGTGTGTTGCTAAAAGGGACATACATTATAATCCCTCACTTGTCATTTGTGGAGTGAAAGGTTAGTGCTCGTTTATGGGAAATAAACCAGTTGAAATGAAACCAAATCCTCTTTTTTTCTGATTCAAACATTTTATTTTTCCAGCTTCAAACCTTTAATTTGAGTCATCATCTCTAACTCAACACAGTAAAATTCTCTCTTCTTCCGTTCATTTAGGTCCAGAGTGATGTTCTGCGGCCGCCACCCACAGAGGAGCAAAAGCAGAGAGCGAGGAACCTGCTGGAGTCCCTCAGCTCGCAGACGCCAGGCGAGAGCTGCAGCAACGTCCTGTATCCTGCACCTGAAGTGAAACACAGTCACACACCTGTGAACTATTCAAAACACACACAGCCACATGCACTCTCAACTATATGTGCAGAAACTAAACCTCCCACTCTGCAAAAACCTCAGACATACTTCTATAAATATCTGACATGTGTTGCACAAGCAGAAGCATAAAAACGATACCAGTGCTGCTCTTCAAAGATCAGCAAGATATCGTCATTGATTCTTTTTCTGGCAATTTACTGAGTCTCTGTGAGTCTTTTTTTACTTAATCTCTTTGAAAATGTGTGGTGTTTAAGACGCAGTTGTTGCTGTATTGCAGTTATTCTGCACTTACAGGCTCAGTACATCTGTTGTGCTGACGGACTCTCTGTCCCTCACACACACTCATTTTTCCTTTCACCCTCCCACTCACACTCTCTCATGAACAGCCCGGTTCATATCATCAATACAGAGCATTTTACATCCTAACGTAGACGTTCAAATGAAACCTAATTCTTCCTCACCGTGCTTTATTGTTCCTTTACTCTGCGTTCAGACGTGTTGGAGACGTGTCCGTCTGTCTGTCCGACTTCACACTGACAGCTGGCTGATTGATGTTCCAGCGGACACTTACAAATTAATACAGAATCAGTTTGACTGTTTTTTCGCTGTTCTCTCGTGGGTACATTTATTTAGTTCCTATATGGCTGATTAGTTTTTCCCATAATGCATGTGTTTGTTCCTTTGAAGTTTCAAATTTACAGGCAGTGTTAAAGAAAAGTCTCTTTTTGTCTGAAAATATTTTCCAACCAGGGAGTGATTAGAGGTGAATCTTAGCAGCACAGCAGCCAAGTCGTTTTCACTTATTGTTATGGGACCTTTCTAGAAAATTCAACACCGCTGTAAAATTTAAGTAGTGTTTGCTTTTCTGGGACTTTCCCTGCTGTTAGCAGAAATCAGAAGGACATGTTTGACTTCACAGTAGCCAAAGACCCAGAGAAGTGGTTTAGTTATCTTCATCCCACACCTCAAGCATCAGCTTCTTCTTCTTTAAGGGAAATCTTCTGCCCAGTGAGGGTTGTGATTGTGTAAAACTGGAGTAGGAAGCCTGATTTGAGAGCCAGAGGGTGGCATCTTCCAGGTGTGTTTCACAGCCCTGCTGCTGGGGGACAGTCTCTTCTCTCTGGATGTTCCTGGGGGCTCCCTGATGTTTGATTAACTCCTCTTTAAAGATGAAGTCTGTTAAACTTCTCCTGCATTACAGAAGGAAAATAAAAAGTAGTGTTTGTTCAATTCAAAGAAGGGGTTTCTATTTATAGCATGATCAGCTAGACATATAAAAGTATCTTAGCAGACACCAACATGTTCCTGTCTAACATTTTATTCCAGGGGTCAGGACTGAAGTCGTGTCGGAGGAAGCGCATAAAGGGAAACTGAACGCTGCCCAGCGGTCTGGTGGTGTGTCTCTCTCTAAATCGTCCGTGCGGAAACCACATCCTCCTCCGTGTTTAGCCGTTCGCTGTCATTCGTCCAAGCCGACCCAGCCGGTGCGATCGTGGCGCTGGGGGAGTGGAGCAGCGAGCGGCGCATGTAAATGAACACCTCCACCTCCGTATTGTTGTCACCTGAGGATCCGGAGGGGGCAGCTTGACTGTCCTACCCTTCTCACCGGCGAACCGACCTTTACCGTTCGCTGCGGAGAGAAAAAGGTTAAACTACACTACTTTGGAGCAAACGCTGCCCGACGATCGCCGCCGTTCCTCGCTGCAACACGGTGAGTGATCCGCGAGTTTTCTGGCTGTAATTTGCTCCATCAGAAGGGGGGGTGGAGGGTCTGCCGCGCTGGATCCAGCGGGGCATGCAGCTGCGGTGACGGGCGGAATCGACGTGTGGAGGAGCGGCTTTAAATACTTGGTTGATCCCCAAAAGTGCGCCCTTTGAGGAAACGTTATGGACATGGTTGAGATTTGATGAGATAGATAATAGTGCGGAGTTTATGTGTGTTACCGGCAGATATGGTGATAAACGCGACTTGAAATGAACTCAAACATTAACTCGTGATTGGTGGGAGACGGTGGGGCGGGTGGTGGGGGAGCGGATCGGGTCGGGGGAGCTGCAAACAATTAGGAAATCTGTAATTGATGGTCCACATGACAGTCTTTATCCAGACTCTGCCATCATCATCATCACCATTACGCATGTCTGTGGCTCTGCCCCTGCATGAATAATGACAGAGGCAGAGCCACACAGATGGAAGCAGACTGAGCTGATGTGTCAGTCCTTGAACCTCAAACCTCTCACAGCAGGCAGGAAGCCTGAGGGGAATCTGGATCCACTAGTGCGGCACGTCCAGCTGTCTCATAGGCATCTTTCTTTTCCCATCCTCTCAGGAGCTGCTTTCTCCTCAAGGAGTGAGATTGTTTCAGAGTTGGCAGTTTGGACAGTTTCCTTCTGTTGACTGAAGATTATTTTCAGGGTTTTTTTTTTTGTCTTGTGGAGATTTGGCATTGTATTGCATTGTGGGATGCGTTTTTGTAGACCACAGGGAATTCAAACGGTGCAGCAATCTCCATAGCTCTGTAGTTTGATTACTACTACTTATCTGACAAAGCTGGATCCTGGATCTCCCACGCAGGAAGTCAAACTTCAGCTTTTCTGCTACTGGAGATTGTTGTTGGCAGAGAATAAAAATCTCCTCCGGCCAGAAGATTTATGTGGGCTTACATTGCTTCAGCCAGAATCACTCTGCCTTAGACCTCCTCGCGGCAAACACCACTCACCCAGCTTGAGTGCCACATTGACAGACCAGATCTGAACCGGGCCCTCGCAGCTTGGGTGCTGAACGTCAGTGGGTCAGCTGGAGTCAGATCCATCCAGTGCAGGATTCAGCAGGAGGGACATGAAAGCCCACTCCTTGGCAGATGTGTTAATTATCCTACAGTATGTGCACTGGGCTGGTGTTTGTTTAACATATGCTGTGTTCTATACCTCGAGTAAGAAAAGTGGGGATGCTGTCATTTGTTCTGGCTGTATCATATATAATCTAATCTCCAAACATGAGGGCTCTGTTGGTAGATTCTCTTTTCTTTTTTTTTAACGATTGCCCTGTGTAATTAGGGTTGCCTGCTTACAGTTAATGGATGCATTTAGATTCTCATTTTGGTGCTGCCCATGCCACATTAGAGATGATTGATCTTCCCTTAATGTCCTTCTTCCACTCCTTCTTAAAGTCTCAGCACTTACTGCCCTTACTGCACAGAAACATGAGCAGCTGCTGGATGTATGTGTTAACTGCATTAAATTGTGCCAGCTGCCATAACCCTGTAGCTCGCACATATCTGTCAGAACTATACGGCTGCCTGCTTGGAAGCACACAGAAACATGAAGTAGCCCGACGTGGCAGGACCAGGCCTCCTTCTTTTGGCTGTTACCAAGAAATATTGAGGCTTTCGACCAGCACTTAAGGATATTTAGTGCAGCGTTTCTCAGAAAACTGGGAAGCTACCCAAAAGATGTTCCCAGAATGCACAAATTGGCCTTAATCGGACATCGTCTTCACTCAGCTATGTTCAGGAACACTTGGTTCTCCTGACTCTGTAAAAAAAAAAAAGAAAAAAGAAGTTGTTTTATGTTTTGTTTTTTTTTTTAATAATAATCCATCATGACCACAGAGACCACTTTAAGCCCCAACAGCTGCACCAAAAAGGAAGTTAGACAGGTTTCTTTTTTGTCCCATCTTTCGTGTCATATTGGCAGGTTGAAAATAATCTCTTGAAATCTACCATAAGTTCAGAAGCATTTTCGTTTTCATGCTGCTGTCAGGATGTGATGTGCTGTAAAATAGGAAGAAGTTTTAGTGTGAAATGATCATGGCTGGTCTATGTTATCAGCACCCTGAAGAGGGGGCGTTTGTCTCGGACCATATGCTTTCCCCCTGTGATACACGTAAGATCCTTGAGGGGCCTCATTCAATGTAAATTAACACATCCTAAGACATGAGCTCACTTCCTAGCCCTTCAGATTCAGCAGTTGGCAGCCAGTCTTCTAAAGATTACTTCTGTCAGTGAAAAATCAAGTCCCTGGCGTCCATTATCTTCTTGCACAGCCACGTACTCTTATCTTGCACCTCCTTTCCTATCTGTGCTTCTTTCAGTTTTATCTCAGTGTCTTAGAAAAGGAAGATGAAATATTCAGGGGAAAGCTGTTGTTTCCTCGGGGTCTCGCCTCCTCGCTCCTTGATCCCCCCCCCGGGTTAAAAGCCTCAGTGCTCCCCCACTCATACCCTGCCCCTTGTCCTCCCAGGATCATTGATGGAGCCCTTAAGATGCAGTAAACTAAGACTTATAGCTTTTTATCAGCATTGCTGTCTCAGTCTTCTCACTTTCATTCCTCCCTTTCAAATGTATAAAAAGCCTCTGAGGAAGAGGAAGCTGCGTCTGAATGAAAATGGTGACGAAGACCAAGGCTTCGCATAGTGACACCAAGGGGATGTGGGGCAGGAGAAGCAAAAGCAGTGAGGGGGTCTTGTAAAGAGATTCTAAAAATTCCTCTGGGGTTTGTGCATGTGTCAGACATCAGATGTGTTTTTAAAAGGAACATAAGGAGCCGCTCTTCGTATGCAGGGTACCCTCTGGTGTTCCATATTGTCCATTTATCCCCAGCATGGCTCTGTATTTCACATATTTCACAAGTTTAGCAGAAGAGAGAGTGCTTCGAGCAAATCTGAAGGAAGAAAACTGGATGCATGATGGAAAAAAACATTTCAATCAAGGTGCACTTTTTTTTTTTTTAGGTGGAAATAAGATGTGTTCATCAGTCAGAGATTACGTTTTCAGGGGGAGATGTTCTGTCTCCCTTCTGTGTTTGAAGTAATGCAGCTCTGTGCCAATATTTTTGACGTTCACCAATGTGATGCATGGTACTGTCATCTGTGTGCAGAAGCGCGCCTCTCTGCCGCCCCCTGCTGACCATGAGGAGTGTGTGTGCGGTGGTCCTGGCACTCGCCGCCGTCGCCCTCAGCTCGGCAGACCCAGACACGCACCGACCGAGACATGACTCCAACCTGGAGATCTGTATCCTCATGCTGCCAGATGCCTGTGGGAGTGGACTAATGCTTGTTCTGTGCCTTTCTGTGTGCGTGATGGCTGCATGAGTGAACATTTGTGTTATGTCCATGTGGAAAATGTCTGTCTTCCTAAACTCTTATCAGACAAGCGGCTGTTTGAGACGAAGAGGAAGGATCAGCTGAATGCTCTGAAGAATCTGGTAGAGCTGAACGACATCAACCAGCAGTACAAGATTATAGACATCATGCTGAAAGGACTGTTCAAGGTGTGCAGACCAACAAAGAGTCAAAGGCTTCAGATCCAGTGATTACGTTCATCAGCATGTTTCCATGCATTAATTAGAATTTGAACTCACAGTGAGCTGCTCAGCGTGCCATTCACCAACACTACACTGGAGGCTTTGCGTTACAGCATGCCTCCGTCTCCCAGAGGGCAGCTATCTGTGCATGCCAAGGACGTCTAGCAGTCAACCTTCAGAGGCTGAAACACACTGTCAGCATTTCTGTACCACTTCATGTATGAGATGTGGAGCTTTGTCTCTTGTCTCTTCCTTATGCTGTCTCCTAAACACTGACTCTAATCTGTGTGTGTGTGTGTGTGTTGTCTCAGACATGTTCTGTGTGTATTGATGCAGTGATGGTGTTACATGGTGGTGTGACAAAACTTCACAAGCAATGCAACAGTCACTTTAAACCAGCCAGTATGTCTCATGAACTGCTTCTTGTTTCAAAATAGGACTAAGCAGCTGGGCCTGATGGAAATGTTGTGTAAAATATCATGCTAGGTATAATCAGCATTTTGCTTAATCTACCACTGTGCCGCTAGCTGTAGACTCATGGGCTTGTCCACCTCCATTACAACAGCTACTTCAATTCACAGTACACAGTGTAGAGTAAATAAACCTGGATATTGATTCTCTCTTTATTCTTAAGGTATTGGAGGACTCGAGACAAATCCTGGTTGCAGCCAACATGCAGCCTGACGACCCCTTCCCCATGGACGATAAGATCAAAGAAGGTCTTATTCACTTTTACACCTCTGCTGTTTCATCATTTCTCCTGCCCTGCTTATATAAGTCACTTAATTTGACAGTAACTCTAGTGAGTCTTTTACCACCACCCATGACCCTTTTGTCTTGGGCTCTGGTACCATCTCTAAAAGCTGCACCTCTGTCAGTCCCTGGCTCTCATGCTTATCCTCGGCAGAAAGAGGATAAGCATGAGGGGAGGAGAAAAGAGGAGGGAATGTGAACTTTGTCTGTAATATCTGACTGCATGTCAGTTTCAACAAAATCAACCATCATTGTTTAATTGTTTTAACGTGTTTTGTCAGCACAGATATCTTTAATATCACATCACATTGTCCCCTCGTTCCTTCTAGTTAACCTGCACTTTTCCGTCTGTCCTCTCTTCACACATTTCTGCAGCTTATTCCCATGTGGTGGAGAATACAGCGTTTTTTGGTGACGTGGCGTTACGTTTTCCCCGTATCGTCCACCACTACTATGACCGCAACGCTGACTGGGGTGGTCTGCTGCGCTGGGGCCTGAACTTCTGTAACCAAACCGGGGTTTTCACAGGAGGAGCCCACCAACATGTCCTCACACTTGTAAGACCAGACAGTCACCTGTACTTTCCCTTTTTTTTTTTTTTTTTTCGCAACCCACTGATGTCCAACCTCTGCTTTTGATGTGTTGAATTTAGAAAATAGTAGTGAAAATCATGATAGAGTGGTGTTGCTTAGATAAAGCTGCTGAAAACCAGGACTCTGGCGACATTTAAGGGCTAATGTGTTTTCAGGCCTTGGAAATATGAAAAGAACCAATTCTTTCCGTTTGTTTACACCCGTTTAACACTGATGGCTTGGGTTTACTTTCTTTTTGCAATTTTCTGTAGATTTGATAGCTGAGCAAAATATAGATATGTTGATGCACCTGACGTTTGAAGGAAATGAATGAGCTGGAGTTGTAGATTATTTAGATATTGCGGAGTCTAAATGCAGATTTCCGTGTAAATGAAAACGTTTCTCTGTGGGAAGGTTGAGTGAGAATGTAGAAACGCTGATAAATCTGTGCATTGTGTCGCACAGTGACAGGTGCTTAGAAGTGACAGAGACCATGTTGTTCAGGTCAAACAGTCGATATGGAGATTTTAGTGCGATCTGTTCTCATGTCGGTGTCCGATACATCCTTGGTGTTGGCTAATACATCTCTGTCATAACTGCAGAGTGTGTGATTTGTCACTAAATGTGTCTATGATGTATTATGACATTTACAATCTAAAAGAGCAAAGCAGATAAAACGGTATTCCCTGTTAAATGTGTGGGTTAATGAACTAAACTCCTGCAGGATTAATCTGTGACCTTAGCAATGTGCCAAGAGGATTATATAGTGGATTAATTCTGAGACTTGAAGCAGAAGCAGTGCATTCAGCCCTCACTTGTGCCTCACTAACCCAAAATTTAAGTTTCTGATCCCCTGCTTTCTGTTTCATGTAGCTCATAGTCCCTAAAGCACAAATGAAGACGTGAGATCTAAAGCTCAGGAGATCCACTGATACTCAATACATATAAGTGACTTTAAAAAAGGGGCAACGGCACAATGGAAGTTTTCTCCAGCTGTAGGTTTTACTTTAAAACCAGCAGCAGCCGCAACAGGCAGACGTGACTTTGATCGGTTGTGGACTCACCATAACAAGACCAACCAGTCAGCTCAGTCTGATGTTGAAATCCTTTGCCTGATGTCAGATGGTGGATGTTTTTGTGTGTTGACTTAAAAGAGGCAGTGCTCAGGTTTCTCTGTATTAAACCTTTAAGTGTTATTACAACAGAACCTCTAAACACTTCAGGAATAGGATCCTCACTGGAAGTGAAGTAAGAAACCACGATGGAGTCCCATATTGTTGGAGATGGATCAACAGTCTGTCTTGGTATCACTCAGAGGTTTTGGGTAGTACTAGTTTTTCTGGATCTTGTCTGTTATCTGATTTGGAAAAGAGTTTAGTGGCATAAAGTTTCTAATGAGACCCAGTTCCTGATTGAAGTCAGTTGGGCCTGTGACACAACACATCTGATCTGAGACTTGTTGTATTTTCACCGTATGAAGCAGGTGGAATGAATATACTGTCTTTTATGAGTCTTCTTTGAAAATATGGAGATTTTGTAAGTGATTTTTTTTTTTTTTTTTTTTTTTTAGCCAGAAGGGCAGTAACATCAACAAGGCAGAAGGCGAATTTTATGACTCCTTCTCTTTGAAGATTTGTGATTGTAGTCTGTTCCAGCTCAGTCATTATTGTATTTACAAGAACCAGTCCAAGAAATGTTCCCTTGGATACCCCATCTGTTTGAATGTAGCAGTTACTATGGCAGGAGAATTTGTGTTGTACATGTTTATTTAATGAGCTTTTCCACTGTGTGTCTTTCTTTATGTTTGTTGTGATCTCGTTCCCTCCCCAGGTCCTCTTTAAGATAACATCAGTTTTTTCCTCCAGTGGTGCATTAGTGAACAGCGATTCAGCATCGAGTGACTCAAATCTGTATCCGTCTTCATGAAGCCGTGCTCGTATATCCTCAATGTGATTAGCAGCATCAAAGGAATCCTGTGCATTGCTTTCATTTGTTGCCACGGAAATGTCAGAAGAAATGTCGATTCTGTTTGCAGCTGCTTGCCATATTGCATCATGCAGTGTTTTAGCTGTAAAACAAGTGATGCAGCAGTGTCTTGTTTTTATTCCTTATATCTTTTGAAGAAATAATAACACCCCCCCCCCCCCCTTGTTTTCCTCTGTCATCTGTCTGTTGCACTCCTCTCTCAGATGTCACAGGAGCTGGGTATAACGGAGAAATCCCCAGACTTTACAAACCCGTATCGCACCGAGAGAGACGACGTGAGTAAGGCACATACATAACTGGTACTCGTGCAAGACCGTGCATGTGCAGTATCGCTAGTGACCACACTTAATGACTTCCACGTCACCCATTAACATCGTAGTGACGCCCCATTTGTCACTTAGCAGCCACTGAAAGTCTTAAGAGTCTTTTAACATCCTTCTGACACACTCTGTACCCCCTGGTTAAACCTTCACCACCACTAACAAAAGTATACAGGCACACACACATTTACCTGCCTCTGCTGTTGGAAAAAGTCTCTAATCTAAGGAAGCGTCATCACTCTCATACCGTTAATAGGTGCTTCACACTGCTGAGGCTTTCCAGAAGATCCTGAGGGAGGAGGAGAAGAGGAGGAGGAAGGAGGAGAAGAGGAAAGAAATCAGGAAAGGCCCTCGCATCTCCCGCTCTCGCACAGAGCTATAGCGCTGTAGCTCAGCGCTCGTGAATTGCAGAAAAGGAAGGAGCATATGCACAGTCCACGAGGAGTGGCTTGACTTGAAGACTCTGACAGTAAAGGAAATAAAAGCTGCCGTCTCTTGTACAAAAGCCAGGTGCTCTGCTGAAAACAAGAGAAGAAGCCTCAATGTGACACAAAAAGGAAAGTGGAGGTGGAAGTTAGTCGGTTTCTGACAAAGGCCTGAATTGCTGTGCTCTTTACAGTGATCTATAATTGAAAAATCTAACGTTGTATAAGAGGTAAAAGACATCTCTGGAACAGGAATCGATAAGGGAAACTCATTTTTGATAACTTGAGGATTACATAACTGTACTTTGGACTACAATTCATTTTAGTATAATAAATTTGCTTCAGAAACCTTTGCAAAACCTTACTGTATTGTGTCTGGTCTAGGTTTGTGTCTAAAGCCCATATGCTTCTAATATGTATGGTTGCCAAATATAAATTTGACCTCACCTCATTTATATGCAGTCTGTTCCTGGTTAGGTTAATCATGATTTGACAATGGAATAAAGTTTAATTTTCTTTCCTTCGTTTTTTAAACTGAGATTTCTTGGAGAATATTTTAGATGGATGTTTGTGAATAGGCAGATTTATGTTCTTGTTGCTGCTTCATGTTTTAACAACACATCTTGTATTTTGTTTTTGCTAGAACTTTTCTTTGTTTGTCATTTTGAATATTTTAATCATCTTAAGGGATCTTATGTGAATTTTCCTTACATATCTGTTTCATTTTAATCAGCCTGAGTTATTTTTATTCACGTCCACCGTTAACTGAGTATGTGATGCTTCATTTTGCCCCTTTACTGTTAAACACTTTTGCTTTTTGGTTCATTTCTTGACCTATTTTAATGATTCAGATCTATGGAAGTGTGACTGATGTAATTTTGAAATAGTGTTCTGACTGTTATAAAACTATATGTATATTCAGAGAAAGAATATCATTGCTGCAGAATGAACAAGCCATTTTGTTATGAAGTTTAATGAAATAAAGTGAAATGAAAAGAAAAGGTGTGTTTGCCAACAGAGGGCAGGTTCACACTTTGAACCCAAGGTCCAATGTTTTTGTTTTCAGTTTAGTTTCGCTTCAGCTTCGTTCACATTAATGTAATGAAAGCTTGAATCCAGAGACCTGGGCTCTCACTGAGACTCTGGGATGTCTGATAACATGGACTGTGGTGAGACTTTCTCATAACGTCCCTTTTTTTCGACTGTTTTCTGATCAATAGCGCTGATGCTAACTCGCTAATGCTGAATTAGCCTCTGACCGTCAGTAGCAGCTACATTGTTTTGCTAATGTTAGCTCATAAATGTCGACGTAAGGTCCTACGGCCTGACTTTAGGATTAAAACCTAATCTTTCCCTGTTAAAGTCTGACCTTTAATGCCAGTCTCGGTTGTCATTTAGTGATATCTGAGTTATAAATAAAACAGCTTAACTACTTAGTGCATAACGCTAACTTCTAACGTTAGCTAATGTTAGCTAACGTTAGCTAGCTACCCAGTTGTTTTGTTTGTGTGTGTGAATTTCATGTCACCTTTTATTGTCATTAGCAACAGACAACAAACAATAAAATCCAGTAAACGAGCTATTCTCTGGTTTCTGTTTACACTCGTCAGTGACCTCTGAGCCATCAGTCCTGCAGAGACCTGTTTCAGGTCTCTGACAGAGTCCAGTCCACCACAAACCTCAGCCTCCACATTGATCTTCCTGATGTGAAACAGTCTGAACACAAACTGAACATTGTAGTTGGAGGATTCATTGCAGGGCTGTTGGATCGGACTAGTTTTAGTTACGTGTGTGTACAAAACAACCAAGTGTGTGTGTGTGTGTGTCAGTGAACCCAGGACACGTCTAAGGTGTCGGTGAGTTACAGTCTGATTCTGCTTTTCCATCAGCAGGTGAGGAGGAGAAAAAGGAGCATGTTGATATGGAGGGTGAGAAGGAAGGCGACGACTCTAAAACCAGTTGGAGCGAAGAACTCAGGCTCGTCCTTGTCGGAAAGACCGGGTGCGGCAAGAGTGCGTCAGGAAACACCATCCTGGGCCGGAGGCAGTTCCTGTCACAGACCAGTGCCAGCTCTGTCACCCAGATGTGCGAGGTTGGGAGCACTGTGCTCGCTGAGGAAGAGGATGCTGGGCAGGCTGTCACACACAGGAGGATGAGGAGAGTCACAGTGGTTGACATGCCGGGGTTTGGAGACACTCACCTCAGTGTGGAGCAGATTCATGCAGAGGTAGCAAAATGTGTGTCTCTCTCTGCCCCTGGCCCACATGCCTTCCTCCTGGTGGTGCCAGTAGGACGATACACAAACGGCGAGAACCAGGCTGTCTGCGAGTTAGCCCAGGTATTTGGGGAGGATGCAGTCCGTCACCACACAGTGGTTCTTTTTACCAGAGGTGATGACCTTGAGGGCATGGGGGTTGAAGAGTACCTGAGGACTGCACCTGATGGACTTAAGGCTCTTCTTGACAGGTGTGGGGGCAGGTACCATGTTCTCAACAACAGGGACCCCAGTAACTCAGTGCAAATTAAGGAGCTCTTGATTAAAGTGGACGAGATGGTGAAGCTGACTAACACAGGGTTTTATACCAATACCATGTTTTTAGAAGCCGAGGCTGCAATCAGGGAGGAGCAGAAAAGGATGCTGAGGGAGCGAGGGGAGGCAGAGGGGGAAGAACTAAGGGAAAATAATAGCACCATGAAAGAACAGGCCAAACTTCCAAAACGAAGGAAATGTGACTTAGAGCCTGACACTACAGGAACCAGTGACAGAGGCTCACAAAGGCTCAGCGGGAGGGAGCTAGAGAGAGAATATGATCAGGACTTTAGGTTGGAGAGATGGACAGAGGAGTACAGACACAGTGCTTTGAGCCTGTTGAGGGAGAAAGTTGAACGATGCAGGGACCAGCTCAGAGGCAGACGTAAAGGCTGCAGCAGGGCTGTTAGCAGGCGGCAGCCTTTACGTTCATCCTTGACTTGCATGAGAAGAGAGGCTGCACTTTCTCCTAAGGTGCTGGAGCGAGTTAAGACCCTGGTGGCTGCTGGAGCCACAGGTATGGCAGTTGGAGTGGTGTTTGGAGCGGCTGCCCCTTTAGCAGCTGCAGCTGGGGCATCTCTTGTGGGAAACTCGGTGGGTTTTGCTGCAAGTCAGCTAGCTGGGATGTCAGTAGCTGGAGGCACAAGTGTTGGGAAAGCTGTGGGGGCCATAGTGGCAGCAGCTTCAGGGAAAACGGCTGTGGCTCTGGGGGCAGCAGCTGGTGGAGTTTTAGGTGGGTCTGTGGGAGCCATTGCTGGCACTGAAGCTGCCAGTCCTGGGGAGGGTGCTCTGGATGCTCTTGGGCAGGTTAGTATTATAGGGGCGTCTGTTGTGGGGGTGGCAGCAGGTATGGGGGCCACTATGGGAGCTGGAGCTGCTTTAGGTGCAGTTCTGGAGGGAGCATCTGTCAGCACAGCAGCCCTCGGTGGAGCTGATACTGCAGCAGTAGGGGCATCAGGTGCTGCTGTAGCTGAGGGTAGTTTAGCTTCGGTAGCAGGACAACACACAGTGGCTGCTGTGGCTGCGGGGACGGGGACCCCCCCGTGTGCTGCAGCCGGGGCCACTCTAGCTCAGGAGGTGGCTGCAAATGTTCCAGTGGCTGCTGGGTCTGCTGGTGCCGTGAGTGGGGGGCCTGTGGCACCAGGGCCCGGCCCGGTTGTGGCAGTAACAACACGCATTCTGTCTGCAGTGGCTGAGCTAGGTAAGGCTGCAGCAGCAGCAGCCCTGGCCGGTGGTCTGGTGGTGAAAGTAGTAAAAGAAAAAGTCCGATGTGGCACAGCAACAACAGAAACAAGTTACTCAGAGAAGAGGTCTTGTGAGATCTACTGGAACAAGTAAACAGAATGGAGCCATTTTCCACTGGATGAGATCATATTCAGATTTTTTTAATGTCATGGAAATTACCAAAGCAAGTAGCCAGAGTGCTGTAATATAAGATATATGGTCGGGGATTCACACATTATTATACATTTAAAAAGCAGAAACTGTTCCACATGTTGGTTTGAACTGTTTCAGACCAATCAAATGACTTTCTACACGGTTATCCCACAGCTGGTTATTTGGCATCAGATCAAGATTTTTCATTTTGACTTTTTAATATAAAAAAAGACGAAAGAGACAATTATTTATGATCACAATTGCTGAAAATAGTCGCTGTTATAGTTCATTTAATGAAAATGACTTTATTTCAAGATTTACAATTTTGCTTTTTCATTTGGTCTTTGTATAGACGTATGAGACAATAACATGGTTTGCTGGGCGTGTTCACATGGTGATTATTGCAGTAATCACTTTTGAAAGTGAACTGAAGCACTGAAGTATTAAAAAGCTTTTTAAATTCTTTAGGGTTTGTCCTCACAGACCACACTGAGTGATTGTATTGCACTGCTTCACACTATTATGTAAACCAAAAAAAAAAAAAAGTTATGCATTAACATCCTGTTGTGCCAAACACTCTCAACTGTTGTAACTGGATTAACAGCTCATTAGTGTTTTAACTTTTGTTGCAGTGAAATCAACAATAAAGAATTTTGGCACCATTTTGTGTCTGTTCTATTTTCTTCCAGTCATCAGAAATGTGCTATAGAATATTTTGTGAGACATTTAATCCACTAAATTTAACCTCTGATCGATTAAATACACATTTTGAATTAATAATTCGACTGTATTTGTATTATTTTTAGGTATTTCATATTTAAAGTTGAGCATGGATAACTTTTTACAGTGTTCCTTTACTATTTTCGTAAGTAACCCGAGATGTTTGCATGAAAGAGGTGAAGGTTATTTGAATGAATTTGAATGAGTAAATATTTAATCTGCAGGTAGAGTGAGTGGTATAATAGCGGGGAAGTTCACAGCTTTAGATTTAAATTTATTTTGTGAATTTTTCCGGTGAGCTCCTACTCTTTCCATTACCACAGGGGGCGTGGCTTCCTCTAGTGACACAGAAGCTTCTGATGGGTGACGTACTATCAGACCACGGTAAATACGGCCCTGCCATTGGACGATGACGACTGGTCTCATGACAACAACAGCTCGGTGTGAGCCAATCAGAGCCCGCTTTGAGCCACAGAGTCTGTTTGTGAATGACGTAAAAAAAGCGTAAAACAAGATGGCGTCGTCTTAGGCATAAATCGGTGTGAATTCGTTTATCGACGTAGAAGTCTGCCTCTCCTGAGGCACCGGTGTTGTTTCACGGTTATTCCGGAAAATAATAGTCTTCCGGATCGGATTAGTTCCGTGGAGAGCTCCGTGAGAGCCTGCGAAGCTCCGGTAACCGCCGGAGAGGGGAACTGCTCGCAGACAGGATGGAGAGCGGAGAGTACATGGAGACCATGGACCCGACTTTAGCGGAATTAGGGGACGAGTTCACGCTGGGAGACATCGACGGTAAGTGGCTGTGTCGCTGCTGACGGTGTAACTGTTGTCGGTTTCTACCTGAGATAACGTTGGCCCGTTTCCGCTCACGGCGAAGACGCACCGCGCGCGGCACGATGCGACGCGAAGTTCGCCCCCATTCATTTTCTATGGGACGTGAGCGAATCGCTGCAACGCGAAGCGACCAGAGTTAAAAACTTTATGCATGAGGGGACCAAATTGGCCTTGGTCTTCTGGATTACAGGCTGGCTTCTTAGGACCACTTCCACTAAATTCGTAGTTATTGATGGGTGACACGCCCCCAGCAACGAGCGTGAACCTGAGGAGACCAGGTGGGTCTTCAGGGTCAGACACCTCTGCCAGGTGCGCATCCTCCTGAGCAGGTTTGTCCAAGAGTCATAGCGGCACATGACACATAGTGTGAAGCACCTTTGTTACTGTCATGACTCAGGCAGTCACAGGTATTTTTGTTTTATTAGCACAGTGAAAATCTCACTTTTTGGAATCTCAGTACATTTAAGGTTTAAAGTTTTATTTCTGTGCTCTGGGTCTCAGTAAAGAGTTTTCACTGGAGCTGTAGACCGAGTGTTTTCTCTATGAGCCAGAGGTGGGGATCAGCAAGAGGGTGTCATGCATCAGGAGGTTGTGTGGGTGTGAAGGGAGACACAAGGGTGTAACTTGCTCATCGAGCTTGACCAAGGCCCAGAAGATGAATCACTTTTAGGTGAATTCAGTGGAGAAATCTTTCTGCAGAGCCGTTGACCTGCTTTGTGGGACAACGTGTGTGTACAGATCCTGGTCTGCCGTCTGCAGAAAGGCCACTCGGGGAACAAACAGCATCCCTGATCCCGTCTCCCTCTAATCAAAACAAGTTGCACTCTTTGGCACTCAGTGAAAGGAGGGGGCTTTTGGTGCAGTGCTGGCCAACGCACAGTCACCAGAATTTCATTAGGGTGGAATTTTACTGAATACTAAGTCATCAGACCGGACTGTGTGTGTGGTGTCGGACTGGCCTGGGCTCTAGGACAGAACCTCATCTTTTCATCTACTGTGGTTCTCACCTGTATTCAACATGGCGACATTAAGAGACATTAAGTCCTGGAAACTCTACCTGTTTTTGGCGGCTGGTGTTCGTTCTTTCCAAGACCTTTACCCACACCGAGCAGACAATGCACCCACAGCCCCTGTTGTGTAATCCCAGTTAATCATTGTGTCAAAAGAGAGAAATGTACAGAATGTGTGAGAGAGAGAGAGAGAAATGGAAACAGAGGGACGGCCCACAGTGTCTGTTTGGTTCTCCACTAACTGATAATTAGAGTTTAGAGCAGCCAACTGCAGACAAATTGGTCTCACTAGCTCCCTGCTATTGTAAAAGATCATTTATGCTTTCAGATATATTTTTCATGCATTGTTGCATCTTTGAAGTCTTAAATGGGATGTTAGTCGACTGGAGTTGGGTTTTATTTGTCTGAGCCATGTGCATGGTCTGAGTAAGGGTCCATGCAGTTTACCCTTTATTCATCTAAAACATTCTCCCTCTCCCAGTTAATCCCTTAGCGACTGCGGCACTGGACATGTAACCTGTTCTCTTGTCTGAGCTGCCCCCTTTAATGGATTTACCATTTGTGTCAGTTTGTCTGAAACTCTGGGGGCTTGGAGCTGCTTTGTCCTGTCTGTCATGGACAGTCTGCCCCCCATGGAGGTGCACGAGTGCATGGTCTAGTAGTGTGTCTGCCTGCACAACGTGTTCATGTCTGTGTGACATGTGAAGGCTGGTAAAAGCTCCAGAGCAGGAAGGCCAGTTATTATTTTGATGGCATTGCACATCGAAAACTGTGCCCTTCAATCTGCAGAGATGATTTTAACTCACTGTTCTAGATTTTGTTTTGGTGAATATCACCAATATATCACGTTCAGGATTTAGGCCAGGTAGCAGTTTCAGCAAGTCGTTGTTAACACCTGGGAAATGGTAGAACAGGAGCAGAAAGATAAGACCATGACAGTAACGTTGTATTTTAGAGTGACACTTCTTGTATCTGAGCACTTCAGAACCACTAACTACTGAAATGATGAAAGCTGTCAGTCCTCACTCAGTAATAACTGGAATTGTCTTCTAAAACACAAAATCCTCTTTGCTCTCCAGTGCATCCTCATTGCAATGGGCTGGATATAATCTGGTGTGTCTGACATTAGTACTGACGTTCATCTGCAGCCGGTTGTCCTTGTTTAGAACATAATGGATCTCATCTATGGGGGTTTGCTTAGTGGTTTCATCCCTGGCGGTTGATAAACGTCCCTGTGGGTTAGTGTGTCTGCTTTTGGGCTGTTGTATGTTTATTTCAAGGCTGCAGCCTCTGCTTGTTGGCCCTGATGAAGCCATATGTGCTCTCAGTGATGTAGTTTTGATTGGTGGCTCTGATAAACAGGCAACTGAGGTGAGATAAACTTAGAAACCCCTGAAGGGAAATTCAGGTAACGAACACCTGGCACATGCAGCATCGTGTTCACGTCAAGGTAAACTCTTTATCGAGTAACTTGGATTTTATGCTTTTGTCATTCACCATTTATTAGCTGCTTTTTGGAGGTGCTAACATAAACAGGGCTCATTCGTCAAGGTTATAAAACCATCCATCTGTCAGTCACGTCTCAGAGCCGCCTCAGTCTTTATCTACATGCTCCTTTACCCTCGTCCATTGTCTCTCAGGGACATCAGTAGGATTGCATACTTTTTCAAGGTTGACTGTTTGAAGGCCATTCGCTTTGTGCACAGGCTGTTCACTGGTTTTTTGACAGAACAGTAGCTGTTCTTTGTGTGCATATGCCAATTCAGGGCGAGGCCATGAATTTCTCTCAGATTTTTATCTTTCAATATGTTGTTTTACATCGAATGATCTGACTTTAGTTTCACTCAGTGGTTCTTTACTTTGTCTTTCTAGGTATTTTAACCATTTAACCATTTTGTGTGGTTGAATCAGTGGCTTAGCTGAAATCCTCACTCACATCATGTCTATTCTTCATCTCAGAGATGCTGCAGTTTGTCAGCAACCAGGTGGGGGACTTCCCAGACTTGTTTGAGGACCAGATGTCCACAGCAGGCTCCCTACCGAGTGGTGGGGCCAGCACCACCACCCCACATCCCGCCGTTCAAACTCCTCAAACTCCCCAGACACCAACCCCTGCTGCCTACCAGAGCTCCACCATGGGCCTCACTGCCTCTCAATCACTCTCTCCCCAGTGTTTACCCCTCAGCCCCCCCCTCACTCCTGCACAGACCCCCTCCAGCACCACCACCTCTGCAGGGCAGCAGCAGGTGACCCGCAGCCCTCCTCTCCTTCAGCCTCGGCCTCAGGTGGTGCAGCCCATCCAACCTCACCCCCAGCAGACGCCCCAGCCCACCATCCAGGTATCACACTGTCATATGCTGTTCTGTAGTGTGTTCAACAATGGTAGAGTTTTGGACCTCTATGTGGGTCTGAAAGGAGTCTGTCGGTGCTGCAGTGCTGATGGACTACTGCTGTAGTCTTTGGTCCCATGCTGTTTTCAAGGCTCCTCCCTCTCCCCCAGTCATTTTATTGTCTGTTGTGGAGAAAATGTGGATTCATTTTTTGTTATTGTGCCATCCATATTAAAAAAAGCTTCTGCTGACAAGAGAAAAAAGTACTGGCAGACTCTAAAATGTAATATCCAGCTCAGCATCCCTGCGAGCACCAGTGTACTTCTCAGCAAAACAGTCTTAAACCTGACAGATATAGTTTATTGACTCGAGTTCAGTACCTTTTTCTGAAAACACAACATTAAAAAGAGAAACTGTCTTGTGTTATATTCAACTTGGAGGGAAAACGGCTTAATTTTATTTTATTTTTGTACTTAATTGCAGATGCACACACAGGGGATCCCTATGCAGACCCAGAGCTTCCCAGTCCACACCCTGGTTCAGACCCATAGCCAGACACTGCCCATCCAGACCCAGGCCACCCAGACTGTGATGATTGCCTCCAGTGGTGGGCAGTCACGTTTCATCCAGAATCCGGTCATCTGCCACCAGAGCCCAGCTCCTAGTTTCCAAGGTGACTAAAGCGAAGGCTCATTTCTTTTTTAAACGTCTACATGTTGTTGCAGCAGTAAAATCAATGTTCAATGTGACTGACAAATCATTGTCGTCTTGTCTCCTGTTCCCAGTCCTCCAACCACAGGTGCAGAGCATCATGACATCACCACAGCTCCAGCCAGTGACCATTCAGCACCAGCGGGTTCTGACTCCAGCTGGTCAGACCATTCAGACACTGTCCACGGCGCCTGCTGCGGTCCACGCTGTGCAGCCGCAGGTGCAGCAAGTACCTGTAAGTATCCAAGCTGAACTAGTGATCACGGTTCAGAAAACACAATCCTATCCTGTGTATACCGGTGCAGCCAGTGCTCCCATTGTTGGATGTATTTCCATCAGGTTCTGGTCCAGCAGCCTCAGATTCTAAAGACTGATTCTCTGGTTCTCACCACACTCAAACCAGACGGCACACAGGTGCTGTCCACCATGCAGAGCCCAACGGGGATCACCACCTTGACCACGCCCATTCAGAGCACAGCGCTGCAAGTCCCGGTATGAAACCAGCATATCAGACACTCACTATCAGGTCTTTGGTAGTGGTTGTAGTTTTAGTCTAACAGAGACTTCACAGTGAAACTACATCACTGGTTTCTGTCCCCAGACACTGATGAGCAGCAACATCCTGACCACCGTCCCTGTTGTGATGGGAGGAGGAGACAAGCTGCCAATCAAGCAGCTACAGCCGGGCCAAACCCACTGCACCGGTGGAGCCAGACCAAGCATGGACCAGGGCCAGGTGACAGCAGGAGGAGCAGGCCCCGGAGGAGTGGTGAAGGAGGGCGAGAGGAGGACGACCCACAACATCATCGAGAAGAGGTACAGGTCCTCCATCAACGACAAGATCGTGGAGCTCAGAGACCTGGTCATGGGCAATGATGCAAAGGTTAGTGGTTGGAGTAGTGAAATATTACGACTGTTTTCGAGTCATGAATAGACGTTTGATCATCGCACGTCCTCCTTTACGTCATTCCGCCCAGATGCACAAATCAGGGGTGCTGAGGAAGGCCATAGACTACATCAAATACCTGCAACAGGCCAACCACAAGCTGCGTCAGGAGAACCTGGCCCTGAAGATGGCAAACCAGAAGAACAGTAAGTGTTGGTCTCCACTGACAGCTACATCCAGCCTGACATTTTACTGAGTGTCCTTGTCTGTCTCAGAGCCGGGGACGCTGTCTGAAGACGTGGAGCTCAAACAGGAAATAGTGATGATGTCACCTCCGGCCTCAGACTCTGGTTCTGGTTCCCCTCACCAGTTCTCCCCGTACTGTGTCGACTCGGAACCAGGAAGTCCCTTACTGGATCACGAGCAGGTAAGACACACAAAGACGGGATTACACTCACACACGCGCGTCAACATGTGTCTCGCTGTTAAACTGAGTTGAGGACAGTAACGGTAATAAGTAAAACCATATCTTGTGTACTAGTCGGTCACATCACTGTCTCCTGTCAGACTCCTGAAGTGGACCAAATCACTTTGTGTGACAGCTGGTACTTCTCAGATTCTGGAGCTCGTCCTCCACAGTCGTAATTCTTGGTTGTTGGACCGATTTTCTCCCTGGTGCAGTAAAAATGTCAGGAGATGCTGTGAACTTGTTCCCAGGTGTCACGTCTGTTCCGAAGAAATATGTCGCGTAAACACATAATTGTCCCCCAAAATAATACAAACCTGTTTTTGCAAACCTAATTACAGAGGAAATATAAAGTTCAGTATTCATCACTGTGAACCTGTTCTGTCTGTTTTCCCGTCTCTCAGGTGAAGAGTGAACCAGATTCCCCCTGTTCGGTGGGAGTGATGGATCGCTCTCGTCTGCTTCTCTGCGCGCTGACCTTCTTCTGCTTGTCTCTAAACCCGCTGCCATCTCTGCTGGGCTCTGAGGCCTCAGGGAGCCCCAGCCTCTCAGGGGGCCACGGGCCATCCAGATCCCTCGTCTGGCTCCCAAACCACACACAGGACTTTGGTGAGGAAAACTGACCCCCGGTCTGAAAATATAGTTTATCTGTTCTATCATAAATGTGTCTTGACTGAATTCGTGACCCAGGTTTTGGAAATGTTTGGAAATGCATTGACCTTTGTTCACGTTTCATGTCTTCTCATCCTCCAGCGTCCTGGCTGCGATGCTTGTTGCCATGGGTGATAGTGTGGGTGTTGAGCGGGGTGGGGGCGGTGTGGGGCTGTGTCAGGGTGCTATACCTGTGGGAGCCTGTGACTCCACTTCACTCCCCGAAGTCTGTGTCCTTCTGGAGGCACCGCAAACAAGCCGACCTACATCTCAACAGGGTGAGTCCACACCAGCACTGGGATGAGGGGGCTTCATTAAAAAGACCAAGAAAACAAATGTGCTGCTATTTATATGCTGTTGTCTCTGCCACAAGAGTTTCTTGTGTTAAGGGAAAAAACAGGAATAAATTATCTCAATATTTATTTCACGTTAGAGTGTGTGGTTTTTTTATTTCAGTTTTGGATCTGCTAGGAGAATTAGATTTGAATTAGATTTGATGTTTTCTCACTTAGTAAAGATCATATCACCCACTTTGTCTGAACTGTCAGGTATGCAGTTAGATCTAAGTCATAACCTCCATCCCATCATTCCTGTCAGTCTGCACTGATTCTTAAACAGCTGCTGTTTCTCCTGTTTCCTCTGCTGCAGGGAGATTACACAGCAGCCATGGCCAGTTTAGAAACCTGCCTGTCCATCTTGACCAGAGCTCTTCCCTCAACCAGTCTGGACCTGGTCTGCTCGCTTTCCTGGAATCTGATTCGTTACTGTTTGCATCGCCCGACTCCTCTGGGTTGGCTGGTTCACCAGGTCAGAGGAAAACACGAGGGGGAGGAAGCTAAGACCAGTGCGAGGGACGCTGCGCTGGTTTACCACCGGCTGAGCCAGCTTCAACTCACAGGTGAGAATAGAGAGGGCCGGTGCTGTACACAGGCTGCAGTGATATGATTCACGGTTTGACGTTTCTGGATGCTGCAGAATGCTTCAGTCCCCAGACAGTGCTAGGAAAGTATACAAGGGTTAAAGCGCTGACTTCACACTATGCAGAGTTTTGTGCAGGGATCCAGACTCTGTTCTGTGTTTGTGTGTGCAGGAAAGCTGTCTCAGCGTAGCAGCCTGTGGGCTTTGTCTCTGTCTCTGAGCGCCGTCAACCTCAGTGAGAGCGCCCAAGGCAAGATGGCCCCCGCCCAGCTCACCCAGATTTATGTCACTGCAGCAACAGCCCTGCGGACTGTGCTGGGCCACCACCTCTCCTGTCTGCCTGTACGTCCCACACGTGGTCATCGTCTGCCTGGGTCACCCTGTGTTTGAACATTTATCGGCCGTCACTAACAGTGATATTCAGTCCATTAGCATTGTGTCTTTCTGTCCCAGGGTTACCTGTTGAGCTGTGCAGAGAGTGTAGCCGGCCAATCGGAGTCCAAGCCGATCCCGGACTGCGTGCGCTGGCTCTTCACCCCATTGGGCAGGCAGTTCTTCCTGAGCTGTGATTGGTCAGTGAAGTCAGAGAGCAGCAATGACGTGTACACCTCACAGAGAGACCCAGGTATGTCATGAGCACTGAGCTGGGCCATATTCTGTTTCCGTCTTTGTGCTCCTCTTTCTTTGTCTTTCTTTCTACTTCTAAATCCAAGACGGAGAGTCCTGCTTCATGTGTTTACTTGGTGTCAGACTGACGGATTATGTCATTGGAAATGAACGTTGTGTGTTATGATTGGGCTGCTCCTCTCTCTGTCTTTTCTCATTGTCCTCCAGCTGACCCCATTGCACAGCTGCACCGCTGTTTCTGCAGGAAGCTGCTGGAGAGAGCTGTTCACACGCTCATCCAGCCACAGAGCGACTCTGAAGCAGGCAAACGTGTGAACGACTCTGGGTAAAGCGCTTTACTGCCCACAGCTGATGTGTTTTAGTCATGTAGTAATGATTTCCTTTGGATCTATAATCCTCTTTTCTCTGGTGTTCTGCTGCTGGTTCAGGGAGTTCTCCAGTGCCCTGGAGTTCCTCCAGTTGTTGAACAGCTGCACAGAGGACTCTCCTTCCCCTCCTCCTCCCTTCTCGGCTCCTCCCAATCACACCACCACTCCAGGTATAATTAGCATGAGAACAGCACTGCCCAGATACAAGGAAACGTGTGAGATGTTTGTGTGTGGAAAAGATTTAAAGTCTTCAGTGAAGATTAACCAGATAGCCATCTGAGTTATTGCTGTCAACATGGAGCGATTTGCTTTGCTCCATTTGCAGCACACTGCCAGTCAGTTCAGCTTTAGGGATTAACGTTTTATTGGATTATCACAGATAACACTTGCAGTCATTGATTTGTGGTGACAAATAACTTGCGGTGGATATGAGCATTGTTAATTAGCTAGAGTCTTAATCAATTACTGAGCTGAGCTGCACACATAGCACTAGATCTTCACACACAGGTGTCAGGATATACAACAACAACAACAACAACAGGCTCTTATTTTTTTGCTTTCTACGGCATCTTCCTGTCTTCTTCCGACCAGTGGGCGACCCAGTGAGTCGCTGGTGGGCTGTGGTGCTGAAGGCTGCTGTGCATTGGCTTCAGGGCGACGATGTCACAGTGAGGTCACTCCTGGCGGAGGCAGAGCGGATGCCACGGGCTCTACACACTCTTGAGTAAGTGAAGTCCAGCTTGTCAGAGTATTTTGAAATGGGACAAGACACAAGCTCTTCTGCCACAGTGCAGAAACTAGAATAAACCTAGTGAAATGTCCGTGCAAGACTGAGGGAAGTCGACGAAGAGACGGAGGCATTTGTCCTTGTTAGAGCAAAACACAGTATCTGTCCTCAGTGTCTTTCTCTCCCCTCTGTCTCAGCCATCCTCTGCCCAAAGCTGTGCTGCTGCTGTGCAAAGCGGTTCAGATGAGTCTGACCCCTCTGAAGGGAGAAGGGGCCATAGCCTGCCTGTCCCACTGTGACAGAGCCAGCAGCTACCTGTGCTCCAGCATCTCTGTGCCGCTCACCCAGTCTGGGAACTGGCTGAACAAGGTAACCTGCAGGGACTCTATCTGTCTCACACACACACACACACACACACACACAGTCGCTAACATCTCTGTAAGGTCTGCTCTGGGTTTGTTACGTAACCTCTTCTTCTGTCTCGCACACACACACATACTGACACTGGGGAACCTGCCTCCTCCTGCATGTTTCTGCCTTTTACTGCATCTTTCATGTCAAATCAGCAGGAAACACTGAGTCAGTCTGTACAGGGATCCTGCTGATCCTTACTCACACTGCATGCTCAGTGGGGTCAGTACAGGCTGACGTGGGGCTGTGTGTGTGTGTGCGCAGTGTGGGTGGCAGGAGGTGGCTGTGGTGCATTGTAGTTGCATTGCATGATCCTGAAGCCGAGTGCAATGTGTCTGCAGTGCAGTACAGAGGCCTCCCCGATCTGCACGCACCCGCTACACACCCCACCACTTCACATTAGACAGAGCTCGTGTCCATTTGGGGGTCACTTCTTGATTTTTTTTTTTTTGTGGCCTGCATGCTGGGCTGGGTGCACTGGAAATGATGGTGGTTGGTTGGTGCTGTGGTGATTTGAGTCATACCTTAGGGTTCAAATGCTGCTCTTAAAAATATAAATCAACCATGGTATAAAATAAATCAATATTTCTGTCCTAATTGTCCTAATTCTGTCTGAGCAGCTCTTTAATATTTGTCCCTCTTCTCTTCCAAGGGTGTGGAGCTCCTGGTCTGTGACCTCCTTCTGACTTTGAGGACCAGTTTATGGCAGCGGGCTAGCAGCAGTAATGGAGAACCTGGACCGGCCCCTGGATCCCAGTTGGCTGGTTTCCAGAGGGACCTCAGTGCACTCAGAAAGCTCACACAGTGCTACAGACAGGCGCAGCACAAGGTACATCACTGTCAGATGTGTCAAATCCAAAAATAAAGAAGCTGATGTCTGCAAGAATCAGGAAAAATGAAGTGTAGTTTCTTCATGGTGACATGTCAGCCAGGGGTCTGTCAGTCTGATCCTGACTCCATGGTTTGGAGCTGGGCAAGATTAATCCATAGGTGCATGTTTGTTAAAGTTTTAAGCAGCTTTCAGCTTTAAAGACAGGAAACCAGCATGTAATAAGGTATTACTGAAACATACGGAAATACTGCTGTATAAGTACACATACTAGAGAACTACCCAGATTAACAGTGATAATTACCTCAGTATGTTTCTGGCTCAGTATAGTCTTAAACGTGTTTCCTTGTCTCAACAAAAGCTCTGTGCTGATGATGAGCCTGTAAATCGGTTGGGACCTGTTAATCTTGTCATGATGGTTCTAAATTTACCATAAGAGGCTTTGAAATGAAGTTGTTTCCCACTCTTAGCAGCTGCAGGAATCTCACAGCAGTTTACCGTAACATCAATCATACTTGTAAGATTTACTGGAGCAGCCATTACCATAGCCAGAGGCTCGTTAACAGCTGCTGCTTTAACAGCCGTTAGTGATCATTTGTTATGTTCTGACTTGTGCAAGAACCACATGAGCTGCATCATTTTATGAAGTTCTGTTGTGAATCCGCTGACTGAGAAATATTCAGCCCTGGTGCTGTGAAGTGCTTTGCATGAAAGCCTCCAGGCAGCCTAGTTCCTGTGAGTCCACCTGGTAGGAAATGGGCAGTGAAACGATGTGAGAGCTGCATGTTTTTCTGCTCCAACATCACACAGACAATCAGTCACAGGGACACTGATGTGTGTGTTGTTTTTTCTGTTTTGTTTTTTTCTGCAGGTGTTTCTTCATGAGACCACGGTGAGGCTGATGGCTGGAGCCAGTCCCACGAGGACTCACCAGCTTCTTGACCACAACCTCCGCCGCAGGACACACAGCTCCTACACGGCCGGTGAGAAAGAGTCAAACTCAAGTTGACACATTAGAGTCATGGTCATTTCTGATTTGTATCCACACAATCCACCCTGAGGCTGGAAGTTTATTTCCACTTCCATCTTAACTGTTACTGCCATGAGCACCTGTTGAACCTAACCTGCATGACTGAGCTTCTCTTCTCTGTCCTCTGCAGAAGGTGAGTGTGTCCTGGGTGAGAGGGAGAGGGCTCATGCCATCCTGCTCGCCTGCCGCCACCTGCCCATGCCCCTGCTAACCCCACCTGGGCACCGTGCTCGCCTGCTGGCCGAGGCCAAGCGCACCCTGGAGCGGGTGGGAGACCGTCGGTCCCTGCAGGACTGTCAGCAGATTCTGCTGCGCCTCAGTGGGGGCACAACAATCGCTGCCTCTTGACCTCACACCCAAAGAAATTAGGGCTACTCAAACCAGACCATCCACCAACATATAGTTCTGTGATTTTCACCCTTGTACTGATCCAGCCGCACGAATAGAAAAACCTTCCTCAGACTCAGAGCTGGGGTTTACTGTCACAGCTAGATCTAACTGTCGGCCCTGCACCCGCACCCTGGCTCAAACTCTTGGCTCCTCTGACTCTTAGTTGAATTGTTACAGTACAATCACGCCACCTCCTGGTCACAGATGGTACCATGCTGGCTAACGGCTTCATTTTTAATCAGTGCTGCACAACCAGGAAAATCAGGTTAAATAGGCCCCAATGGGAAAAGGGACCATTATCTAATAGCAGTTTAAATTAATGCAATGCAGCTGTGCATTGATTAGTTGTAGGATACCAAGCTGTACAATCATTATCGGCACACAGCAGTGAGTGCTGCAATAATTGTGTAATGTCTCATTAAAATTGCAAGCTTCACTTAAGGGCTTCAGAGTATTTGAGAGTAGACCGCTGAGGTCTGTTAAACATGGCTGTGCTGTAGGAGGCAGACAGACACTAGCTTGCTTTCAAACATACAGTGCTGAGTAGTGTCTCCTCTTATCTACCTCATGCACAGTACAATGTCTGCATTGTACTTTGGAATAAAATAAGATACTTAAGCACCTCTTGAGTTAGCATAAATTTGGATCTAGTGACCCTGTGATGTGACGTGGCGTTCTAATAAAACCTTCCTCTATTTAGACTTTAGGTTGCAGCGGTGCTTTACTGTGAGACTTCGACTTGTTGCAGAAACTGCAAGAATAACAGCTGCTGCCGACATGCTCCTTACTGGCAAACAAACAGGAAAAATAATTGGATTTGCAGAGTATCTTCATGTAAATAACACTCATGGGCCAATCATTTTAAGAATATATATTCATTTCATTAATGACAGATCAGTCTGATTGCATAAAGATAACAATGTGATTGTATATAGGTTGTACATAAGCAGTTTTCTTGTCAGGGCCTGACCAGGAGAGCGCGGTCACCTGAGGCACCCCTGAGGTGATACTCCACCAGAAATCTTTTATTATCAAACACAACCTGGTGCAGCCTTGGTGGTAGCCTAAAAAAGTCACAGAACGGTTGCCGGGGTCAGTTTAATTTTATGATGGATTACAGTAGCGACACGTTTTCACTGCAGAAAAGTCCACCTCTCAAATTCTTCTACATAGTTTATCTGTCAAGCCTGCAGGCGGTGAGTGTCTGATGCTCAACAGGTTTGGGTGGTGTATCACTTTGGTGTGGAAATGAAGGAAAAATATTCTGAATGCAAAGTGAGGGGTGGTGTGTTGTCCTCATATTGTCTGTAAAGCTCTCAAGCAAATGGCCTTGATGTTGTGTAAAAAAATATTTTATTATGTTTCATCATATTTGGTGGAGGAGTTGTAGCTTTGTGGAATCTTTGTCCAATTTGCTTTTTATTTGTAATGGTTGACTTATACAACACATCTGCCATTCCTGTTTCTGTGCTCTGATTGTTTTATTTAAGGTTTATGTAATAATATATAATTTGTGGGCAGTGGGGGCGTCAGACGAGCACTTTCGCAAGTATATTCATTACTATTTTATATTTGTAAAAGCAAACTAGGGCTGAAGATGTTTTTATTGAACAAACAAAAACCCGCATTTTAATTATGTGTTTGGCATTTTAGGATCTTTACTGTCTTTTAAAATACAAGCAAGCAAACAAACATACTGGGGATATTAGGAACTTCCATAACTGTGTTTCAGGTCAACCCCAGGTGTAAGATAGGAACCTAAAGCATCCTTAAAATACATCAGTTTAGCTTTCCTGGCTGCTGTATAGCTAGGCTGATCCCTGTATAGCTATCACTATAATTATGTTACTTCTTTGTCTTTTGCCCTTTATGTGTTTTGTTGAGTTTCTGTTTTCATTTTGATGTTTGTTTTTTTAATAAAACACCACCTGATAGCAGTTGGAGTATGTGATCTTTCAGTCGAACAAGTAGGAATGTGAATGTGAAGAATCATCTGATGTGACATCTGAGCATCAGTGTTGGATGGATACATCTATTTACAGAGTAAATCTGATGATTATGTCTGGCTGGAATTGGCTGTGTGGCCCAGGAGAGGGCTTGTCTGGATAAAGCTCCTTCATTAGTCGCTGAGGGTAAATTCAGGTCAAGTTTTCATATATTCAAGATCAAGTGATGTTTGAGTGCATATGTTGTTAAATGGGTGAAACCTGTAGTTTTGGTTTTAATAAGCTACAGCAACAACAACCCTCTTAAGACTATGTTTAAATATTCAAATCCTTTTTTATTACTGATATAAATGTAATGTATAGATTTTTTTCATTAATAAATAGATAACATTTCCATTTTGGCCCATCATTAGATACTTAAGTCTTAATGAGAAGTGATGTGACTTATAGATTCTTCGCAAATTATTAAAAGAAAACTCATATTTCTCATTCCCAGCTGAAATGAAGGGATGGAAATAAGTTAAAACACTGGTCTGATCATTTGAAGAACTGTAGTCCTCAATGTTTAGGTTGAGCGGAACAATTCACACTTGCGTGTTTCTAGTCGGACCAAGTGAAGTAACACGAGTCGGATGTAGTGTTGGGTGAGCTCACGTGTTTAAAATGAAAAACAGCAAAAAACACAACAATGTGTCTCAAAAGACAAAATTCAAGCCCGGGTCGAAGAAAAGAGAAAACAAATGCATCGTAATGTTTGACGACAAAGACAGACAGTAAGTTTGTATGTTAGCTAGCGAGCTAGCATCACTAGTTAGCCTCTAAAACATCAGCTTGGCGTTTTCTTTGTAATTATTATTGTTTTGAATGGGGTGTTAACTGTTTATACTGTGTGCAGGTAGTTGTAGAACAGAGAAGTAGAGCAAAAAGAAGCTTTATTAGCTTTAACCTGCAGCCATTGACTTAACTATAATGTTAAAAATCCAAACCTGCTTGTTGATATTAAATACACAACTTACAATAATGAGCAAATGGATGTGCAGTGTTTTAAACAGTAATTAAATGATCAGATTAGTCTTATTATTGTTGCTGTTGTTCAAAGCTGCAGAAAGTGTCTGTGTATCTGTGTAAGTTTTCTCCTCTTGTGGCCTGTCAGGGACTATCTCACTGGTTTCCATAAGCGGAAGGTGGAAAGGAGAAAAGCGGCTGTGGCAGAAATTCAAAAGAAAATTAAGGAAGAGCAGATCAGAGTCCGGGAAGAGGTAAGTTTAAAGTAAATCAGCGGCGGGCCGTGCATGTAAAGAAAGGATGTGCCCATGTCTTGTCTCATTTCAGAGGCACAAAGAGTACATGAAGATGCTGAAGGAGAGGAAAGAGGCTCTGGGTGAGTTCAAAGTTATTTCTAATTTTGAACATTTGAGTCTGAGCTTAATATGTTTGTTTCCTCACTTGCTCCTGCTTCTTAGAGGATGCTGAAGATGATTTGGAGGATGTGGTAACCTGTACCACAGAGTCTGTACAGTACGATCACCCCAACCACACCGTTACCGTGACAACCATCAGTGATCTTGACCTGACAGGGGCTCACCTGCTTGGACCTGCAGCCCATCAGGTAGAGCTGCGGTTCATCTTCTTCTCGATGAGTCTAAGTGATTTAGTGATTTAGTGCTTTTTAGCTCCACATGTTCACAGTGAAAGAAACATCTGCATTAACAATGTTGATCTTTGCTGTCAAGGCTAATAAGCAGAGTGAGGATGAAGATAAGGGGGAGGAAGAGAAGGAGAAAGCAAACCCAATGCCAAGAAAAGCTGGGACTCCAATCATGAACAGAAAGTAAGCAGTTCATCACGCAGGTCCATAGTTTTTCCCACATAAATCGAGTTTTTTTTGGCGTTTGGCCTTCTGTCAGTTTAAACATTTGACATTTCACGCGCTAAATGTTAATGCACCCACAGATAAGCTGAGTGGTGCCATAATGACTGTCTTCAAATGTTCCTCCTCCTCCAGCTTTGCTCACTCCAGCTGTATTTTCCTCTGTCTCTCCCCTGCTGCTGCAGGATCCGCTCTCTCACAGCGTCGCTCAACACTTACACGTGCAAGCGGAAGAGGAAAGGGAAGCAGGAAGGACGAGGCGGACGAGGCCGTCCGACAGAGAGGAGACCTGGTGTCACAGAGGGCAAAAACAGAGCAGGAAGGACCAGCAAGTGGCGGAGACGTCGGCAGACTGGGAAGAGGGTGCACAACCAGGACTGAAAGAGCGTGTAGAAATATAACATGAGGCTTGACTTGTGTCAGAGTATTTATGCTCCTGTGTTTGAGCCGGACTCATTGAAAAAGTCTGTAACACGTGCACAAACTGAAGTGGACGCTCAGTGTCTCCTCTGTGTTGGACCATGTGTCATCATGTGTGCAATATTTCCTGCCTCTTGAAAGCTTCTGCTCACGTTTGTACATTTTTCAGAGTAAAACTGTTTTGTAGTGTTATTTCTTTACAGCCTGTACATTTTGATTAAAGGAAAGACTAGTCTTGGCAATAAGTCACCTCGTGTTGCCGTCATATATCACCTGTGTGCTCTGTTGTTTAATAGGAAACCTGATGATGTCATTTACATCCTGTGTAGAACAGCAGGAATTCAGCTGTTTCCTCAGTGCTACCTGTGTGATCTTAGAAGAACCGTTCCTCTTAGAATGTCTTCTGTTAATGTGAAGAACCTTATGCAACCCTGCTTCTGCTTTGAATGTATGTAAACCCCCCACCTCACCAGTGTTTATTTATTTACGTTCACCTGAGCCGTGTGTGCCAGCTGTCACTAGCATGAGCGTTTCATTTTGCTTTCTAAAGCCCCTGATATTTAATACAGCTGCTCAATAGAGGACCAGGCAGAAACTGGCTCCATGTTGGCTCTGGTGCTGCCAGTGCTCCAGGGCCTCTGCTGCGGTAACTGAGCGCCACCATGGCCGTCATGGACGCTTCAGTTGCACTCATTGTCCCGGCAGCCAATCGGATTGATTTTCGGGTTTGGCAGCTCCAGAGGACAGAGAGCGTGGGGAAGAGGAGGCATGTGCCTGATGGGGGTCTGACGGCCACTTTACATTCAGGTTCCTAACGATGTGATCAGAGTAGAGCTGACGGCTGGAGCTGCTCTGTGCAGGTAACACTCATGGTTTTCTTATTTTGATATCACAGCTGTCACAAAATGTTATCTACTATTTTTACTATCTTGTTTTTTGTTGTCTGAACAGATTCATTTACACTGTCTGTGCATGTGAAATGCCTGAATAGTTCTGCTTTAGATCCTGCAGGGATCATTATATGTAGGATTATTTCTGAGCTACCGCCCTGTGCGTACTCCTGTCTGCAGTGATGCAGTGAAATAGTCAAACTAGAAACTTATATTTAAGAAACTACTATTGTTTCTATCATCTCAAATTTGATTCTGGAAGCTGCTCTGCAGGTTTTGAAGCTATTTTATTACAGATTACATATTTCTACATTATCACCTAACAGTTATTTCTACTGAGTAAGTCACAGATGTGTTTCTTATTACTCAAAATGAATGCTGTTAGTTTCACACTACATGATGCTGCCCTTTGACCCCTGTAGTTTTTTTTCGAGGGATGCAATGAGCGGGCGGGTTACCCCTCCACACCCAACATGCCTCAGTCTGGCGAGGAGCCCATCTGCCCCAAGTTCCAGCCCAACATCTTCGACCCCTCCCGCTGCCATGACTGCCTGCGCCAGAGGCACCTGCACGCCAGCGCGGGGGCGGGTGTTGAGGTGGCACCGCAGCACAAATCCACAGCAGACACGGCACCGGAGGCTATAACCACAGCCAGAACTGGGATTGGTTCAAGCAAAGGAGTGCCGTTAACTCCGATCCTATCCCAGGCTGAGGACAGAGACACCAGCAGCAAGGTAAGAAAGAAGAGCAGCCAGAAACAGAGCTGGGTAACCAGGCAGAGGGGTGAAGAAACTGATGAGAAACCATGAGTACAAAATGTGCTGAGTGATTGGATTCACATCACAGGTGAGGTTAGATGCTGAGTCAAGGAAAACGACTGTATTGCTCATCAAAACTTTGCAGGTCAGAAATTGTTACATAAAAAATTAATTGAAACAGTTTTTTATTAAACAAAACACATTTTTATTTATTTATTTGACCTAAAACTCTGTATTCCTGTGGGTGAGTAACCAAATCGTGCGGCGCCATGATTTCATATAAACACAGTTGGTGAGATCATGTACGAGCCACTTGTGAGTAAAATGAGAAAAAGGCCAGAGGTGGAGAATGGGCGGTAACGAGGAGGAGCAGGGAGGTAGCAGTGCCTCCCGTTATAAATTAACCAAGCTGGATCACTTACTGGCCTCCTGGGAATCACTTGAAATGCTAGACAAAGGGGCAACAGATGGAGATGAAGGGAACAGTCCTATACAGTGTAACAACAGTCTGGTTTCCTCTTTATCCTGCTTCCACGACATAAGTCCAGTTGTCAGGTTGCAGTGATACAGAGGGTCCTGAGTTGTTCAGCTCTGGTTACAGACCAGTAAGTGATAGAGTCCATTTCTGACACTTGCAGGTAGTTTTAGATGCTTTTTTTTTACACAGCCTGTTCGAAGAGAAGGTTTTATGCAAGAAAACGAATGTGATGAAATATTAATGAGGAAAACCACGAGTCAGGTCGGGTTACAGAGGTGTAACCCTAATCGAAGCCTGAACATGTGAGTGTGTGTCAGAGAGGAGACAGGGGACAGACACTAGTCAGCTAACCCTCCATCCCAGGAGCCAGAGACAGATGTACAGTGTATTGTAAGTGAAGGTGAAGTCATTAACAGGAGCATCTGATTTGGAACTGATGGGATTTGCTGCGATGTTGTGATTGGCCTGTTTCTTACCTTGTCATCCTATCAGGACGATTCTGACGGTCTGTCCGTGGGGAGCAGCTGCTGTGATGTCAGTGCAGGACGTCTGGGTTATGGGGACAGCTCCTTGTGTATCCTGAGCCCAGACTGTGAGCTGTACATCTACGACGACAGCACAGACAGGTAAGGATACTGGAAGGTGATAAGTCATTAACAGAGTTTCACTGTAGACTTCAATGTCTAATGTTAGAGGTTTAGTCCGTTAGATTCAAGTGTTATCAGGTGCTGTAACACTGCAATGTGCTGCAGAGTGTGATCATAGTTAAGTTAACTCTGAATATGCTTAGTGACTTTTCACCTCTGATTTCATTTGTCATCACGTCCTTCTTTTGTCTCAATCTGTCACCTTTTGTCTTCTACACTCGTCGTTCTCCTCCGTTCTCCTCGTCCTCACAGCTGTCGAGACCTGAGCGACTACCAAGAGTTCAGTAGCTCTGTCAGTGCAGAGGACGAATACCTGCCGATCCGTCGTCGTTCAGCCGAACTCGGCATGACCAGGCTTGACCCTCCACCCCACCGGCCCAACCCTCGGGCCTGGATGGATGAATCTGAGGGCAGGGATGGCTTCAGCAGGCGCTCAGGTTGTTGTTATTGTTGCTTGGTAGAAACTGTTTAAAAAATATACTCAGGTTAATAGGGGAGTAGTGAGGTGGAGCACACGTAGTTCTTGGTAGGATCCTGCCCCAGCAGACTGAGCCTTCGGTAAACCTGTGACTTAGTGCACTTGACCAACCCATATCCAGTTACACTAAGGTGTCTTTACCTGGTCATACTGTTTGATGTCGCCAGCCGAAGTGTCCCAGAACAATTATCAGTAACACAATATATCTTTTTTTGTGTCGAGGTGGTTGAACTTTGACGTGTGTGTCTCCTATTTCTGTTCTCCTGTTTTTTACCAGCGTTAAATGAAGATAGACACCATCGTGAAAGTGGCTACTTCTCCCTTGGGAGGGCAGCAGGTGCACGATCACTTCGAGATAACAGCCCATCTGCTCCCTACCGCCATTTTGAGAGAGGACATCCCATCTTCAGCAGGAGAACCATCGAGCCCAAAGACAGCATCCCCTTCAGAAACCCAATTCTTGGTGTGGCCTCTGAAAGGCAGATACCGGAGAAGCTAGATGAGGACCTTCCTGTGGAGATACCTCCGCCTGACCCCTATGATATTGCCGTAGAGGTTGAGGCGCAAGTCGGACCTCGCTCACCGAGTCCTACTCCTTTTAAGATAGCAGAGTCGCTCGCCTCAACTGGCCGTAAAGGTTTCAGCGGCTCACCTGGCCGAGGGTACCCTTCCTCTCACACCTCTTCCTATCAGCAATCAGGACGTTTTGATTCCTCAAGGCAGAGCTCAGCTCAGCAATCCCGCTCTTCTTCTCCCTCGCGTGGAAACTTATCATTCAGACGCAGTGAATCCACCACCTCCCTCAACTTCAGTGGTGGAGGCAGGTCTCAAGGGACAGAACTAGGATCCAGAAACTCCCTACAAAGCTCACGTGCCGGACGTCTTGAGTCAGGAACTCTGCCAAGAAACTTCAAATCATTCACTTCTTCAGTCAAATCCAGCACGATTTCTGATTTTAGGAGCGCGTTGAAGAAAACAGAAAGGAACGGATCAGTGAGTGGTCGGGGTCGTGACAGCAGAAGCTCGTCTCCCTCACGGAGGGGCTATAACCCTGTGGGCCAAACACCTCTTCGCAAACCTGAAATCACCAGCACTTCATCTCAGGGAGGAGGGCGCAACACTCAATCTTTCTCTCCATCCAGGAAACATTCTGATGGTCTGCGTGACAATCACAGTTCGTCACCACCAAGGAGAAATTACAGCTCATCGCGCCAATCCCCCCTTCGTAAATCTGAGTCAGTTATGTCTCTGAATGAACGTAGTCACTACGGTCGCTGTGGATCCCCCATCAGAGAAGGCTACGATATTGAAAGCCAGGCTGTCCTGAGAAATTCAACAGCAAGGAATGGACCGGATGATGAAGAAAACGAACGTGAAAGCACCATCAAGTCTCCACCCAGACGAGGCCATGACACACCAACACAGTCCATCCTCCGTAAGACTGAATCAGGCCCTGGTTTTAGAAGTAGAAGTCATGACAGCCGTTGTTCCTCCCCTGGAAGAAGAGGCTATGAAACCTCTAGTCGCTATCAACTTAGGAAAACAGAAACCAGTGGCTCACTAAGCAGCCCCAGTCGTAACTCTTCCCCTTCAAGGAGAAGCTATGAACCGGCTTCTCCGTCTCTGCTCCGCAGGTCTGAAGTAAAGAGTTCGGTCAGAAGTCATGACAGTCACAGCGTGTTGCCTTCAAGGAAAAGCTATGATGGTCCTCACCTGCGCTCACAGTGGAAAACAGGGAGTAGCAGTAGGAATCACAACAGCCGCAACTCTTCTCCCTCTGGAAGAAGCAACCGTGACCCACCGGGCTACTCAGTCCTCAGAAATGCAGCGAATGGAGACTCCAGTGGTTCCTCTCAGAGAAAAAACACCTATAATGACTCAAAATCTGACTCCAAACAGTCGCCACACTCCTGGCGGGAACTGTCTTATTCCCGCAGCTCTTCGTTATCTCGTGCGGCTTCGCCCTCTAGGCAGAACGCCAACGGCAGCAGAACAGCTTTTGCCACATTGGAAGTACCCAGGAGCCCAAAAAGCAGCATCAGATCTGGGGTTGGTAGACATGTGCCTGATGATCACAGCCCATCTCGTAATGACAGGAACCCATCTCCTCGCACGCGGAGCCCTCCTTCTTCACCCCACATTCAAATGCGGGAGCACACCTCCTCCCAGAGCTCCATGGAGTCCTCGGGGTCGGGCCAGCTGTCGGTGGGGTCCACAGGACGGAACAGGGAGGAGTACGCCATGATGGCTGACCTGCCGAAAGTCAAAATGATCCATCAGAGGGAGGGTCCAGGTTCTGTGGGGCCACCTGTGAACCAGCAGTCCTCTCGGCGACAGGAACTCTTCAAACCAGCCAGGTCAGACTTACGTTACACCGCAAAGAAATAAAGTTGGAATCTTTAAAAAGTATTTAAACATTACCTTGGTTGTCATGTGTATTTATGGCATTCAGTGGTGTATATGACAAGCTCCTGGAGTTAATCTAGATGATGTTTTTAAAACGCTCATCAGTTTTGTGTTTTGTGACTTACTGTTTGTGATGTTCCAGCCACTCCCTGAGCAAACACCCCTACAGAGAGTGGGAAGACACGGTGGACACTGAAAGAGAACGGCACTGTGGTGGCAGTGGGTTTCTATCTCGAGCTCACTCCTCCACCTCCCTGCAGGTAGGAAGGAGACATTTAGCAATGTGAGATCTTTTACGTCTTTTCTCTGATGTGGCTGTCAACTGCATGTTTTACTGGACTCATCTTGAAATAACAAACCCTGGCAAAATAATACATTTTGTAAAAGCGTTAATACACCAACTAAGGTCCCTGCAGGACTTTTCAAAACACAGAGACAGAAGACTGAGATCAGCAGCCGTATAGAAGGTGGTGCTGGAGAATGCAGATTAAATCCATGCAGGAGTATGCGCACACATTAAAGCTCCTTTTCTTCCTGTAAACTATAATCCATTGCAGTGGACCTGAGGTTTTCAGGTTAATGCTTAACCACAGCTTTCACATTCCATACACCAGAAAATGTCTGTGATGTGAAACTTTGGAGGTTTCGATATTTGTTCGGTCGACATCAGTGATCTTCATAATAACTACAGGCTGTTCCCCTGCAGAGGTCTGGCAGTCCCACAGCAGATGAGGCCAGTTCTTGGAAAGGTAATCACCACAGATCAGAACAAATGCAGGTAAGTGCTTCAGCCAGTCTCCAAACTGTAAATGTGTGTGTATGTGTCATATGAGGAGTGAAGTTATATGGTTTTCATTTTCTGATATCCATAATATTTGTATTGATCATAATAAGCCTGCAGCACATGTGTGAATGGGAGTTTATTGCAGTTTAGTCTATTTTAATACAAGCTGTGTTTCTGTGATATGTTTACTGGACACGTTGCCAGTTTGTCTCTTACTCCATAGCGTTTATTGCACCTGGCAACCTAATGTGCTGCATATCTCCACTGTAAGCCTTTAAAAATCATCCTCTAACAGCTGGTTGCTGTGTGTCTGCAGACTTCACCTACACCCTGAAGGGATTTCATAAGACTGACTGAGCTTTGTCAGTTCTGGTCTGCTGGGGCATGTGTTGAAATTCCTGAACTGAAACCAATAGCTGCTAAGAGAGGCTTTTTGGAGGGAGGGTGCACCTTTGTTTGCAAGCCCAGAGATATTCAATGAGGGAAATATACCAAGTAAATAAAAATGTTCCATGTGTTTGGAAAGTAGGCGATAACAAAACTTTTCCATGTCGTGAACCTTCAAGAAGTTTTGGTTCCAGAAAGAGCGAAGGAGTGATACCTCATACCGAACAGACGTTTTATACGTTTTCAGGTTGCAAACGCAGTTCTGTGTGTGATTAATCGAGACTAAAATAATACTCGTGTGGCTGGGGACCCCACCTAGTCCCTCTGAGTTCCTGGGGGTGGTCAGACACCGGTTTTAGGGCCAGCACCGTGCGGTTAGGTACGGGCTTGTTTTCGAAAAACGATCTTCGCGGATCCGCCCAGGAAGTGGCAGACGGGGCAGCGAGGGCAACGTTAGCTTCTCACGACCTGTCAGAAAGTTGAGGAAAGACAACTTTTAAAGGGTTTTAGTCATGTGTAGTCGTGTGGATCCACTTTTCCATTAACACCGCACAGAGACTCAGCTCTGGACGTTGGCGGGTCGCTGGATTAGCTAAATTAGCTCGGCTATGAATGGCGGGCTAACGCCAGTCCTCGGCGACAAAACACGGGATAGTAAAAAATTTTTCACCGAGACTTTTAAAGTTTGCTGGGCTGTGAGGTTAGGATACAGGAAGGGTTTTATTTCCGTGAGTTGACGGTACTTTTCTTTTGTCTTCATTTTACCCTCTGGATCCTGTTATCATGACGGTAAGTCGAGTTGCACCTGAAAAAAGAGTCTCTTCCTCCTGAATTGATTGTTTTTCAAATGGAGTTTGGTCAGGGTGTGTAGAAACCAACTTAGCTTTCACACTGTGGTCAGTTTATTAGGTACACCGCGTTCAAACCCAGTCAGTCCAGCACAGAAGACCTGCATTAGACCAGTATCAGTAAATGTGGGCTCTACTTTGAGCCGCTTCTCATATTTAACCCAACCTCACTGATATAAACGGCAGGGACAAAATAATAGAAACACCTGTTACTATCACGCAGAGCAGCCAGAACTGATGATCCAGGTGAGTGAACAGCTGTGAAACAGTCTGATCACCTTCATGCCAGGACTGTTGGATTGGACCGACTGGGTTTGAGGTAACTAGATGTTCCTCATAAACTGACAGCTGACAGCCAGCTGTGACACATGTTTAGTGTGTTCACAGTGTATTTATGCATCATCATCACTTTTAATTCACATTGTCCAGAAAGGTGGTTTATTGAAAACACACAGAAACAAAGAGCAGACCTGAGGACAGGGCTGTAGTGATGGGAAGAGTGGGTACTGACTCAGACTAACACCAGCGTCTGACCCTTTTCCTAAGCAAGGTCATGGATCTGAGAGCACGTGACGAGGACGAACGTTGTCCCATCATACCAGATCCTGCCCTTTTTCTGTGGCCGCTCCCTGACCCTGCTCATGGGCTTGTGTTGACTAGAATACATGAATTTCTGATGAGGTTTGAGGGGTCGTGGCTTGTTCCAGCAGCTAATTCTCATATGCACAAAGAGATTTGGGAAAAGAGGAGAGAAAACACTTTGCACTATCACTTTTTAATCTCCTTTTATCTTAAAAAATGCTGCCGTCATCCTCTGCTTTGTTTTCTGCATTGCCAGGCACAAGCAGATATGACCCAAGCATTACTTTGGAATACAGTTTGTGCATATTATGTTTGTGTTTAGTGCAGATATCCAACAATCCCAAGTCTTGAGTGTCTTAAACCACTGACACATGATTTATTAATGATAAGAGGCTGTTTAAATGGAAAACAAAGCTTGTAAACTACAGAAAGAATCTTCTGAACATAACACTGCTCACAAATCTTCTCCCTTTTCCTGATCTGTTCTGTTTCTGACCTTTACATTTGTCAGATTAATGATCATTGTATAGAAGAACTGGCTGCTATTGTGGTTTAGAAGAGCACAAGTGAAGCCAGGAAGGGAGTATGTAAATAGAAAAAGGGGTATTTAGAGATGACAGAACTGTATATGAGACCGCAAACAAAACGAAAGGAGAAAGAAAACAGAGCAAACAACAAGCTGTTGTGACAGAGAGAAAAAGCAAAGGGGGATGAGACGAGATGACAAATTCAGGCAGATAAGCAGCGTCAGGAATGAATGTTTCCTAATCTTAATGTGGGTAGTTCGTGTTTTCGTCTTTGTGTCACTGTGTCAAAAGCAAAGAAAGTGCCAGTTCCTGGAAACGCTGTGGAGCAGCTAAAGCACGTTTTATTTTAGCTCCTGAATTCCTTAGTTTCATCCCTGCGCTGACGTGCAGCTCCAGTTTCCAGATCTCTCCGCCTGCTGTCGGATATTTTTTTTTGTCCTCATGATTTGCAGACGCATTTGTTTCCTGTGTATTTTCACGTCTCATATGCAACTTTCTCTGCAAATGTTGCCCCTTTTTCATTTGCAGTGCAATGGAGAAGCAGCCTGCTGAGATATTACATGAACCAGAGCTTTGTTGAACGATGTCAGTGTGGATTATGATCATCATGTTAAATAGCAGATAATATTCAGTCATTTACAGACCCTGCCCTCACCTGTTCCAATGTACCTGTTAATGAAAGACGTTTATGTCCTTCATGAAAAAATACATCAGCAGCACTGGAGCTATTGTTTTCATTGACAAGACAATGAATTGTGTAGAGATTATGGAGTAAGCACCACCCTTCCATATGGAGGTGCAGTCTTCTTTGTTCTGTTTGTTCCTAGTCTTTAGTTTGTTTCTTGCCGTTTCCTGTTCACTTAAACCCTTGAAGACCTGATTGTGATGACGGGCTTTACAGAATAATGACCTTTTGATTCACGCAGACAAACAGAGTTTCTCCTTTCAAGTTTTGTAACATTTTTGTCAGACACTGAAGGTGACACTGTTCTTCTGCCTCGCAGCCCGACCTCCTCAACTTCAAAAAGGGATGGATGTCGAAACTGGACGACAGCGGAGAGGTAACACCCTCGGTCATATCCTGCGCTCCCTCTGCTCCTGTTCCTAATGAGAAAGGCTGTGTGTAAGGCGATAGTGGCAGATTAGTCCTGTATCACACTATTAGCTTGGTGGCTTCATGTCTCCTGTTTGATATGCTTGAGTGAATGAGCTTCTCACTTCTAACTTCATACTCTGCTGATGTACAAAGGGCTTCCTGATTTTTTTTTTAGACCGGGTTTACCGTAAAAATAGGGTGGATTTTATTACAGGTCTAGTGATTTCCTCTTTTTTGTTACTCGTGGTGTCGTCAGCTTAATGTGTGTGAATCCAGAACCTGGCTCAGCCTATCGGTCTGCCGTAGACCTCCATTGTTGTCCAAAAACTATTAAAAACCCAGCAGGGAGCCACACCGCTGACCTGGCTCACATGGTTCTTCCTCACCAACAATGGGAGGCCCATCTTTTTCCAAAAACCAGCTCCAGACGCTGAGAACGGCCGTCACTGTTTACATGCTCTGATCTCTTCAACTTCCTCAGTCAACTTTATTCATTTATGGTGCAGTGTGGAATACGCCTTACAACCAAATCATAACACAGTTATTCAAACTACCAAATCTAGTTGACAGACCAGCAGTGATGCTGCTAGAGCTCTGCTGTGTCTGTTCTGTCTGCTCTGCTGGCTGCACACGACAACGTCTGGAGCTGCTTTAGCAAATAACACCTGTCCTGTTAGAGCTGCTGATCTCACTTTAGTCCCGTATTTATAGATATCTTTTGTGTTTAGTGGAAGAAGCATTGGTTTGTTCTGACTGATGCTGGACTGAAGTACTACAGAGACTCGACTGCAGAGGAGGTATCTTTTTGTTCTTTTCCGTGTATAAGTAGTGAAATTCATTCAAAACGTGATTGTGAGAAGATTAACAGCTATATTTAGTTTGTTTCTGTAAGTGTGAAAGAAACATGGTCTGTGTCTGTGGTGAAAGTGTTGCTGTGTTTTCTCTGCAGAAAGACGACATGGATGGGGAGATTGACCTGAAGTCCTGTATGAAGGTGTCTGAGTTTAATGTGGAGAAGAACTATGGCTTTCAGATCCAGGTAATCCTCCCTTCAGTACACTGCGTATGTAACGGTTCATGTTCATCCCTTTTTGTCTTCCCCAACCACGTCTGCTCCCACTTCTCCTCGTTATTCCGCTATCTCGGCTCACGTTTCTGTGGGTATCGCCTCCACCTTCCTCTCTCTCAGGTCGTCTTTATCATTTCCATCTCATCCCAGTCCTGTCACGGCTTTGTCTCCTTAACCTGTTTCCTGTTTCGTTCTCCAGACGCAGGAAGCTGTGTTCACGCTCTCAGCCATGACGGCCGGGATCAGGAGGAATTGGATCGAGGTTTTAAAGAAGTGTGTCCGGCCCAGCAGCTCTCCAGACCTCACACAGTAATTCCCATTTGAATTGTTAAATAGAAACATATAAATGTAAATACTAAATGATCTTAGTGCAGGGTAAACTGCACTTTGTAACAGATTTCATGCATGTCAGATTTTTCTCAGGCTAAAATTCAGAAATATAGTTTCAGACAGATGTGACCTCTCAGGCTGTTCAGTTCATATAAGCAGTGATAAGATGGTACTTTTCCTCTTTATCAGCCTTAAAAAGCAGCGGTTTGTAGAGGTTGAATTCTTTCCTGGTTAGTTTCGAAGTTCTTGCTCACAGCCAGTACATTTTTGGATCGCTCCTCTGAGGCGTAGCTGCAGCTCAGCCCCGACTAAACACAGTCACACTGTTACTGACACACATCTGTCTCAGCTGCTGTGTACTTTGGCTGTTGCAGATGAATCAAAGTTTCATTAATTACCGACAGTATGCACTTTTCTCTGTTTTCATAATGACTCACCCACAGCTCTGCTTGTTCATGCTGGAGCTTTTGTGTGCTGCTGATTTAGCTACTTTAACAATCCTGATGAGTTCGTCACTGATCAGCAGAAGAAGAAATTGTTTTTATTTCAGTTTTCCTGATTTGTAATTCATGTATCTGTCTAATCTTGCCCAGATTGCCCGACAGCAGCAGCGACAAAGAAAACACCCATTCACGTTTTCAGCTCTCATCCCGTCGCCCATCATCACGTTACAGCGACGTTCCAGCAGAAGCTCAGACCTCCACGCCACTTGCCCAGCGAACGTTTGGCTGCGTTGAATTGTCACCTCTTCCCGCCTCCACCAGCCCCCTCCCAGCCAGTCAGAGAGAAGCAGGAGAAGGGCAAGGGAGGGAGCACAGCCAGTGGCAGGAGGAGAGGAGCACAAGCAGCCAGTGGGAGGCTGTGCTGTCCAGTAAGGCCACTGGTGGAGGATCGAACCAGAGGCTGCACTTGGAGGATGAAATAGAGAAGAAGTGGGCTGAGATTGAGCGCATGACAATAAAGGAGAACAGATCTATACCACCAATGGGAGCACGATCTTCCAGCCAGTCAGCCAATGAGGCGCTGCAGAGGGAGGTAGTGCGTGGAGTTGATTTTCCAATTTGCAAATTAATTCAAATGCAAATTAACCCTTCATCTGTCTGGATGAAGTTTCCTGTTTTCCTGCTTTTTAACACTATTTCCCTATTTCAGCAGAGTTTTCCATCTGAAGGCATGTGCAGTGGAAAACTGAAAATAAACACTGATGAGGCTGAAATTTGAGTGATATGGGAAACGCTGCTGAAGCTCCTGTTTGTTCTGCCTCTGTGTGTTGTGCTGTTTGTGCATCTTAGTTTAAATCTTGTGTTTTCACTCTGGCACAGAGACACATGATACGCAGGCTGAGCTGCAGTGGAAGGCTGAGCAAAGAGAACACTTCAATCAAAAAAGAAAAGAAACCCCGATGTTTCCTTTGTGTTTAAATCTCTTCATCTAGAATCTGATTGGACGGGCTTTTAAAGGTCACCAGAGAACAAGACTGATGTTTAAACGATATGAACTTTTACTGCACCAGCAACTCTAAACTCCAGCTGGTCCACAGTGTCCCAGGTCGCAGTCAAATGAACACCGGCATCATCAGGGTTCATAAGTCAGTGGGGAGGACTGACCATTTTCTCCTGAGCTCTGTTTTCATTTCGTCCTAATCCGAACCTTCCACTGCCAGCACCCACCTGACTCCCAGCATCACATTTAAAGTTACGCTGACCAGCCGCCGTCCCCGGCCCCCGTCGCTCAGTGGGCTTTACCTCTGTCTTTCTTCTCTCAGGTGGCGTCACTGAGGCAGCAACTGCAACAAGAGGGAGGGGGAGGGCGAGGTTTGGGAGGAGTGCAGGGCGGCTGTGGCCCCGAGGCCCCCTGCAGCCGCAGCCTGGCATCCATGGAGCGCGCTCACAGACACGCGCTGGAGGAGCTGCAGAGGCAGCACGAGCGCCATATTAAGGAGCTGGAGAGCGAGAAGGAAAGGCTGCTGCTGGAGGAGACCCAGGACACCGCACGAGGTCAGTCAGAGCGTGGGTTGTTTTACTGGACCTTTAAATGACTGATCAGTGAGAAGGTCAGGAAGAACTGGGTTGGGGGCAAAGGTCAGGTAGAGTTCACCACTTCCTTGGGCTGGTTTTCTTATGAACCTCCTCTGTGGTCAAATGTGTGAAAAGCTTTTCAGACAGCACAGTGTTTTTCTGTGTGTTTCAGTGATGGAAGCTTTGAAGAAAAAACACCAAGAGGAGCTGGAGAGAGAAGTGGAGAGAGTCAAGAGACTGAACAGCGGCGCGCTGGACTCTCAGAGTTTGCGAGCTCAACAGCAGTGAGTAACTTCGGATCAGTGTGGTAGAGACGGGCTCTGTACACCACAAATACTTGTGGGCACAGTAAACTGGCTGCACATTCAACCAGTCTTCATGTCTGTTAGCACGACAGAGGATCCATCAAGAAGCCAGTCTCTCTGTACAGGCCGAGTTCACTTGGGCTTTAAAGTGAAAACTGGTCGACCACAGGAGGTTTTGTGTGAAATAGCAGGTCAAATGTTCAGACTCTTACGATCCAGAGTTCCTCGTCTAAGTCCGGCCTTGTCTAAGGGCATTGTCGCAGCGTCCACTGGCTCCTGTTGGGCACTTCAGGAATGTGAAAGAATTTGGTCAGAGATTAGTTTTTCTTTGTGAGCGTCACAAGGCCTCAGTGGCTGCTACTGGAACCTGCATTTTAGGGCTTACCTGAGTTGCCTACTCTGCAGTTTTCTCTGTGCTCTTCCTTATTTTTGTGGTTATTGGGTCATGAGCAGTAAAGATGTTGTAAACCACAGTAGGAAATGATTGCCTCATGAAAAAACACTCATACTTTTCCCAGCGTGGTGCTGTTATTAAATGCAAAACACACTATATAATAATATTTGTCATAACTTTAGAAGTTCACATTAAGTGCAGAGCAGAAAAAATGGAGCTAGAATTGAATAGGAAGACTTCGCTGACATATTTCCACATCTGTATTTTTGCTGCTCTGACAGTAAAGAGAAAGCCCGTAATGTAACAGTCCAGCTGAGGAGTTTACATGTTGTCTGTAAAACTGCAGGGCAGAAACCCAGTCGTTGCAGAGAGAGCTGGCTGGACTGTCTGAGCGCTACTCTCAGAAGTGTCTGGAGCTGAATCGAGCTGAGCAGAACAACGCCGAGAGAGAGAGGGAGATCAGCCGCAGAGAGAGAGACATGGAGCAGCTGAAGAAGGAGAACCAGGTGAGTTATCAGTAGCAGGGTGGGAGCAGGTGACGCAAACAGTGTTTTTATCTTTAGGTCATGACTAAGTCGAATGAAGGATTGAAGGTTTCTGAACCATTACTCTGTTACACATTCAGATCTGACATCAGTCCTTTGCCACACATTATCCCAGTGCTAAAAAGATTATCTTTCATGCAACTCTGGAGTTTGTAGTATGGTTTAAAAGACTGGTCATCACTGTCTGGAAATGTAGGGCAAGCGGTGGGCATCATTCAAAACTACTAAACCCAAATATTTTCCTCTGCAGAACCTAAAGGCCCGTTTGACGGAGGAGATCAGCCGCAGGCGATCTGCTGTCACAGATCAGGGCTCGGGCGACAACAAAGACAGGCTGCACTGTGAACTGGAGGTATTGAACCGATGAGGATGGTCTGGGTCTGGAATTTGTTTCACTTTACATTGAGAAACCCTGCGTTCATTTCAAACATTCATTGTGTGTTTTTACAGGATAGACAAATAGATACTGTATTCATCCCCCATGGGGGAGATTCAGATTGTCCTGCTGCTCTCATATCAACTTTAACATAGAAATTATACTATAAAATAAAATATGAAATATAATAAACAGATAAAGTCACTCAGTCAATAACATATAACATATATCAACAGTTAAACAGTCTAATGGCTGTGGGGACAAAGGATCTCCTCAACCTCTCTGTTCTGCAGCTCAGTGAGATGAGCCTCCCACTGCAGCTGCTGCTCTGTTTAGTCAGTATATATTGTAGAGGGGCTGTTTATTATTGTTTAATATAGAAAGCTGCTTCCTCCACATCTGCTGCTCCACCACAGTTCTGAGAGGGTCCAGCCCCCTGCCCAGCACAGAACTGGCCTTTTTCTCCAGTTTGTCCAGACTGACTGGCGTGGTGCTTTTGTTCTCCTACAATCCTAAAAAAGAATCTAAGTTAAAAGCAGCACTAACTGGACAAATCCAATAGCTGACTAGTCCCTGGAAAAAGCAGTTCACTGAACGCCTGCACGTCATCTAAGAACTATTTCTGTACAGTCACTTCAATTCTCTTCTCACCCAACAACTTCTATAAGAATAAAAGAAAAGACACGACCAATTTCGTTAGTCTGGTAGTTGCACGATTTCACCTTTTACCGTTTATCTAATTAAAGTTTGGTAGATTAGATTATGCAGCATGTCTAGTTTCAGTTTTTTACTCTTTGGGCAAACAGCACTGACTTGTCAGGCATCGTCTGTAGCAGCACATTCATTTCTCCTTCAGTGTTGCAATTTTCAGAGTATGAAGGGAATGTCACAATAAAGAGAAACTGGCCAGAGCTCTGAGTTATGTGCTGCTTAAATGACAGAGAAAAGCCACTGGATGTAGTCATTCTAAGACCTTAGGGCAGAAAGATATTTTTCTGTGTCGTGTTATTTTTTGTGTGTTTATTTTTGGCAGTAAAAGAAAACCACCCTGTTGTTGTTGTTGTTGTTGTTGTTTTCCTCTCAGGTTCTTCTCAGGGTGAAAGAAAACGAGATAGAGTACTTACACAAGGAGATCAGCTGTCTGAGGAATGAGCTGCAGTTTCTCAACACGGTACTGATCCTGTGGGTTTTATTTGTTTCACTGAGCCTGAGGCGACCTGTGTGCTGCTGTGTGTATGTACAAGTAGCTGCAGACCCCTTCACTTATTGCACACTGTTGTACATTTAACTCATTTAGGAAATGGAAGAAGTCTGGAACCTCCAGGACTCTTCTGGACAAACTGAATAACGGGGCATATTTTTATCAGAAAGTGTTAAACTTGACAGTAGCAGAATGAAGAACTGTTGATGCTTTTGCCTCACAGGAGAAACGGCTGGCCTGTGAGCGATACACAGAGGTGCAGGAGGAGCTGAGTGGGGTCAAAGGCCGGAGCGAGCGAGAGATCCAGAGCCTAAAGGAGCACCTGAGGCTGGCCATGGCTGCTCTGCAGGAGGGGCAAAAACTGGGCAACAGCCTGGACCACTGAGAGCCTGTTGCTGGTACTGAAGCTGTGGCTGACACGGTGACAGGTGTGGACAGGTGGAGCGCAGGAACGGAGATGTCCACTAACTTGTATTTGCTGGATCTGACAAATTCTTTCTGTTGACTTGCAGGTCTGTCTGCACCATAGTGACTGAATCAAAGAGGGATCCAGAGAAGCAGAGGAGACGGTTGTCCTGGCTGTGAGCAAATCAGAGTGCCTTAGTTTCAATCATCCTGCCAATGAGCAGCATAGAGTAGCTGTTAGCTGGTTTCGTTACACTGGGCCACACATGATATAAAACTGCACTTTTCATGTTTTTTTTTGTTTTTTTTTAGCTTTTGCTTTTGTGAGTGTAAGTGTGTATGAGTACGTGTTTGGTCTGAAAACTGGAATATTTGTTGAGTGACTTTTTTCTATCAGGTCTTGTAGATAGTATTTGTTTTTTCTTTACGTCCGTGTCTTCTGCCAGGGGTCAGCACGGTTACAAAGAGCTACTGTCCTCTGCGTTTTCTGATGTACAGCTTTTCAGTCATGTTTACTCTGAAAATGGCACACGTTTCTTTAGAAATGAGAGCGTCAATGAGAGATATCATTTGCTGGAATCTTTTTTTTTTTTTTTTTTTTATTAGTTTATACAGGTGCTTATGTTTTATTGTTTTTGTGAATGCACACTTTTTGGAAAAAATACTGGGATCCTTGCAGGATATGTTGGTGAAAGTTTCAAATTCCTGGCAGGGTGAATGGGAAGTTGCTTGTATGGAGGCAAATTTAGGCTCAACTTTCTTTGGAGATGCATGTAAAAGCTGTTGAATGAATGTCAGATGTCTTTATTTTAAAGCAGGAAGTTTCCAGTCTCTCCTGCTCTCATTTTTGGCATTTATGTGCCGTCACCACAACAAATGACAGGTGTTGCATTGATGAGCCAATTTTTTTATTGACTGTATGTTTTGTGATAAAATGACTTATCTACCTGTCTTTTGAAAAGTGTTTTCATATTTAATATACTGACGAGCCTGTATCATCTTTGTAAGTTATACACATTTTTGCAACCAATAAAAAAGTTCCACCGAAACACTTTTGATCTGTACGTCGTATCAATACACCTACACCTGCAAATGTTCGTTCATTACATACAAGGACATTATTTGTTTAAAATTAAAGCAGAGCAGTTTCACCATTATAGAAACTGCTATAAAATGTAATTGTCTAATACAGTTTTATCTCGGGTCTATGTGCAGATGCTGTATGTTGTAATGTGTTACGAGCACCTTCTTTAATATTCTGTCCATCATTCTGCCCATGTTGGAAATAAGTTTTTGCATCAATATCAGTTGGATTTCTGTGAGAAATGGCTCATGAATAAACTGTTTTAATCAAATTAAATATTGAACACCTTGGTGTGTCATGCAGTTCATAACAAAAGCACCTGGTGTTTCCAAGTTTGCATGTCATAGGTTTAACTTATTATAGCGGGCGCGCTCCTGTCTTGACGCAGCTTTCCCTCCAGGTGGCGCGTCTGTGTTTCTCAACATAATTAAACCAACGAAGAAGTACAACCGGAAGCGGTTCAACGGCAGCAGTCATGGCGTCCACAGCGGCGACCCGAACGGCAGCTGGTGCCGCTAAAGTCGTTAAGCCGCTTTTTAGTCGAGATCTGGACGAAGCTAAGCGCAGGGTCCGGGAGCTGTACCGGGCCTGGTATCGAGAGGTCCCGAACACAGGTGGGTCAGTCCGCTGTGGCGGGTTAAAGGCGTAAAAAGCCGCGTCAAGGTCGCGTCTGTGCGGATAACGTTAGCTGCTAGCATATAGCAACAACATAGACGGTCCGAAAACAAAAACACGGTCGGTTCTAATCGAAAAAACTAAAGAAATAAAGAGAAAACGTTTGAGGCTGCAGGTGTGTAACCTTTAAACAAAATAGTAATAATACTGTGATTTGCTTACAATGAACGAAGAATATTTGTGTCCTTCCAGATGCAGTTTATACCTGTCAGTTTTCATCGTTTGCCTAAATTTCTATTTACAGGAAGACGTTTGAAACTATTTCAATATTGACCCGTGAGCCTTTAAATCCACTTTAATACTGTGTGTAAACTAGAGAAGCACAAACTGAGGCTGTTTCTATGGAGCTGACAGGACAGAAGCTCAGTCCCGTTAAAACAGTGTCTACAAGTAAAAACCCAAACCAGCAACTGATTTATTCGTCTCTCATATAATCAAAGCCTGATAGACTTTTCCTCTGTGCCGTAGCCTCCACTGTTGTACAGCAATATGTGTTATGGAACCACATCTGCCTTATCCTTAAAAAAAAAAAAGTTGATGTGATGGAAACTCTGACTTTTCTATTGTTTGTTTTTCTGCAGTTTCAACGTTTCAGCTGGACATCACAACACGTCAGGGAAGAGACAAAGTGAGGGAGATGTTCGACAGAAACAAGCATGTCACCGACCCCCGTGTGATCGACATGCTGGTCATCAAGGTAAACACAGCCCCACGATAATTTATACTTAGTCACTAATCATTTTAAATCAATAACTGAACTAATATGTGGCGAGTTAGTTTCTTACAAGTGCTGGTGGATCTAAATTGCTACCTAAGTTGAATAAATGCTGGTTGTTATTAGAACAACAATAGGCTGGTTAGTCTTGGACCTGCTAAAAGGGTTTCTGTGCATGTTATTTATTCCTCAGGGGAAAATGGAACTCCAGGAAACGATCCACGTCTGGAAGCAGAAGACCCATGTACTGCGCTATTTCCACGAGACTGAGGAACCTCGTCCCACTGACTTCCTGTCTAGATTCTACAGGGGTCATGACCCATGAACTGTGTAGCTGTCTGCTGGCCACCAGTCCCACTTTGCTTGTGTCTAGTGTGACAGATGTTCCCCTTTTCTGTAAATACACGCTTAACTCTCACACACCTAAAGTTGCGTCTTTTATTCGGAGTGAAACATTTATTGTGTTTATCCTAAAGTGGCTGTTCAGCCAAAAACATGTTCTCACTTTACCCACAGTGTGCTCGACAGTTTTTTCTTTCATATTTAATGAAGACATTCACATCAGTTTTTCATTAGGAGGGGCCAAAACAGTGTTGACACCCAGTGGACAACACTGTTGCTAATAATAACAAAAGATTCATTTAGATTTTGCATGACCTGTTCCTTTAAAATAGTAGTGAAGAACTACTTTTGTTGTTTTACATGTACCGAGGGCGGCACCTACAGGAAATGCATATTTTTTTAACTGTTCCCAAATCTTCTCAGAAAGACTGTTTCTTTTTCTCTTCTGGTTATATTTTGATCAGTGGTTCATTGAAAGAAAACATTAAGACAGTAAAATGACAAGACTGACTGAGAGAACACCAACACTTTGTATGAGGGACTGTCTCTGTTTTATGAGCACACAAATGCCATCAACTTGCACCGATGTCCAGTGAGCATTTTCTGCATTGCACAATTGCTATTCCCTTTATTAAGACTTCTGTAGTGCATGCAAATACAGTACAATACAGTCAGTCTGGGACAGCCCTATCTCAGTGTTTTCAACAGCAACAACCCTGAATACAGTGCACACACAGGCGACTTGAACACACGGCGGAGGGAACTCCAGGAAGGCATTTATCTGCTTTGACGCTCTTAGACTGTTTCCAGTGGTAGTGACATAACAAGACGGTCTGTGGAGAAAAGAGATCTTTCATTACTCATTGTTTCATCTGATAATTGTCTCAGTTCTTTGTCATATTCTTACTTGGATAATGTTATGTTCAATATTCATACAATTCCTTCATTTCTTTAGCTCAAATATGGTTGGGAACAGCTTCAAAAAGTCAAAATGAGCACAGGAAGGCACCGTAATGGATTATACTCCCCTGTCTCCTGGTGCATTTGAACACTTAGAGGAAAATCAGACCTGTAATGCTTTTTTTTAATGTTTTGAATTAGTTTCAGATGTGAAGCTATAATTTTGAGAAAAGTAATATTTACAATTGAATATACTGGCAGCTGAACTTGGTTTACAACTGGGGTTAGAGAAAAAAACCCTTAAACTCATAAACACGACTTTCAAATAAAGGGGAGGTCTGATGTTTACGCTTGTCCTCAAATGCAGCATCAGTATAGTGTCTGGCTGATTACAGCTGACCCAGTGCATTACAGACATTGAGAAATTGTGTGTGTGTGTACTCACAACCACAATTCACACTGAATCCCACAACTGAAGCCGGTGGTACCTGACAGCAGGGAGCCTACAGACCCCTCAGTCATCGTCGTCATCGTCCTCGGGGACAAAGATGTCGTGCTCCTCCAGCAGCGCTGCAAAGCTCTTGCTGATCTGAGTCCCCACATACAAGAAGGGCACCACTACCAGAGCAATCCGGATAAGGCCGAAGGGGGTCTGCTCCCCAGTGTCACACATCCCACCATAGAAACAACCAAGTTAGTTCATGTCAAGCAGCTTGTCCAAGGCTGACCTGCACTACATCTGTGAGAAACCTGCAGTAGACGTGTTTACTAAACTCTTCCCAGCAGCAGGGGTTGTTTATTTCTTTCAGTGTGAGTCTATTCCTGCAGGGAGAGCTCCTCTCCTTATGTACACATCACCCCAACCCTTCACAGCTGCACTCACCTTCTTGGGTTTGGGCAGAATGGCACCGGACGAAGTGCACACGACTGTGCGGAGCGGGGTCACGCACCTCCCCGGCAAGGTGGAGGGGGCCAGCGGCGAGGAGCGGCCGTTTCTGAGGGCCGACAGTCTGGCCAAGCGACCGAGGGCCGACGCCATGTTTACAGCCTTTGCTGCAGCAGCAATGCGGAAAAAACGGAGACTATATGTTGGAAGTGAAGGAAACAACGCCCCCCTGTGGTGATGTAACGACAGTGTCTAATATAAATTCGTATTGCTCTACATTTATCCGATAACTTCTGTATAGAAGTATATAAGGTATACAACTACCCAGCAGTACATAAAGTACTTCAAATTAGAAGTATATAAGGTAGTTAACGTCAGCTACCCAGCAGTATATAAAGTACTTCAAATTAGAAGTGTATAAGGTACTTTTTGGATACTTCAAGTACATTTGGATGATGGTCCTTTTACTGCAGTGACATTTGGAGTGCAGGACTTTTACTCTGTGGTACTTCTACTGTTACTGCAGTAAGAGTAGCAGTCCTTCTTACATAATAATACATAATATTAACTAATATGTTAAAGGATAAAATCAACATTGCGCCCCCTGCGGGACCACGTGCTTATCTACACCGGAACCCACGTGGTGGTTGATCTCTTCTCACGCGTTTTTAGTCTCCGGGATGATTTCTCGTCATTAGTTTGTAGTTTGGGTCGCAGCACGGAGCTGTAGTCTGTAGTATAACATGTCCGGAAAGTTCGAACTGAAAATCAACTCCCAGTTCGCCCAGAAATATGAGAAGTACCGACAGAAAGAAGAGCTACAGCGGCGTAAGTCTGGGGGCTAACGGCGGCTAAGCTAGCATGCTAACAGCCCAGCGCGGTGCGGCAGGTTTTTGTAGTTTCTGTGGTTTTCTGTGGTTCGGGAGGATAATGTGTGTGTTTGCTTTGTCCTGCAGTGAAGGACCGATACGGAGACCGAGCCGAGGACAGTGAGTCCGAGTCGGAGTCCAGTTCTGGTGACAGTGAAGTGGTTAGCATCTCACATTTTCTGTTTTATAGAAACGGGACATGTTTACATGTTTACACTGGGTCAGACCCTTCACGCTCTGTATTGAAGTGTAATTTGATACGAATTAAATGGTTTTTTACACATCAGCCTTCACTCAATAACCTCAGAGTCCTCAGGTCCTCATGTGGCTCCAAGTTGGACTCAGCTAGTTCCTGTTTGTTTTCATTCCCCTGAGATGTGTCTAGAACTAGACTGGAGTCCACCTGGGACACACTGATCTGATTAAACTGAGTTTAGAAAGACACACACCTGTGTATATAAGGTCCCACAGTTCACACTGCAGGTCTGGACAGAAACCAGGGTGTGAAGTCCAGGTACTCTCTGTAGGGGATAAAACCAGGTCCAAACCAACTGTGCAGATTGTGAAGGGATCTAAAAATGTTCTGAGGCCCCTGTGCACATGTGCACGCACACATCCATATTTATTAACACAGATCAGGAGAGTCCCTATGTGAGTTCAGACTGTCACTAGATAACGCTGCCTCAGGCCTGTCCTGCTCTGCTCAGTAATCTGCCTTTTTTTTGGCCTCTGCAGGAACTGGACCCTGAGGTTGAAAGAGATTTTTACAGAACCTTGTCGCTGCTGAAGAAGAAGGATCCAAAGATCTATCAGGAAGATGTAACGTTTTACTCAGAAGGTGATTTATTAAGTGTCTCCCCCCCTTTTGATTTTTCTGTCACTGTTTCACAGGCGTTGAGACTGATCTCAGTCTGTTGCTTTCAGGAGCAGACGCCAGTGACGAGAAACATTCGGCCTCAAAGAAAACAGTGAAGCCCATGTACCTCAAGGACTACGAGCGTAAAGTCATACTGGAAAAAGAAGGGTGAGCTGTGGATCGTTTCTGCCGCTGGACAGGATCAGTCCAAACCACCAGGATGTATAATGTGTTTAGACGATATAATTAAAATGTTTACATGTTAATTTAAATTTATTAGGAATAAAAATGCAAATCATGGGTTTAACTGTTCATTGATTTATTTAAAATTGCATATTATCTTTTCCATGCTCTACACTTGGAGATGGTTTTACTTTTAGAACCAGTCCAAGGAATCAAACTAACACACTCTGACTCTGAGCTCCAACCTTTTTATTCCACAGTAAATACGAAGATGACGATGACAGTGACGATGAAGAGGCCGCCAAGAGACAAGAGGTAGGCGAAGTTAGAAAATAATTCGGTTCTTTCAGGAAGCGAGAGATTTCAGTAACTGGTTGTTTCATTTCCAGAGAGCGGCCTCACCGAGCTACATCCAGGAGCAGAAGGAGCTGAGGGAAAGGTGAGACTCGAACCATCAGAAGGCGTTCGACAGAATTACCCACAGACTATTTACAGAAACCAAAACTTCTGTTCAGCTTCCGTAAGTTCGTCCAGGACAGTGACGACGACGTCGACGACGACGATGAGGGCGTTGAGGAAGGTGGAGGATCACAGCTGCTGACCAGGAGGATCAAAACTCAGGAGGAGAAGGTGAGACACTGTCACCAGCAGCTCCTCACCTGTGAACCCTGTTGTGCAGAAGCTTTACAGAGCTAGACAAACGTGTCTGTGTCTGTCTGCAGGACAAAGAGGAGGCAGATTATGTGGAGTGGCTGAAGGGTCAGGCCGAGCTCGAGGGTCCAGAGGAGGTCAAGGACATGGTGAGTGTAAGGAAGTATATGGGGAGGGGCTTAAATGTAAGATGCTGAGTGGTGAGACTTGTTTATGTTGACACAGAAATACTTGAGGGACTACTGGAATGACCCAGAGCTGGATGAGAAGGAACGTTTCCTGAGGGATTACGTTCTAAACAAGGGCTACCTGGACGAAGATGAGGATGATGAACGGTATGTGAATTTACAGCCTGTGAATGTTAAATTATTCAAACGTTTGTGTTGCAGCAGCTGCACGGGAGGTGACGGTTACAGACACAGCATGAGTGTAAGTTTAAAGCAACAAGCAGAACATCTTTAACACTTCATCATCTGAGGCAGATATCTAAAACGCTAAAACAAAAAATATAAAGACTGTTCCGACTTTTCTTACGGTTGCATCGTACTTCTAGACTTTTCATTGGAGTCGTCTGCTTCTGGACTTCGGTTAGAAACAAATGAAATTATGTTCAATTTATAATAATCTCTCCTGATACTTTCAGAATCCCGACCTACGACGAGCTGGTCCAGGACGACGTGGAGGACTCTGATGAGGAAGGGGAGACCTTCCTGCAGCAGCAGGAGGACTTTGAGAGAAGCTACAACTTTCGCTTCGAAGAACCAAACGCAGAGCAAATCAAGACGTACCCTCGCACCATCGCCACGTCTGTGCGCTCCAAGGACGAGCGCAGGAAACGCAAAAGGGAGGAAGTGAAACAAAGGAAACAAAAGGTTTGAAACAAGTTAAAGCATCTAACTGAACCTCATGGATGAGAATCTGAACATGCACATGACAATGTTAAAGCCCAGAACCACATTCCCAGGACAAAATTGGTCAACTGGTAAAACTGGATGGTTCTTTTTGTGTTTTGCTCTGTGATGGAAATGAAACACAATTAAAGAACAACTTTCATAGTGAACACACTCCTGTTAATGTGATGGAAGGAGCATAAGAGCTGACAAAGGCAGCTTTATTTATGTTCTATTCATGTTCTGTTGATTTTGAGCAGCTGAGAACAGTTGAAGTTTGGAAACAGATGAAAGACACACACGGTCAATGTTTCTGTGAATGTAGTTTGATCATTTTTAAGATTTTAAGAAACGTGTCTTAGCAGTTGTGACACAAACTTGTTAGTCCAGGGTGCGTTGCAGCCTTGATCCATTGAAAATGTCCACGATCGTTTGCTGAAAAAGCGATGATGATGTAATTAATTAGCTGATGAGATGCTGCTTCCTGTTGACCTTCAGGAGAAGGAGCAGAAACGGGAGCAGCTGAAGCAGCTGAAGAACCTGAAGAGAAACGAGATCATGGAGAAGCTGAAGAAGCTGCAGGAGCTGACGGGCAACGACACGCTCGCCTTCAGTCAGACGGACCTGGACGGAGACTTTGATCCACAGCAGCACGACCGGATCATGCAGGTGTGTGCACACTGACACTGACTTCTGTCTAATCAGACCCTTCTCTATAACCTAATGCTCCAAATGCTGAACCAGTCAGACTAAAGCCACACAAACACAACAAAGTTGGAAGGTGTTGCTTAAACAGTGTGTTTGACTAATCCCAACCCCTGGTTTCTGAGTGTGGGTTTGACAGAAACTCTAACTCTCCAAGTTGCTGTAAATGCACCAAGAAATAGGAGAAACTGCTCATTACTTTTTCCATTTAAGCTCATTGTGTTTGGTTTTTGCATGCTTCTGTTTCCAGAAAGTCTTTGGAGACGAATACTATGGAGGAGAAGAAGAAGAAAAGCCTCAGTTTGACGACGACGAACTTGATGGTGAGTGTTTCCTGCAGGTTGTTGGTGTTGAGGAAAACTGATTCAAAATATTCAACAAGAAAATGAGACAATATGATGAAATATCTTAGATTTTATTCTCCGATTTAAAAATGTAAGATGAGCAGACATGAAGTCTTCATGCAGAGTCTTATTGTGTGACCTTCAACATGTGTGGAACCACAACCTGCAGCTGCTGATCAGTGAAACCAAATCTGATTCAGCTGCTTGACCTGTTGCTGCTGTTAATAAGAAGCATCTTCACTTCAGGAACGTTCTGTCTGACGTTAGAGATTCTCGGAAAAAACATGTTTATGGACTAAATTCATCTACTGAGGATCAGACAAGAAGACCCAAACAAACAGCTGAGACACATGAGGAAAACTCAGCAGGCCTCCACGTCCCCATGTCCCTCCGATCAGGGAAGGGAAGTGTTGTGGATGTGGTTGGGATGTCAGCGTTCCTGTCAGACCCATATCTTTGTGCTGCTGTCAGAAGGAATAAGTCAGTTCCAGGATGAACGTGGGCAGTCGACCATCGAAACCTTCCTCCTGACATTGGTTAAAGAATCTCACTAAAAACTAAACCGAATCAAATGTCACAGTGTGGTAGTTAACCCTGTCACTGCCTCTCTGCTGCAGACGGCACTGAATGCATCAGACGTTCAGATGATTGCACATTATGAATGAGGCTTTCTGTAGAAGCATGTGTTGAATGGGTTGTGTGTGCGCACAGAGCACTGGAACTGGGACACGTGGACCGGAGAGGGGCAAGAGGACGGTGAGGAAGACTATGATGGGGAGGAAAACGAGACCTCTGTGCCACACTGTGAGGACGAAAACTTTATCGTGAGTTGACTCATTTTCCCACCGTTTACTTTTATTATTTTTACTGTTAAAAGCTTTTGGTTGATGAAGAGTTCATTCTGTTGAACCAGATGGATGCAGACTTTGACCCCACCCAGCAGACTGCCTCCAAGAAGAAGAAGAAGAAGGAGAGGAAGAAGATGAAGAAAGAGGATTTACCTCAAATGGGCAAAAAGAGAAAGAAGTCTTACTTTGCAGAAGTCATCACCAAGAGCAAGCCTGTGTTTGATCCCCGTAAGTCGATAAAACCCCCCTCCACTCGAGTGTTGTTGTCGTTAGCTAACTGAGGCTGTGTGTGTTTCAGAGGAGAAAAGCTTCGAGCAGTACTTGGATGAGTATTATAAACTGGACTATGAGGACATCATAGACGACCTCCCCTGCAGGTTTCGCTACAGGCAGGTTCTGCCCAATGACTTCGGTCTGACCACTGACGAGGTGAGAACAGCTTCACGTGACTGCACCTCAGCTGCTGCGCCTGTCAGGCCTTCAATCCTCCACCTACACTCAGTAATTTTACTGTTCGCTGTCCAAAAACAAATAAAACTCACGCTGCTGTGATGAGTGTTCAAGTGACTGACCTGGTATTGCTTCTCTCCGGGGACAGCTCTGACCAGGGCATGATCTGCAGTTAATCTTCTCTCTGAGCAGAGCTCACAGCCATTAGGCAGCAAATCTTAGAGACTTAATCCGAACATGAACAGATCAATAACATCTGCCTGATCACATGTGTTTTTATTGATTTGAAGTAATGAGGGTTCTGGTTCCTCAGATTTTAAAAGCTGATGACAAGGAGCTCAACCGATGGTGCTCTCTGAAGAAGACCTGCATGTACAGGTACTGGACTGGATCTTTCAGTGTTTACACAGCAGCTTCAGTGTTCACAGCCCTTCACTTTCTGCACACTGCACAGTGTTTTCTTCTTAAATGAATAAAATGTCCATGATGACAAAGTGAAAACATCAGGGTTCAGAGGAAACAGTCGACCTTTTTCACTGCTGCTTCTTTGATGTGTCTCTGCTATAAAGACTAACTCATGTTTTGGGTTAACGCGATTGTTTCCCCAACTAATGCACACCACCTGTTTTGCAGCCTGATCTCATTTCTTGCACGACTCCTTTTCTCTGTGCTCAGGTCTGAAAAGGAAGAGCTGAGTGATTTGAAGAACTATAAAATCAAGGCTGAGAATGAGAGGAAGAAAAAGGAAGTCCTGAACTCAGTTTACTCTGAGTGAGTATGATGTGATGCTCGTACTAACGTGATGCCTCTCTAACAATACATCCACCAGTTTATCTCATTATTTTTCTGATTTGAATCTTCAGGGAAGATAAAGAGGAGGCAGAGGCTAAAACCAAGGTGGGGAAGAAGCGAAGAGATCGCCTGAAGAAAGCGGAGAGGTTAGGCAGAGGAGCAGAGGATGATGATGAAGCCACAGATTCTGCAGTCACAAACTCTGCTGAAGAGATGCTGGCCCAAGCTCTCAGAGAAGAGGAGGAGGAAGAGGTTCTGATACCCAAGAAAAAGAAGATGGAGGAGGAAGAGGAGCTGCTGATCCCTCCTGAGGGAGCAGCAGATGGGAACAATCGAGGAAAAAACAGGACTGAGAGGCCAGAATGGTCCAAGAAGAAGCACAAGCACTCAGGAGGACGCCGCGGATCAGGAATGCTTGGGGTGAAAATCGGTGGCCGTGAGTTCAGCAGACAGAGGCTGAAGGCCTACGGGCTGAATCCAAAGAGACTGTACTTCAGACAGCTGGGCCGACAGAAACGCAAAGATAAGGAGAGGAAAGAAAAGCAGAAAAACACAGAGTGAAAGCAGCTTTTATTGAACCACTGATATACCTGTTGACAGTACAGTCCCTTAGAGGATCAGGCTGATGATCTGTTGTTTTTAGTTTTCACAGACTAAAACCAACTTAGTTGAGATTATTAGTCTGTGCTCTGGGATTTTTCTAAAAACAGACAGGCCTCCAGTGGACAACAATGGAGTCGATAGCACAGATCGATAAGCTGAACCAGGTTCTGGATTCACCCACATCACGCTGAGGACGCCACATTCATTTCATTTCTCAAAATCTGAAATAAACATGCAGTTAAAGTTTAACAGCTGTGCATTTTTAGACATTACTGGCAGTGTGTTATTAAGAGGACAAGATGCTTAACGCTAGTCAAGTTATGTTCCATCATTTTCAGAGTTCTGGAGAATCTGTAAGAATATCAGTGTGTATGCACAAATACATTCCCGGGTGGATTAACACAACAAATGTTTTCTGTACCTGTAGTGGGTGAGACACACCTCAGAAACCAGGATGTACAGTGGATATAAAAAGTCTACACAGCCTTATCAGATTGCAGCTTTTTAAAATATATTGTTACTTCTTTAATGCAATATGCCAACAAACAGACTATTTTAAAAAACAAACAAAACTGCCACAGCTTGATTGCACAAGTCTGAACACCCCTCCCAACTAATACTTTGTGGAAGCACCTTGGGGTTTTATTATTCCATCAAGCCTTTGTGAAAACTCTCTTAACACATGTAGGCTTTGGAATTTCATCACACACCATCTTTCTTCTACTACTTGTCTGGGGCTGGATCACAGGGGCTGCAGACTAAACAAACATGCTCAGACCTCCCTCTCCCCAGACTCCTCTACTAGCTCTTCAAGGGGCATGCTGAGGTGTTACCGAGGCCAGCCAGGACATGTATTCCCTCCAGCAGGTCCTGGGTCTTCCCCAGGGCCTCTTCTCAGTGGGATCTGCCTGGAATACCTCCCCAGGGAGGCACCCAGGAGGCTCTAATGTGAGCTCCTCCCAAACGACTGAGCTCCGCACCCTATCTCTGAGAGTGCCAGGTCACCCTGTGGCATTTCAATCCCCTGCCTCAGGCCTGGCTCCAAGTGAGGGACCCCAGTAACCCTATCCCAGGCAGGGTCGCATGCCTTGCTCTATTTGCTGGTGTGTGGACTCATGCTGTTTGGGTGTTGTGTTTTTTTTTTTATTTTAAATGTTCCCAATTATTAAATATTAATTTGTATTGTTGTTTGTTGAAAGATCACAATAAAGAGGTAACAAGTCTGATATTTATGTTTTCATTTCTGTTATATTTTAACGTCAGGTTGTGTCTGTAGATCTGAGTTTGTGCATTATGGCCCTGGCCACTAGGGGTCGCTGAACTGACGCGGTTTGCGCATGAGCAGTTGGTCGAAATACAGCAAGCACCAACGAAGAAGAGACATTGGAAAAGGCGCGCTCCGTTTCTGTTTTGAACTTAACGACAAAACCAGGTACGAATTTTTACTTTATTTTACGGATAAACCGCAGATTAATCGCAAAAAACGTCGCGTTTGCTGTTCACACGTAGAGTCGGTGAGTTTGTGTTAACGTGTCGGTGTCTTTATCATAGTTTAGAGTTGGCGTTTAAACGGAGAACAAACGTAAACAAAACGCCGCTTCGGCTTGTTAGCTAGCTAGCTCCTTTATTTTATATTTAGCATATTTAACATTCAGTTTGAGCTCTACTGTCGTGAGAGAACCGTTAAAGTTACACTTAAGTTAAATTACTTAAATATTACAACGTACTCGCAGTCCCCTATTCAACACCTTAGCGTGCTTACGTAACAAACCACCTGTTTTCTTTCCGTGTGCTGTGAACAGATTATAGTGAAGGTAATGATAATTAACTTCAGGTGTTGCTCTATGTAATTAGGGTCACAATAAGCAAGTGCTGTTTTTAATGTATTATAGTTTTGACGTTAACATAAAACATTATTCTTTGTGTTTTGAATCAAGCTAATCGTCTTGTGTTTAAACGCCACTTTTTGTTTTACTGCTTTTCATTAAAGCTGAAGATACCAGGTTTTTATTTTAACTGTATGTGATGGAAATGTGAATTATTGGTATACTCGTTACCAATCAGCACAGTAAATATCATCCCCAAAAGTCAAATTATTTTTAAAATAGTACTTTTTATACTAGAAAGGTGCTGCTATGTTTGGGTAAAACTGTGAATATGTTACCAGATCTTTACTTATGGGCTATTATTGCACTGTGGTGTTTGCAATTTTGTGTTAATTTATCTGAATTATTTTCTGTATATTGTTAGTTTGTTTATAGTTGCTGTCCCCAGACTGTTTTAACTTTAATCTCTCCTGTTACTTGCTTTCCAGCTCCAAGACAATGATTCAGGGTGATAAATTTCAGGAATTTCAGGAGATGGGGAAGGAATTGGTGGCCTTCATCAACAGCAGCCAAACTGAGAAACTGAAATTAATCAAAGATGAATATCAGGCCCTTTTTGACAAGCAGGTTGAAACGAAAAGGATCGTCACACAGATAATAAAAGGCAAGTAATCCAATGTTTCGATAAGCTCCTGTTTTGTTGTAGCTGTCAGTGCCGTCCATTATTCAGTGTCACTGTGTTGAACAGTATGTCATATACAGTATACATGAGTTTGTGTGTTAGTTTTGTATAGTGTCTAGTTAGCAACACTTCCTCCTGTAAAAATCACATTTTGACTGGATTGTTTATGTTGTCATAGTTGTTAATGATAATGCTTGGTTATCACATGTTTAAGACCATTTTTCTTTGCTGATGTCTGTAGCATCAGAGAGAAGTTTGCTGAAATGATAATATGAATGAAAGATTTGATAAGTTATTCATTTGGCTGAGGAGCTTAATGAGTTCAGGTGTTTTAATAACTTCGCACTGTATCCAAACTATTAGGACCTATCGTTAATTTATGTCAGGTCACTGTCGTCAAGAACTGGTAATCCCATAGCAGCAACCAGCCTTGTCCTGTTTTCTAAAGAGAAGTGAGAGTTGGCCTAACTTCAGGCTTTTTGGTCCTACAGAAAAGGCTGAGACTGAGAAGTGTGTGGCCCAGAAGCTACTGGACATGGAGGAGGAGAACAGGCAAAGGGAGAGGGAGCTGCAGAGCCTGGAGGAGCAACTGAGACAGTACACAGCCAAGAGCCCCATAATGGACTCAGAGTTACAGTATCTTTTATTTGGAAAATGCAGAGAAATGAGCCACAAATTTGTGTGTCATTTATGAACCCACTCTACTGTGTTAGCATCCTTAACCCTCCTCCAGGTTCCTGATGGGTGAGCTAGAGAATCTGAGAAAAACTGAACAAGAGCTGGATATTCTTCAGAACGAGGTGGATGAAGACACCACAGAGGTCCTCCCTTCAGCTGTGTGAGTCTCAGACATTCAGTGTTAAAACCTTAATCGACACACATCTCTAAATAACTTCCATCAGAAGGATGTAATTAATATGAAGACATATCTTAGGTTATTGACACCTTATTTACATAAAACTGGATTAAAAAACATTTTCAAAAGTTAAAATTTAATGTTTTTTTTTTTTTTGTTTTTTTTTTTAAGATTTTTTTTTTTTTTTTTTTTTTTTTTTTAAAAGGTTTTTATATTTGAGACTTTGCTGCTTTTGTTTGTCCATAACTGCATGTATTTGGTTTTGGACTTTTGATCAAGCAAAGTGAGACATTTTTATTTGTAACTCTTCATTTAAACAGGGAGGCTCTTTGAGATTATGATCTGCTGCCAGGTCACCTTAAAAATGAACAAACAGAAAATAAAAATCAGTCTTTCGTTAAGAAAAACAATCAAGTGTGAACGCTTGTGAAATGAGATTTTCACTTTTCTGCAGCTCGTTACTTTTGTAGGGAACAGACAGCCTGTTAACTATCTTGAGACCAAACACTGTATGGGCTGTTTTTATATGTGAGAAGAGGCAGCCAGTTTTTGGAATAGAAATTTCTAAAGAAAACACAATGCAGTTCTCTTCTGCCGGTTAAGGAGGACCATCCCACTGTTTGATACAAGATTAAAAAGGTGAGTGAGGGGTTTATTTTAGGTGGAGGAAGAGGCTGCACATACACAGCACCAAAATTAAAAGCCCCAGTTTTACATTGTATGATGATCTTCTGATTCACAACAGAGGCAAGATTTGTTCAACATCTTGGTGAATAATCTTTTTTTTTTTTTTTTTACCATTTCCTGATATTTTCTCGACATAATTTATCATCAGATTATAATGAAAAGATAAATCTTCTATATTTTATTTTATAGATAAAATAGGTTTAGTGCTGAATGTTAGTCAGAGCCTTACAGCTTATGCTGTCAAATCAGAAAAACCTGCACAACATTAGAACATATGGTTAGTAAAGCCTCCTCTTCTCTCAGGAAATAATTTGACCAGAAAACCTCTGACACACACTTTCCAGTGCCATCAGTATTTTTCAAACTTTCTTCTACAGGTATGTGGCTCGTCTGTACCACCTAATAACCAAGATCAAATGGGAATATGACACACCGCCCAACATCTTAAAAGGAGGTACAGTTTGGTTTTTCCTGTTAATTTTGTGGATTCAGAAAATTTTGGTTGGTTTGGTCGGTGAACGTGTCTGATTTCAGTTTTTTCTTACAGTGCACTATGGTCCAGACCTGGCAACTCCCATCAACATAGACACCTCTCAACAATCTCGGACTGACATAAGCAACAAGCTGTGGGGCTTTGTCAGCACTCAGTGGTAGATGAGGGATGGTGGCAGAGTCACAAATGTTATATTTCTGTTAATATGTTTGCTGTTATGTTCTAAACATTTCTGTTGTTTGTTAAATACAGTCTCTTCAGCCTTCTGTCATCCAGTGTTTTTAATTTGTGGTGTCAGCAGCATGTCTGCCTCTAGATGTCAATGCAGAGCCGTTTAATGCTGAAGACTTTCACATCAACCAAAAAGCAAATGGAGGACCTTTATAAAATCATCCTGAAACAAAGCCTAAATAATAAGTTGAAACAGTGAAAATCAAGAAAGCACACAAACATCAAAATTAAAAAAAACAAACAAAAAAAAACAGATTAAATGACTGTATAGATCTGAGAAAACCGACTGGGTTTAGGTTTCTTTTTTGAAAACTTGAAATGTGTTGTGACTTATGGCAGTTTGACCTCTTAAGACCTGGATCTTCTTCTGGTGACCTGATGAACATGTCTGCGTCTTAATGAGGACTCAAACCATTTAGAGCGTTGCACACCAGGAGTTAAAGTTAATTCTGTTGTGCTGGGAGCAGATCAAGAGATTCAAGACCTGGCATGATCTGTTTGCTGCTTTCTGAAAGAGGTTATTGTGTTTGTAGACCAACAGAAAGAGAGAGAGTGTGTGTGTGTGTCAAGCATCTTCTGTAAATGTTTACATGGTTTCCTCGCAACTACATTAGCTACTTTGAGACACTGCAGTGCCTTTATATCATTTTTAAACAGAAGCTGGTTGAGATGCGGTTGAAAGCTTTGAAAGTTTGGAGGTAGATTAGTCAGACCGTCTTTACAGCCAGTGGGTTTCTGTTTGAAGCGTCAGAACGACACAGTCACGTACCAACATTGTTCTCATTGATCTTTAGCACAATCACACATATGTGGGCATTTTTCCAGTGTTTTTAATATTACGTTTTCAGGCTGCCTTGGTGTCTACACATATTGCTATGTATAAAAATTACTTCAACCATTTATCTATACAGGTAAATAACTAGTCAATTGTTAATCCTTTATTTTTAGCTATTTAATTTTTGTCTGCATAACCTTTAGCCAACTGTCATTAGTTTTTCCATTGTGATTTTCATCCGGACATTATAACTTTACTAACTTTGGATTTTCAGCAGATTATCTGCTACTTTTAGCTGAGACGTAATTGTTAATAAAGCCTCCACTCTTCTCTATTAATTAATTCCACCAGAAAACTGTATTGAAACACTTCCATTCGGAATAAAATCTGTGGTTTGCATGCTGCTTTCAGGTGCTATCAGTATTTTCAGATGTTTTTTTTTTTAAACTTCCCTCCACAGGTATGTGGCTCGGCTGTACCACCTAATAACCAAGATCAAGTGGGAAAATGACACACCGCCCAACATCTTAAAAAAAAAAAAAGGCGGAAGTTTGGTAAGTTTGGTTTTGGCTGTTAATTTTGTGGATTCTTGCTGTTTGGGATTTTAGGTAGTCAACAGTTTTACCTGTAGTCAACTAGTTCAGCTGTTTTACTGTACAAAATAAATTTAAAAAGTAATGTCAAATTATCAGTGCAAGGCCAATATGATGAAATACATATGTATTTCTGTTCCTGTGACACTAATAGTACCTACGTATCGTTTCTGCATGGCATGGAATTATGATTTACCCGTATGCCGTCTCTGCTGCAAACTGAAACTTGTTCCTTTGAAAAGGAGCCTGCGCGTTCCTGCAGCATGGCCGGTGGTTAAGAGTGGGCAGGGTGATATACATCCCACGCTCACACATTCTAACCTGTAAGAACCACGCACCAATATGTGGTTTCCTTACGGTAAACAAAGCATTAAATGCAGTTTTGTTTCTGAAACATTTTCTCTACGTCAGCATATATAAAGTGGTTTTAACAAGTGGTTTGAATGGAGGTGGGGTTTGTAAGTTAAGCATTTTGTGCAGGAAAATAGAGGTTTTATTAATTTAGATGGTTCATGGTGATGTAGCTTAGCTTGGTGTCGGGTTCTGTGATATCATCTTTAGTCAGTACATGACCCTTAACTACAGCCTCATTTACCACTGTGTTGAACTTACACCCACCCAGATGTTTATTGCAGGCTCATTTGTTTCTGGTAACTCAGTGTGTGTGTGTGTATGTATGTATGTATATTTCATTTTTAATACTAAAACAAAAATCCCCCAGTAGCTCTTAATACCATTATAAAGCTTGAAGACTAAGCAAAATACACCCGTCCATGTAAACATCATTCACATATGTTTATTCAGTGCACATATAAAACTGACATAATTTATAATTCATAAGTCTTTTACAATACAAAAGTTTAAAAAAATGCTATTGATATTTACATAGTTTGGGAAAAAAATCTAAATATATATCTATTCTTTTCACACATGTATGTACAATATCACAAATATGCCACTGTTTACCACATTGAAAGTCCCCTGTACTTCAAAGCACAGACTGTGCTGTCTGGGTTTTGACAGATTTCTATCATGTGGAGCAAGATTACATCTGTGCTCTTTCACAAGAAAAAGACGAACATCATTTCATGTTATGAAAGTGACGTTTATCCCAACAAAAGAGCCCGAAGACTCTAATTTTTTCCACAGTCAAGAAGGCATCAATAAGCCTCCGGTGTCAGCTTTTATTGCTTTTAGTCATTCATCATGCGTTGCTACACATGTTGAAGGGACCTCCAAAGTTGCAAACCACTCAGCACAACCCTCCATATGACGTCTTGAGTGCGTCTCTAGGCCACTCAGCTTCTGATGTTGACGGAGGGGACCTCTACCCACTGTGGTTGCTGACCAAAACTCACATGGCAGAAATTACATGGGTTTGGCCACAGATTTTTGGGTGTGGATGCTCAGTGTTTGTAACGACATATCATTATATGCTACACAGGGGCAGGAGATAAGGCTAAATCTCTTACTTGAGCTTTGTCTGTCAAATGTACATACAGGAAAGCCAGCACACAGAAAACACTGGAGGAATCTCCTCTCACACATACTGGCCTTGTTTTCTTTAAAAGACAAATATAATGCTTTTTTTTTTTTTTTTTTTTAATATGAAACCTCAGCTGCTCGTTTTTTTTAATGATCTCATTATTGTAAATATGAAATGTCTTTCTCCCAGTTTTGACATTATCTCTGCATTGAGGATTGTTAATACTAAAATTGTGGCAGAGTGCAACACAAACCTTCAGCTCTTCTGACATGTTCACTCAGCTGTTCAGCTGAAAGAGAAGTGTCCAAATGTTCGTCTAAATGCTTGCTCTCAGGGCAAAAACAGCCACCGTATCAAGTCCTACACATCCTGGGGTAAATGGCTTTGATAGTAGAAGGTGTAAAGTTACCGGAGGATACTGTGGTCTCAAGTCCCTCGAGTCTGTGGGAGGCTCCATCGGTCTTACTGGTGCTCCACTCCAGGAAGTGCATCCCGATCCGTTTCACTTGCCCGTCTTTTGTTAGGAGGCATTGTCGGCAGAGCAGCCTGAGGATAGCCCTCCTCATGTCCTTGCTGGTCAGGGTGTAGATGATGGGGTTCAGGAGGGAGTTGAAAATAGCGATGCCCAGGAAATAATCTGGCTTATGGAGCACCTTACACTTGTTAACTGGGCAGCAGAAGTCCAGCAGCAGGAGGATGAAGAGGGGCAGCCAACATATTATGAAGACTCCCAGGACGATGGTGACGGTCTTCAGCAGGGCCATGTACTTCTGGGCCTTGCGGTACAGGCCTTTCCGTTGAGGAACCGAAGCGAGGCGCTGGGTGTTGGACTTGACAATGCGGAAGATACGGACATACAGCACCACGATGGACAGGAGGATGGCGCTGAATACGGTGATGCAGAAAAGGATGTAGCTCTTGGCGAAGAGTGGCAGGACAGTGGAGCACTGTTCTAACCGTCCCATACAGTTCCAGCCCAGGATGGGCAGGACGCCCAAGAACACCGACAGCAGCCAGCTCGCCCCAATCAGAGCAAACATCCGGCCCTGTTTATCTCCTTGGTACGGCTTCATCCTCACCATCGTGACATGGCGTTCGATGGCGATGGCCAGTAGACTGATGATGGAGGCAGCCAGCATGATAAACACACCCCCCTCCCTGAGGAACCACAGAACCGGGGTCATGCTTAATGTGTTGCGACCTGACGTCACAATGTTTACCATGTAGGTGAAACCTGCGAGCATGTCTGACAGAGTCAGGTTGCCCAGTAAATAGTACATGGGCATGTGGAACTTCTTGTTCTTCCAGATGGCCAGAAGCACCACAGCGTTCTCCATCACAATCAGCACGCAGACAAGCAGGAACACTATGGCCTCTGGTTTGAGTCCTTCCCTGTACTTGTCCCCGTTCAGTTTGCCGGTGTAGTTGTAGTGCTCTATGATGACGGCATTGCTGTGATACAGGTGAAACAGCTGGTTTCCTGGAGTAGAGGCCATGGGGATCACAGATGGGGCTACGGCAGCATAGGCAGCATGTAAAGACTCTGTGGACATTTTGATATTTCCCAGAGGTGGATGCTTTTTAATTTTTGTCTCTTCTGTTACTGAGATTAGATCCACAGATAAGCTGTCATATAATCCTGTACTCATGCATTTTCTTCTTTATCTGGTACTGAAGAGACAACAGTTGTACGCAATGGGGAAAAGTGCCTTTTGATGCTATCAAGTAGGATTTCCTGTGGTTTGACAATTTTCCTCCAAAATCAAGCGTTCAGTGCCCAGGCTGCACACTAGGAGGCGACGAGAGCCAGTCTGTAGAAAACAACAAGAAAGTTAAGGCTCATGACCAGAAAGAAACATCATTAAATGCCCGGAAATGGAGCATTAAATAAAAGTAGAAACCCTCTCCAATTATCAGAATGCACAGAGATAATTAACATAATCGTGATCATATCAGTATGAGTAATGAAATGAGAGGTGGTCTCTAATAGAGGAAATGCCCACTCAAAGTAATAATGTTGCTACAGGGAAAAGTCTAAATCCAAGTTTTAATTTGCTTCTCCTTTATCTGACCTCAGCATTTCAACCCATATTTTAGAGACCTCAGCGTCCAACAAATGAACAAATGTGGAGTCATTCGAAATGGTGAAATCAAAAGTAATGACGCTTTAGTGACAAACATATGACTGTATCATCACCTCTGGCTTAATCAGGGGTGACGCACAATTAATTATGAATGTATCATTAACATTAATTATTAATGTTGTTTTGCCCCTTCTGTTTTATAGTAACTCATTATTACTCATTATTATGATCCTCAGTTTGGAGTTACTCAGGAACTACTCATCTAAGACTCATTAATTATCAGGTTCCAGTTCTACACTGTAGAAATACTCCATTCCAAGTAAAATCCTACTATTTAGTGAAAGTATTATTTAAAAAATGTACTTATTGTAGTAACGTGAAGTACTGGTAGATGCTCACACAGTAAAAGACAATATCTAAATGATAATATCTCATTAATTAAATGAGGAGCTGGTGAAGGTGCAGCTGCTTTGAGCTACAGATGAATCTGAGGATTTGTGAGAGAAAAGATAAAATAGTGAAGCCTAAATTGGAGCTGCCCTCCCTGAGACACAGCAGATCTGAAATTTGTGACAAGAAGCAGATATTTGTTCTGCACTTGAAAAGCTTATCCTGTGCTTTTATTTATTTTTCTTTAATGTAAAGTTAAAATTAGAATCAGCTATAAGCTGTCAGGTAAATGCGACGCAGTAAAAAGTACAGTAATTACTTCTGAAACGTACTCAGGTATAAGTACAACATGGTAATACTCCAGTAATGTTCAAGTTTAAATTGTGCATGAATAAAGATTTAAATAAGTTAATTTGGCAAAGTGTCTCCAAATGTCCAAACCGGGAAATCTAATTCCACATGTGTCACTTGACGAAAAGTGAAATAAACCTGCCTCACGTTCGTTTTCCCATGTCCTGGAGAAACTGCGCGACTTAAAATGCAGACTTCGGTTCAAGTCAAGTCTTTATATGAGCAGCACAGACTCACCTCAGCGCCGTGTCCTCACACTGTCGGAGCAACGTGTTAAGAACGTGAAGAAAGCCGTTCCCACGCACCTGTACGTCCGTGATAATGTCCAGAGAAAGGTGCGCAGCGGCCGGAGCGGAGGCTGCAGCTGCGGCTCAGGGCGCACACAGCGACATGTGAGCGGGATGTGGGAGTAGGGCAGGACTCAGCACGTTAGAGGGCTGGTCTTTACTGTCTGTGCCCCGCAACGAGCTTCTCCTCTCTCTCTCTCCAAACTCTGACCCCTACAGGGGCTTTCTTTGCTGACTTGGCCCCAGGACGAGCTGGAGCTGGTTTAGACGTTTCCATTTTATCAGCGCAGCAGAAAGTGAGATTTTCATCAATTTGCCCTCAGGTGCACGCTCAGCTGCAGCTCTGTGCCAAGTTAGGCCATGTCGGTTTGCTTTGAGGAGTAACTGTGGCAGTAAGGTATTGCATGTTGCTCTTCAGGTTTGTCAGATTTTCCCTTTCACACACATTTAATAAAAGAGAAACAGCACAGTCATAAGAAACTCGGCCAAAGTTAATCTGTCACTGGGAAAATGTGTGCCAGTGGTGTGGCCAGGCTTGTTGTGCTGGCTCTAAACCCCAGATTTCAGAAAACAATTTGCACAAGTGGATGAGTGTGATTATCTTTTAGTTCATACATAAAAACAAGACACTTAATAAATATCTGGTGCACCAACAGTTCACTTAACTCAGGCAACTTTTAAGGAGGTATATCTCATTTGCATTTCTATGCCAGTGTGGTTTCTTTTAAACTCTCAGCAGCCTGAGTCAAGATGTTTTGATGTTACATTCAGGAGATTTGAGATTTGAGCACAGATAAACTTTCCCTGTCTGCACTGATACGGCTTGACTTCCTTTTAAGTAGCTTTGTGCCTGTGACGTGCTAAAGAAATTAAGAGTGCCAATGCTTTTTTTCCTGGCTGGGATTAAATGAGCAGATTGACCCTTTATATATCTCATTACTGCGTCTCCCAGCTTTCACTGTCACAGCAGCAAACACAGCTGGAGAGATCCAGTGTTATCACCACACCCATTATCCTTTTACCTGCCAGCTTCAGATAACAGCTTGTTGGTGCTGTTCTTTTCCTTCCAACTTTAGTATAAAATTTCAACTGATTAGCAAGAAAATGCAAAGTATTGCGTGTTCCCACCCACCACTGTTGTGTAAGTCGAGTGAATCATGATAAACAGCCACTAATTCCCCAGTCGGCGCCATTAAACTACTGCAGAAGGACAGGATGCCCCCATGTTGATGTGTTTAAAAAGTCAAACCTCAGCCATGATGGAAATCTGGTACTTCCTTTTGTTTTGTGCATTAATTTAAAAAACATGCCCCTCACAGATCCACTTAGTTTCGCTTTTATCGATGCGATATGATTTTCCACATCAGTTAAGAGTAAAAACTTTTGTGCTATTTCAACTTTTTAAAGGACTTTCCAGCATTTCAACTCTGTTTTTTTTTTAATGTGCAAATTAAGAATATGGATGTGACATTGAAGCTCGTTTTCTGTTTCCAATTATTGTAAACTGAATATCTTCGGGTTTGGGGCTGAGAGTCAGCCACAAAGTGCCTCTGCAGACGTCACCCTGGGTTTCAGGAACGAGAGATGGTTGATTTTTGCATGACATTGCATTTTTTTGACAACATGTAGGTCAATGTATTTAGTGAAAATAATCTGAATGTGGTTTAATAGAAGAATTTGTAGAGAACTTGTTCATGCAGCTGAAGCTCAGGCTGTTTTTCTATTCAACAAATAAGTGACACCACCTCCTCTTTATTCAGTTTGATCATTTTACAGTTTCACTAAACAGCAGTCAGTGAGGATCCTCCAGAAGCACCGCTGGGACGTGGCGGGGAAATTACGTGAGACGAAGGACTGACCCTGGTCTTCTCTAAACAGGAAGCTGCCTCATTGTGCCTAGAAAGGACAGGGATATCCTTGAGAAAAACACAGATGAGGTCACTTGTCAGAAATTGACTAGAGCTTTAGGGAGTGTGACTACAGTGACGTGCGACCCACACATAGTCTGCACCTTAGTCATTTCCACAGATGCTGTTGGTGGAAGGTTTTACACAAAGTGTTTAACAGCAGATGATGAAGCCAACTGCGTTTTATTGAGGCTGATTGTTGCCTCGTGGCCTCAGCCTTCACGGCCTGCAGATTTTACCCTTGTTTCTGTCTTAGCTTCAACATGCAGCTCTTCACTGCAGTTCAGCTCAGCTTTATTTATTTATCCTTGTAGCAGCAGCTTCCTCCACACGCTCCTTGGCCTCCCCTACCTGCTGCACTTGTTTAATTTAAAGGTTAAGTCTGACCACCTGTAACAGCAAAATGCTCGTATGCCTTAAGATATCATATATAACAATCACAGGAAGCACCTGTCTTTATTATGAATGACCTACTTTTACTTTTTATACTTTAAGTACATTCTGCCAACAGGATTACCACTCATATGGCAATATTTTTACACTGTACTTCCCCCTTTACTGAGCACCAAGCTAAAAAAAACTCTGTTTAAAGTCTCTGTGTTATGATTCTGGATATAGACTACCACCTAAGAATGAGTCACAGTTTGACTGATAGCAGCAGTAAAGGGCAGAAACTAAGTTCATTGATTTCCTTCTGATTTGTTGGTCAAACCTTCATCATGTCAAGTCAGTATTTTATTCGTGTGACCTCTGAGGGTCTATAGTCTGTGCAGCATGTGGTGTGAGTGTACAGAATAAATCCACAGTACTTTTACAATGTGGACATGCTGAATGACAGGAGTTGTGTTGTTGTTCCTGCTCTCGCTCGCCTCCTTCTGTCTTTTCTCTGCTCCTTAGAGCACAGTGATAACCAGGTTTAAGTGCCCCCCCCCCCCCATGGGGACACAGTGACAGGCTCTCAGTGTGCTACCTCTGATTAGTTAGCACACAAAGGCTTGACAGCAGGACTCTCTGCCCTGGCTGTTTTTCCCACAGTTGGGATCTGATCCATCGCCGCTTCTCCCCCTCAGGCCGACTACCAGCACAGAGTGACTGGTCCGCACCCACCCAGCTGCTTCACAGCCCTGGGGAGGAGCTGTGTGTCTAAGGGGGGGGGTCTGTATTCAGTCTGTCCGGCGATCCTGGCTCTGGGGGATTTTTTCCTGTGACGTTAGTGCGCCTGTAGAAAGGAAGTCAGTCCTGTGTTGTCATGATAGGCTGCTTGAGATTTACTGCTGTTTGTGTGCAGCACAGCCTGGTCTGCCTCACTGGTCTGGCTGCTGTTCATCAGTGATTGATGAGATGTTTAAGTAAATAATCCTGAAGGAGCTGGAGCGACTCTGCAGCTTTAACACGGCGCTTGAATGTGTTGAGTTCACCCACTGTAAACACCTCTTCAAACCTGTTGCATTTCTCTGCTCTGAAGTGCTGTCTGTGGCCCATATGATGCAAAATCACACCTCAGAATGCAATTCTCACCTCTTGTTAACAGATACAAAACACACAGCCTCCTTGTACACTGTTATTTCACAAGGACAATGGAAAGCATTCACACCTTTAAAGTTCAAACAGTAAGTTGCCGATGCCTTTTGGTCTTGTGAATGTGTGTGTTTGTGTGTGTGTGGGGGGGTGCTGTTGGCAAAATAGTTTGCCAGCTTCTTTGTAGTGTAAAGGAAATTCTTGAACAAGGCTTCACATGAATAAAAAAAATGACAGACACGAGCCTTCACACCTCTCTCGTTTCTGTTTGGTAGAAATGTGGCTGAAGCCAGTAGCTAGTGAGTTTCAGTTATTTTGTTTGCAGGTTCAGTCTTTGTATGAAAAGAAGTTGGAAGTGGAAAAATCTTGAAATATTTGGCGAAGGGTGGAAAAGTAGGCAGATCAAACTTTTTCTTTTTTGTTGATTTTCTTAATGTTTGGTTAAACTTTGTGTTGCTTTTGGATGGATCTTGTTTCATGCACCACAGGTTGGTTCGTTTCTTGTTAAGAGGATATACATACTTTTATTTTTTCACTGTTTATTTTGTTCAGCTAAAAACAAAGGAACTGATCTTCCTGTCAGAGGTGGCCATCGTGTTTTCTAGTGCGGCGTTTGGAACGTGTTTCTGTATTCACCCCTCTGACTGAAGTACGTCTGAGAGTTAGGGGAAACCGAGAACTGGTCTGGAAACAGCTGCCTGCCTCTGTCCAAAAATAGTGAAATCTTCACACTGGCACCTCCGAGGCTCACACGTTCCACCTCCTTTATTAAAACAAAAACCAAACTGTAATTATGAGCCAGATTCTCTAGGACCACACCTTCCTGGTTTTGTATGGCTGTGAGGTAAACTGTGCTCAGAGACTGGACATTCTTTGCACAGAGCTGCTTCTAAAAAAATGTGGAGAAACAGAGGAATGTATGTATAAACTTTAACATACTGGAGCGCCTGCCAGAGATTTATGGGAATCCTAGAAATAGCTCACCTTTGTCAGAGTCCAGCTCTCATGTGCAGCTGTGCAGAGCAGTGACCTCACTTTGAGCTCCTAATGAGGGGAAATGGGAAGAGCATATGTAAATGTTGGAAATGTGGCCCTTCCATTGCTCCTGTGCCATCCAGTGTGTTTCTGTCAGGCGGGCGACTCTACCTGACTCTCCCCTCCAGGCTCCAGCTGCTCCGTCTGCACGTTTGTTGTTCCTTCTTTTCTTCTCCAGCACCACTTAATGCCTCACACCCAAAACATTTGAATTCAGATCAGATTGCATCTGCAGCCTTAAAAGTTCGTTCAGCTCTTTCTGCTGCTTCTCATGCAACAGTCATGCAAATCTTTAAAAACTCGAGCCTCGGACTGTGACATTCACAAACTGTGTCTTTTCTGTAGTGGCTCTGTGGAATGTGGAAGTTCTTTCACTGGGTCTGACCGGGTCTTGTACTGTTTTGCAGGGACATTGTACTTTGTGTTTGTGCCAAAGCCCGATAGACTTGACAGAGAGCCTCTACACAGTTAACTGCACTCGTTTATTTACCACATTTAGAGTTGATTTTAAAAACAATCTATTTCCAAATAGTACAAATCAGGAGGCGGAAAGACTTTGTTGGTTGAACTTGCTAAACCCAGCAGGGATTTTCTGGTACAAGTAAACACAGGAAGAGGCTGCCATTCGGGACCATTTTGATTAGACGTGAACCCGGTGGTACACGAATGTCAGTTGTGTCTATAGGCAAACGCAAACATCCTCATTTCCTGTGTAAACCTTCAGCAGCCATGCAGTTTCCATACTGCAGATAAGTGATTGTTTCTGCTTATTCATGACTTTTAGCTCAGTTCTAGCTGCACGATGGCATCACTGAAACTGAACACCCCCACCCACCACCACCACCGCGAGTTACACAGAGCTGTGTTTTAGGTCGACCAGCAGGATTTCTTGGTGTGCTAAGACAAGATATCAGTTTTTATTTATAATGAAAAGAAGAGATGGCTCAGTCAGCATTGTTGGAACCAAGTGTTCGTCCTTGTTAATCAAAAAGCTGCAGATTCATGAGTTTCATTTTATTACTTTGGTCACATGTTGATGTGGCTTTGTATCTTGTTTCGTTTCCCTCACGAGAGTTTTTCTTTAAAAATTATGCTTATACTTGTTTTCTGAGACCTAGATGAGGCGATTGATATCATGGTCATGTCTGTGTGGTAAAGCTGCAGCCAGTTAGCTTAGCTTAGCATACAGAATGGAAATAGAGAGAAACCACTGCCGACCTCTGTCCAAAGATAAATGTCTCGCCTCTGATTTCTCACTGGTTAATGTGCTAAATCTTATTCAGTCTGTGAAGTGTAAAAGCAAGAATCCAGTTTTACGGGGTTATGTGCTGCACTGTTTCTCCTGTAAACCATAGAGGCTTTGTTTCACTTCATGTCTGAGTCTATTTATCTGATATTTTCTTCTCTCTGTCTTCACATTCCCACATTTTAACATTTAACCTCCCACTTTTTACCCTGTTTCTCGTTCTGTGATAAGACCCCAGAAGGGTCAGCTTCGATAAGGAGCCATTCTTCTTCCCTAACAGCGTTTCTCAGAGTGGAAGCTTTCTGACTCAGTTTTGGGGATTTCCACATTTTAATCTGCTTCAGAGAATCAAATAATCTCTGTGGGTTTCAAAAATAAACTGAGTAAATTCAGAAGTCTATCATGGTTAAACTGAAAACTTTCTTTTATTCCTAAACAGCTGACATTGGAGGTGTTTTCATAATGGCAGTGTCCTCCACCAAGACCTTCTCTGGCTCTCCACAGTGGGCACTTAAGTCCTACTACGTTTCTTTTTCCATGTTAGCTGTTAGGGGGTGAAACTGGACTGGGCAGGTCTATGAAAGCTGGTTTTGTTCGTGCAGCAGCGGTTTGGGATGAGTTCATCTTGGAGGACAGAATGGAAGAAAGAGCGAACGAGCGTTCCCACACCAGGGAAAGGGAAAGGGGGCGAGGGAGTGGGATGTGTGACAGAGTGGAGGGGGTGAGTCAGAATTAGTAACCAGCTTCTGTGAGATTCATTCAAACTTTTTCAATTACTTAGACACCAGCAGCCCACAGCGCTCTGTGTCGAGGGTCAGATTCTTTGGAAGAGCTCCTTTCTTTCCCACTAATAGGGATCGGGGCAGTCTGCATGGGGTGGGGGAATAAAGTCATTAGCTGTTTCTGTTGTGTGATGATGATGTTCGGGAAAATACATCATCACTTTCGGGAACTGTCTTTTGGTTTTTGTTAGATGCCTCCTGAAAGACAGTGGAAGCAGAAAGCAGTTCTGTTCTGTTGTTCTGTTCTAAATGTGAATTTAAATGAAAGAAATGTCCATTTCTACCCATCGGTCTACAGTCATAATCGCAGTGTAAACATGTTTTTAGACGTTTTTGCAAATTTATTAAAAATCAAAACCTGGAACCTGTCATTAGCAAAAGTCCTTAGATCTTCCCAGAGGCACCAAACTGGACTCAGCTAATTCCTCTTTGCTTTCAGTCCCCTGAGATGTGTCTCGAACCAGATATCCACCTGGGACACACTGATCTGACTGGACAGACACATGCCTGTGTATGTAAGGTCCCACAGTTCGCACTGCTGGTCTGGACAAAAACCAGGACCTGAAGTCCAGGAACTCTCTGTAGTCTCTGTGATCAGAGTGTGCTGAGACTCAGATCAGGACCAGGGGATAAAACCAGGTCTAAAGCTCTAAGTGTTTCCAGGAGCTCAGTGGTCTCAGTCTGGAAGAAGTCTGGAACCAGCAGGACTCTTCCTGGAGTCAGGCCTCGGTCAGGGGTGAGACCAAGAACCCAGCGGTCCCTGTGACAGATCTTCAGAAGTCCTCTGCAGAGATGGAGAAGCTGCAGCAGCTCCATCAGTCAGACTGAGACTGTGAGGAAAAGGCAGGAGGAAACGGATTCTCTTCTCTGATCAGCCACAAACCCAACTTTAGGACAAACATCTCACTGTCCCTGAGGGTCCAGCCACAGTCCAGACCTAAAGCCAAGAGAACATCTGTGTAGACACCTGAAGATGGAGGCTCTGACTCTTCCATCCAACCTGATGGAGCCTGAGAGGATCTGCAGTTAAAGGGGGACAAACTCCTGGAGAGACTGAAGCTGGATCTGCTGCCGGAGACGCTGCTGCAGAAGAGTTAAGGCTCTGAATCTTTTTTTTTTAATGAGAGATTTCAGTTTTTATTTTCTTAAACAAATTTGAAAAAATGTCTTAAAACATGTTTTTAGCAAATCAAAAGCACATTTGCTGCTTTTAATTTGCTGCATTTGTCAGGATGCAGTGATGAGTTATTTCCACAGAGTGTTAATCAGTGAATAAAAGCCTGTGGCGACACACAGGTGGGGCAGATTAGTAACACAATAGCCAATATAATACGTATTCAGGAAATGTCACAGATATTAGCCAGCCAGAAGGATTATAAATGGAGTCTATCGCTGCCATACTTAATGAAGTATCAGTGGCTTTAGGGTACTTATCATGGTTGTTAAAAATACCCTATTACCACACTCCATTGTCTGCATTCAATAGCTGTACCTTCCAGCACACACACATTTTTCTACTCACTATGTAAATGTATCACCTCCAATGAAAATAAGGCTGTAAATTTCACAGGCAAGAGACTGACTTCCTCCCAGGAAAGCTTTGAATGAAAACTAGAGAAGCACAAGGAGGCTGATAAGATGAAGGCTCAGCCATGATGTGGCTGTTTGTGGTGTAGGCTGAGATTCCTCAGAGCTCTGATGAGAGATACTGCAGGCTGCCTGACTAATGCTGCAGTGATAACTTGTTACTATGTGTTAGGATTATTACATATTTACTGTAATACAGTGCAGGGGTAGACGTTTTTATACATATCAGTCCTGTGGAAAGATCCTGTGAGTAGGGAGTATCTTCCTTTGAATATAATACACATATAAACCCCAGGAAGTTTATTCATTGCAGTTTCAATAGTGGGTAATAGCTAGTGAGAAACTGATCTATGCAAATGTAAACCAACAGGTTACACATCACAGCCAACATTGCTCATCCCACTAATGCAAACATACAGCCTGATCTCCACCCAACACATACAAATACCACGCTTGGGAAATTCTATGCAATATGTACACCAAACGCCATGTTTTTAAAATGTGCAGTACATCCTCCTAACCTGTTCCAGTCACGCTGCTATGGGAGGCGGTTAAACTCAGGGGCAGGTGTCATGGGACCAGAACATGTGTCCATCGCACACGACGTTGGTGTTTTGTGTGTGTGTGTGTGTGTGTGTGATAATTATATACATTGAGGTGAGGCCAGGCTGGATTATAAATACTGCTTTATTTATATGTACTAGCTATAAGCTTTTACATGTGCTCCCTTTAAATGGACTCAGGTTTTTGTGTATATTGTACTTGTACGAAATCGCTGCCTACTCACATAATGTTTGATTTAATTTGTCTAAACCACTTTGTTTAAGGTATCTCTGTCTTTTTCCTGGCACTGTTTAAGTTTCGAACATAAAGATTTCTGCTATAATACATTCAGTAAAAATCTGCTCTCGTATGAATTCCTGCCAGCACCCTAAAGTCTGCATCTGTGCTTACATTTGAGGCATGTTTTTTTGAAGTAAATATAATCTGTACATTGTTCCATAGTGGTTCTAAAAACGGCTGAGCAGAAACCCTTCATTATGAGCGTGCTGTGTGAGTGCGGTGTGGGCCCACGCAGGGGAAACCAGCAGGCTGCTTGGCTCATCCAGACCATCACAGAGGCCAAGGCCGGGTATGTTTCACTGATCTTGTACTTAACTGAAACCAAAAGTATTGTTATTCCCTCTCTGGTTTCATGTGTGTTTGTCATAAAAAGAGGAGAAAGAAAAGCAGCTCTGGTCCATTAGGAGGCATTTGGTTGGGTTTAAAATTCCTGTGTGCTTCAGTGCTTCACTCTGAAGAAAGTGTTTCATGAGATTAATCACTGGAACAGGGATGAGATAAGGTTCCTAAATTAGTGGGTTGTCGTTTGCTCTGGTTGCAGGGCTTTGGATGAAGGAGCAGTTTTAGCAGTGTGTTGTGTTTCTTATGTCATTTCCTGTGGCTGGAGAAAGAAAAGCGTGTGAAAGTGCAACACAACCTGGTGCATTTAAGCAGCAGCAGAGCAGGTCAGCTGACTCTGGCAGTGCAGACAGACCCATTGTTACAGGAAAAGAATTGCTCAACATTTTGATTGGCTGACGTACGTCCAACATCTGGAACCTATTAAAGTCAGCTCAGCCAGGCGCTCATACACACACACACACACACACACACTCACACTCACACCATCATCATCATCATCATAAAGCATGCATGCTCACACGGTCACACGTTTGCTGTATACATGTCCTGAAGCACGCCATGTGTCACAGTGGGAAAGATATTGGTTGTACAAACAGATGTTCATCTGCACTCTGCACATCCAACTCAATTCACACACCCACACACAAACACACACACATAGTGCCAACTAAGAAGGAAAATACCCAATATGCTTTTGGTATATATGACTCAAATGAAGACTGTTTGAACCTAACTATGCAGATTTAACAATATTTACAATTGAAACCATGTGAACACACACACACACACTGTAGTTTATTTTGACTTAGTCTTACATTCATGTGGATTCATTTATTAGTCCTCAACAAATGTGCTAATTACTCCTGTTGGTAAATGCTTTAGGAAGGTAGAGCCTTTTTAAAATATTAACTCTATGAATTAGTTATGTTTTTAAAAAGCAGGAATAAAAGCATTTCACCAGGAACCACAGCTAAGGAAGTCAGAAGCCACCGACTAAAACACTCTTGCTTTTGGTTTCATCGTATTAACTAATAATGGACAATTACAGAACACACCACCAGTCTTTGGCTATTATAGTTATTGTTTAATACTTTGGTCCTTTATTTACTACATTAAATACATTTACCATGACATGTGAACCTATAATGGTAAAACCAGGCTGTATGGGACTATTATTATATCAATTCACATTATTATATCTGCAGTTTTACTTAGTCTGTCCACATTAAACAAAAACTAGCTGCCATCCCAGAAACAGTCACAACATGGAAATCAAGTTAAATGTTGTTTATGTTGTTTATCATTCAGGCGGTGAAATGTTTGGGACAATTATGTTGGTCTGCACACTCTGATGTTTTATGGTTTGTTCTTTTTTATTTTGTCTGTATCTTTGTGGTGTTTTGTGTGTTTGTGTCAGATTGTGCCTTTAGCGCATAATAAAATCATTACGTTTAATATGCAAATGAGACTAACATTTCACCAGACGTCTAACGAATCACTAAAATCTGACTAAAGCATTTTTGTGGAAAACATTAAATCAAAATCGGGTACCAAATGTAACACCACTTGCGTGAGATCTCAGCTTTCTGTTCCTTGAAGCCAAAACTCTGGATCAAACATCTGGACTCTTTCACAGAAAAGTGCCACAGCTGCCAAGCAGCCAGATATTTTTACATTTTTGTTGATATTCCTTGGAAATCTACAATTTTCTGAATAGTCTCGTCCTCCTTTAATGTTTCCGATGAGCGTTTATTCAAAGTGAAAGGCGAGCTGTGTCATCTCTGGAGAAGGTCGTTTATTTGAACACATGGTTGCTGTTAGGATTATCGTGATTGGCCTTTGAGATTCAGTCTTCTTCACTCTGATCTTTGGAAACGGCTCCAGTGTCCTCGTCTTGTATCAATTGAAGCCAATTATCCTCCTATGCTTTTCCCGGTGTCCTCACTGTGAGTCACATGTTTATCTATGAGTCTCTCACCAGATTTAGGCGGATGCTGCCTTTAATAACTGGAAACAGATCATTGCGGTGTTCAGCTTGAATGAGGTTTAAAGTTCATATGGGATTGGGTTTTGTTTAACTACAAGGTTTTATTGGAAAGCTTGTGAGGGAGATGATTGAGCAGAGCTGCGTTTTGGTTCTGTTTGGACACCAGGGGTTTGAATGAGATGATCCCGCTGCCATGTGTGTGTCATCAGGACTTGAGGGTTCTGGTCGCACATGTAGAGAAAAGCAGGCTGCTCAGTCGAGGCAGTACAACCCGAGACGTGATAGGAAATCTGTCCTTTGAAGTGCACAGGTCATCGGTCACGATTCTCCCAAGATTTTTGTTCTCCCAGTGACGTCCGCCTTCGTCGAGCTCTATAAATATTTGACCCCCTTACTTTGTATGCTGCTAACACCATATAATCGTGTCACGTTACGTGGTATCTGTGGCAGTGTGGTAATTAATGTTGTACTGTGTGGCTTGTCAAAGGAGTCATTAAATCCATAAATCTGTGTGACTGAGAGGCTGTAGGTAAGAGTGTTGAGAGGAATGCTTGTTGCTGCTCCTGTGGATGTCAGGCTGCTGCTAAGTGGATTTATAGAAGCTGATGTTTAAGTATGCCCAGTATTTACAAACAGAAGGACAAGTTTGTGCTTTAAAACATAGGTTTGGATGTAAATGCAGTTCTCCCACACCATAATGAAGCTTTATTTAAGCAGGGAGTCTGAGATCAGATCTCTTTTGCATACAGCCAATAATTAAAACTATCACAAGTATTGTCTTTGGAGTTACGAGCTGTAATCCTAGATTAAGCTCTGATTTTGCTACAGGAACTGACATTAAATAGACATATATTTACCTAATTCTGATATTGATGCTGCTCTCAAAATTGAGAGATACATATGAAGCTACAGCTGCTTAGCGTAGCTTAGCATAAAGACTGGAAACAAAGGGAAACTACTAGCATTCTAAATGTGTGATGGGAAATTACGATAAAGCAGGAATCCCCTGGTGACGTTGGGGTAGGGCTTCCACACATTTCAGGTAGTTTCATGTCAGATTGTGAGATGATTAGAGACTTTGTCAGGTGGGTGAGTGACATTACACCGAATTACTTTTTGGTTTTCCCTTGATGAGTTAGTGCAGATAAAGACTCTGTGTGATTTGACGTCTGCAGAGTAATGAAGAATTGCTGCAGCTTTAAATGTCTCCACTGGTGAAAAAGTCCCCATTTCCTATTTTACGGTAGAAACCCATGAAGTCCAGTGAACCTTCTGGTCTCCAACCTGTGACAGAGTTTGAACGGTTTGCAAGCTGCGACATTGGTATTTCCTCAGGAAACTGGCAGAGAGAGTCAGATGGTGACCTAATTTTGTTATTTGTGGTTTTAGCCTTTTTATATTACTATAAAGGGAAAACATTTTTAAAAGTGTTTCCTTTTCACATTCAGTATTTTATTACTTTTGAACTCCTCTAATGAAACTCGCTTTCCTCAGACACGCCGCCTTTGCCTTCCATTCTCAATTTATGATTTGTCTGCTCCCTTTGGTTCAATTGCTGAACCGAACCAAATCAGAAACATGTGGCCGAGTCCTTTTCAGACAGTGTAGAGGTGTGTCATTTAACGTGACACCTGTTGGAAATATGAAGCATGCTGGTGTTATAGAACTCTGAGCTACCTCCACTGCTGCAGGTTCAACCCTTTTGTACAGAACACCATTGTGGCCGAACGCTGCCATAATCCCACCTCACAGAGGCAGCGTGACGAGGACTAAAAAGAGAAGAACACCAAAGCACAGCCCAAAGCCATCTCCATCAATGAGTCATAAACTGGTGTCACTGTTGGCTCAGTGAGCACAGTGACAAATGTTGGACTGACATGTCTAATGGCAGACACACCTGTGAAGCAGACAGGCTGAGAGCTGAAAACAAAGGGAGGAGTTGTGTTTTCAGACTTGGAGCTTTGTCTTTGTGCCTGAAAAGAAAAAGGGAGAAGATTTCGATGAAGCGTGAAATATTTACACTGTGCAGACCGAGCCCGGCCTAACCACCGCATTATTTACTGCATGTAATGCTCTCAGATCTCGATCAACATGTGTCCTCCCAGTGCTGCAGGGCTCCGAGTCATTTATGTAGGTCAAGACGTCTTGGGTAGCATCAATAACTTTCACTTCCTGGTTGCCAGGTGCTGGCAAACTAAGCAGGTAGAAAGACTCCATACAGCAGTATCACTGATGCAAAGACACAGGTTGGACAGGTCAACAGGTGCAATAATACAATACCGGCCAGGTGTTTTATTTCATACGTTAAAGTTTAAAAGATAATAGTATGGCTTGAGATAGAAAATTGTGCTGTTATTACTTTCCATACTCTTTAACTCTTTAATGCATGTGTCACTTTTTGCTGCAGTTGCAGCACTGGACTGTATGTAAGAGCTGATGTATCGGTACTTTTTGCAAGTTGCAGAGGCCGGTTGTTCTGTTATAGTAACTTAGCAGAGGGTGGAGCAGGTGTTTGATTTTGCACACCACAAAGCATCACACTTTGGTCTTTACTTGTGTTCTCACTTCTTACAAAATAAGAAGGCGGATAAAATAACTTGCTTTTGCAGCAACTGCTATTGAAGTAGTTGATTTTTTTTTTTTTTTTTTTTTTTTTTTCCTACCTAATGCGTCTGCTTGTTACGCAGTGTGTGCATTCACATAAACTTAAAAAATGTTTTAAGGAGTGAAAAATAGCAATCACCTTTTGCTCTGTATGACTTTGACGAGTTACAGTCAACGTCCAATATGAGCAGACTGAGAATACAGATATTTCCTGAGCTGTGAATCATGATGAAGACGTCAAAGTTTCTCCCATTTGATCTATTTCCACCATACCCATTATGTTTGGACTTTTTCCCATGAAATCCCATTTCCTGCAGACCTGTTCTTAAATTAGCAGCTTTGTTCTGTCACTGATATCACTTCTGTCACAGTTTCCCATTAAATCTATTGATTTTACATTTCAGGTAAGAGAAATCAGCCAAACGAGACTCAGTAGTTTCTCCTCTTTCTCCTCTTTAAACATGCATGAGAAGAAATGTGGATTTTTATTTGGACATGATGAATTTCTATAATAAATGGATATTTTCAGTCCTCTGAAAAGAAAAAGGCCTTTCACATAATTAGGGAATTAGCCAGTTTTCCTACAATACACGTAAAATCCACTTTAGTATTATAAGGCTGTTTGATTACTGCTTTCTCTTTGGTTTACTGTGTTTTAGATGGTTATATTTATGCATTGCCACTGGATATTGTGTAATGGGATATTTTATATTGTAATTACTTCTTGATGTATTTTTATATATTAATGGGGATCCAGAGAAATAAACAGATGTTTGTAATGAAACTGATTTGCTTCTTGTCATATTCTTTCTCTGCAGGAGCCTTCATGTCTGTCTGTACGGTGTGGGTTGAATGAGAGTGTGGAGGCTGCGATGGAGGTTTTCCTGGCCCACATGCCTGTCTGCTGAAGGAATGGAGATGTTAACAACATCGCTCTGCTCCAGTCGGAGGTGGGTGGGTGTGTTTGTTCCCATGACTTCACTGTTTGCGGTTATTATTGTACAGTTTTAAGGGCTGTCCACATCTGTTGCATCACAGAGGATGTTTGGCACTACTCCTGACTATATATAACATGTGGATGATTAATGGGTATGTTAATGCCTTGTTGATTTAGTATGCAGGAGGCATTCAAGTAAGAGCTATTAAGTGCTGCAGACTCCAGCGTTTGCTGTAAGACACTTCCTCTTTTAATGCAAAGTCTATTCTTGAACCACCTCACACTGCTTTGCTTTACTGTGAGCATCTTTGCAATCACCACAGTCATTTAAAGTAGTATATAATATAAATTGGGTGGCTCACTGTTGCAGTGGTTTTGCACCCAGGGGCCTTTCTGTGTGGAGTCTGCTTGTTGTCCCTGTGTGGGTTTTCTCCTCCCACAGTCCAAACACATGCAGGTTAGGTTGGTCGGTGACTCTTAAGCTGCTGTAGGTGTGAATGTGAGTGTGTGTCTGTTTAGGGTGGACAGGTGGATATTATAAACAGGCCAAATTCAATGTGAAATTGTACCTAAATGGCAGATTCTGTCTCTGCTGTTCTGGAATGTGTGAAGAGCAGCAGCAGGCAGTAATAGGTGGTTAACCACACAAGGCTTCTCCTTTTGCACAAGATTACAGCAGAGGGGTGGATCTGATGATTACCCTCCCCGCACTACAGGACTTAAAAATAGCTGTTCATCACAGAGGACCCACTTTTAGCCTCCTCCACCCATGGCTATTCCTGCCTCTTTGTCAGTATTTAGGTTCAATTATTACCAAAGCCCTGCTCTGCTCAGAGTCTTGAACTTTGTCCACTGGGATCTTTACAAGTCTTTGTGAAATATGAGATGGAAAATGAAAGGAAGTGGTAACAGTTCATTTTCACAGGAAAGCATTATTTGCTTGTTTTGTTCAGTCTGTGGAGGACTGGAATGATGCCAGGGTCTTTTGACCCATGAGATTTTGGCGCTGATACTTTTGATGCCAAAAATCCCTCATGACACAAGCTCCATGGCATCCACAAAACTGAAACTCTTTCTGTTTCTCTTTGCCTCTTTCTTTTCATTTAGATATGTGAATGTTTACCCTGCTCCAAAGACAAATGGCTTCAGATTCCAGAGAGAGCAGCAAGTAAACACCAACAATCAGAGGTCTGACCCTCAAATCTCCTCAAACAATGTTAAAATTCCCTGATCCTGCTTAGTGTTTGCCGTTTGGCCCAGAGTGACTCGAACAGCCATTACCACTGCATTGTTTCAACTAGTGATACCACTGACAGGCCTTGTGTGTCTAGACAGAGAGATACAGCTATCTAAATTACTGCCAGATCTATTGTAGAGCAGAGTGAGATTCCTGAGCCCATTGTTCCGAGGTCGGTCCGAGGCCTTGATCAGTGCTTCGGGAGCAGATGAAATACCTAAAGAAGGATGTGTGTTTGCTCATTATTGAAAGCTGTTCAGGAAACACATGGCCTGTCTGACCACTGATGAGCCCCCTTCTTTTCCTCTCATTGCACGGGAAATAGGGCAGGTACTTACGGTAAACTGGCCTCCATCCCTGCGGAGCAGCTCTCATTTTGTCCACGACACTATGACGAACAATATTTATTTCACAGTGAAAATGAGACCAAAACTACGTAGGAAGTAGTGAGAACTATGACATATGTAAAAAAAAAAATGGCGTCTTACTGTGTGACCTGCAGCGTGTGTGGAACCACAACCTGCAGCTGCTGATCAGTGAAACCAAATTTGACCCAGTCACCAGGGTCTCAGTCTGGATGGGACTGGATCCAGCTTCGGCAGAGTAACTATGCACTGTTGTGTAAAAACATTAAAATTAAATCCAAAATAAACGCTGTATTACACATAACTTCGGAATTCATGAGAACTGGTGTGTAAACAGACTCACAGGGTAGGTGTAGAAACCACATAGCCTTAGAGTGTAAACAGTTTGCAAATCTGTGGCCTGAGGTTAATCATGAGCAGCAAGAGCCTGAGCAGCTCATAAACAGCCAGTACGCTGGTTTATTTTCTGTTTATGTGGAAACAACAAATGACAGTGTGACTGGGAAACTGGTGATGATGCAGTCTGGCTCCGAGAAGTCCACTCTGAAACAGTTGGACAAGCTTTGTCCTCCTGGAGATAGAGGACGTCACATGTGAGACAGGGCAGAGACAGTGGGCTCAGCCAAAACGAAACTGTTTATTCCTTCACCTTCAGCTGTGGGTCCTCTGCTCTTTGTCTCAGCTCGTAAACGCCACAGTGGTCGACAGCCACGGCGCCTGAGCATGTCCAAAACCTGTTGAGTCAGTAACAGCTGACAAGTAACAGTTTATGGGAAGCAACCAGACTCCTGTTTGCTGGATTTGTTTAGTTATAAGGGTCCACGCTGACACTCAGGGTCCCCAGGGGATGAATCCTTATGACCTGAGACCATGGGAATTATATTGTTGTTTTTTCATGAAGCTTTGTGCTGCACTACCTAAATACACATAACAAACATGACTGTGTTTTTGTAGGTGTGTGTGTAGTCGTAGTTCTGACAGAAGCAAAAGTGACTGTTGTCCATGGGCTTCTTTTGTGTCTATTTTTTAGTTGTGTTGTATGTTATTGTAATCAATGTGTCTTTCTGTCTCTTTTAAATTGCCTTGCATCTGTTTCCTTTTGTAGATAATCACTGGATTAACTTTCCAGTGGAAAAGTTCACAGCCCCTTAATGAATCTTTGATGTAGGGGCCCCCTAAACCCTTGGGTCCCTGGGTCTCTGCATCTAGTCCTGTTCAGTATTCCATCCATGAAGAGCGACAGAGTCCATGTAGGCTGGAGGTTGTGATGGATGGAACTGCAAAAAACGGGACTTTAAAAGAGGAGACAACTTTTTGTTTCAGACTGATAGAGTCAGTATTGTTGCTAAAGTAAGTTATAGTATTTTAATTGTACCTAAATGTGTTTATTCCTGTGAGGTCCGGCTCATGATAACAGTCTACTGAGCCGACCACGAGGTGGAGTAGGGCCCTAATAACCCAGTCTGTGGTCTCGATGACTATCAGCACGACTCCTCCACATGTTCACAGCTCCAGTAGCATGAAGAGGCTGTGCAGACTGTGGCAGCAGCCTTCAGAAAAGGGGGTGCAAGACTAATAAGACCGTCTTGTACCCGGTACCCTACACCCACCCACCGCCAACATGCACGCACATGCTAAGTCCCTTATCATAACTTGTCATCAAACACTCATATCCTCACATTGTCCCAGAGGAAAGCTGACCTCCCAGCTCTAGATATCAACTCCATCCAGCCCTCGTGTTCACCTCCGCCCTCTACGAAAGAAGGGCCATGGGGTGACAGGGCAGAAACTCTGCGGCAAAACTCATTGTAATACGCCGACACAAAGATCCTCTTGTGTATCTGAAAGAGGAATAAACTGCCTTCCTCAGCCTGTCCTCACCACTTCCAGTCTTTGGGACGCAGCTGTGGCCTTGGGTGACGTCTGGGGGTTAGCGGATGGTTTCTGGGGTCGGGGTGGGGGGGTACAGACGGGGGTGTTTGGATAAGCACAGAGCTGAGTCTGGAGAAAACACTGTTCTGCACCATGGAGATGGAACAAAAGGCCGCAGCTCTTTATTAAAAAAAGAACTGTGTACTTTTACTCACTCTGTCGTCTTTTTACTAGGATATTAAAAACACCTCACCACCTCTGGACTCTGAGGACTAAAGAATCCCTCATCACTCCTCTCACTGATGTCCGATATTGTTTCAACATGTCCTTGACCAAAGAAGAAGAGGTGTAACTGACATTTACACAGTTACTTAAAGGAATAATTCACATCTCCAGATTATTGTTTAAAACAACTCAGCCCTTTATGTGTTATAAAGTTGAAAATGTTCTTAATGTCCCGTGATTGGAGGGCTCCCAAGGTGGAAAAATCAGGATCACCCAGGATGCATTGCACCCAGTGCAGGCGGAGGAGACACGAGGCGGAGCAGCTTTGATTAGAAGAGTATCCAGCACTGGAAATAAGGTCCATCATCATCATCGGTCCTTGCATATTTTATTTTAAATAAAACACATCAAACAGCTTCTAATCACCTTAGTTACATAGGACCATGTGCTGGACTGGTGACCTTTCCTGGGTGTACACCACCTCCCACCCAGTGTCAGCTGGGATTGGCTCCAGTGACCAGGAATTAGTTAGTTAAAAAGATCACAGCGGTAAGGATCCATTTATTTTTCCCACGGGCCGTGTGTTACTTCCATGTGTAGCTTTTTAATGGCACCTGCAGTCACTCACATTCCTGAGAGTTGAGTCTGAAGAGAAATGTGCGTGCTGCATTATTGAGGGCATCACTAACCTGCTTTCCTAATCACGAATTGTCACTTTAAATGAATGAGGGCTGTGAGTAAGCATCCTGCCTCGACCTTTCTTTCCGTGCGAGGGCATGTATTTAAAGCCACGCGCTGCTGTGCTGATGTGTGGTAGCTGTGGGTCTCAGGTCAGCTGACAGCAGTGTCACACAGGCATCTTTCGCTGGAAATTGGCACAGCCATTAGAAAGTCATTTCTTGTAAACAGCTGGTGTATCTGCCACAGATGTGAACATTGTTGTACCCAACAATTTGACTTTGAATATGACTTTCTGATTTGACATCAGCTGGCTTTTATAGATACATACCACACTTTAGGAAAACATTTTAGAGAGACTCTTAGTTCCTTCAGAGACTGTAAACAGGGATGCTGGAGCTGGTTTTTGGAAAAAGGTGGACCTCCCATTGTTGGTGAGGAAGAACCATGTGAGCCAGGTCAGCGGTGTGGCTCCCTGCTAGGTTTTTAATAGTTTTTGGACAACAATGGAGGTCTACGGCTCAGACCCATAAGCTGAACCAGGTTCTGGATTCACAGTCAGTGGCCTTATCTTTCAAGATTATATTTGATCTGACAGGTATGAGAAGGTTCCAAAATACCCAGAAAACCTGATTCTGTGTTTCTTGCTGCAGATGATAAGCAGACATTGTGATTCCTGATAAGATAAATCAGACGTCTCCTCATGACCTCTGCCCCCTCACTGTCACTTCTTCTGCCTAATGTCATAGTTACCCACAGCTCATATAACATGACAGGAGGAACTCACGCTCTCTGTTTGCTAAATACAGGGATTACATACTTAAAGAAGCTGTAGTTGATTAATGCTCAGTCAAAGCCTCAGAGATTACGGGGGCCTCTGTCTACAGGGGAAACACTGAGATATCAGCCCAGGGAACAAGAAACAGAACACGGGTCTGAACGGCGTCAGATCATGAAATCTCTGGTTTCACTGGTGATGTAACCCATCGCCTCGCTCTTCGGATTTCTATAATCCTCTGCTGTAAAGTCAACAGGCAGTTTCCTTTCTTAAAACTACCCATAAATTCTTCCCAAAGAGGTCAAATGAGCCAGTATTTCTGTAGAAACAGCAAATTACTACATATTTGTGCAGCAGGACTTTGTTTTTCTTTGTTCCTTTCCCATTAATCATCACACGGCCCTGGAAATATATCTGTTGACCCTTTAGAGGGGCCTGATCCCTAGGTTTAAAAACACTAAACAGCCTCACAGTAGTAACTAAGGACACGTAATAAGCATAAAACGTGATTAGATCAGGTGTATTTCGAGCAGCGACGAGAGTAAAGCAGTGTTTCCACATTAACGCGTCAGTATCATTTCCTCAGATTACCGTGTAATTACTCGTCTATTTTATCTGCCATCGTGTCTAAATGATATATTATTTTAACATTATTTCTTTTCACTGTGGATACTTTAAGGACGTTTTGCTGGTCTTACTTAAAGGATTTTGAATGCCGGATGTTTGCTTGTACTTTTGAACTTTTCTTTGGCTGGTTTTTACCTGTTGCTTCTTTCCACCCCGACATCCACAGCTCACTGATCGTTGATCCTGCACCAAGATCTGTGTCAGTAAACCGAGAGTAGCAATAATTTTCTCTTATTTCACACACAATAACATGAATAATGACTGGAGGGTTTCTTTGTCTCCTGAACGGGTTTGCAGAAAGTGTGGGGGCACGAGCAGCAAAAGTGAGGTTTGACCCAGATTAGTGTCTCAGATTCAGTCACATATTGACTTTCAGCCACAGTTCTGTCAGAAACAGACAGCGTGCCATTTCGCTCTGTGGTCTGAAAGTGGCAAGTCTGACGCCCAATCTTGTTTTTTTCTTACATATGGGTATGTGTGCCTCGTTTTTTTTTGTTTTTTTTTTTTCTTACAGCCTTTCCTTTCTCTCTGTGTGCATCAGAGGAGCTGTTGTGTGTTTGCTGTGTGTGTGTGTGTGTGACACTGAACAACAGACCAGGTTAACATGTTCGCCAGGATTGTACGTTGGAGGCACCACAAGTCTATTAAAGGATAAAATATCATCTGGCAATAGAGCATTTGTTTTTTTGTTTTTTTTTTTTCTCATCAGTTTGTTTAGTGTCTTTCCCACACAGCCCTGTGGGAGGAGAGTTTCAGAAAGTGTCTTTCGTTGTGTTTCTGGACAGTATTTTCATGTCTCCTATGATGTTTTACAGTGGAGCAGGGGGAGTCTGGGAACTGCTGCGGCAGGAATGTGTGGACTGACCGTGGGCTGAATACCGAACACGTGACCTCCCAGATGCAGCCAGATCTCACTTGGTTCTTGTCACTTTTCAGTAGAAAGTATTTTCCAAAAACACGTTTTTAAATTCATCATGAGGACGTGGAAAAACATCTCGAGTCCTCCCCGCTGCAAAACTTTTCAATAATATTCTTTCAACAAAAGATGAAACATTTTCATCCAGCCAGCCAGTTGACTTTTGTAGGAGAATATTTTGATTTCTGAGTCTGATCGTAGTCCGTGATAACAGACTCAGAGAACAACACGTCAAACTCTGAAAACCACAGCCACCGGTGGGAAAACTATTCATTGCTCTGCGTTGACTTTGTATTGTGAAGGTTCCTCCTTGACAATTCTGCTTTTACAAAAAAAAAGGAAAATGCCATGTCGGATCCCCTGCCAACAAGGCCAAGAACCCAAAGTAAAGTTTTACAAGCCACCAAACAAAAAAGGTTTAGGAAGGTTAAAGTGGGCTCCTGATGGTCTGTGTTCAGGAAGCGTTTTGTTATTACGTTTGCCAGTAACTTAGCTAACTAAAGTATCCTGCTGCCACATAGCTAACATTAGCTTTTTATGTGAAAATGTGTAAAGACCAACACTGAGTTTGTCACCCCACCTGCATAGCTCTCTGATTTATAACACGAGCCCCATAATCTCAAAATGCTTTCATTTAACTGGATATTTGACCGATCGGTGACTGGGCTCTTCTCAGGCCTGTGCCCGTAAGTGAGTGGTAAAAGGTTTTAAAGCAGACCAGAACAGAGCAGCCTCAGGTTCAGGCTTGTGTCCTGTGGTGATGCTGCTATGCCTGCTGGTGAAAAGCTTTTGCATTTACTGTGGTTAGGTGCCCAGACTGCAGGGGTGAACCAGTACCTCTGCTCTTTAATTGTCATAAAAACAAATGACATTAAAATGACTGTGATTAACTAGCAACTGCTGTACGTATGTATGTGTGTGTGTCATAAGGGGAAATGATTATATCAAGCACAGGAAGAAATGTCCTGATTCGGTTTGTTTTCTTCTGCCTGGTGTTCAGCCTTGACTCTGTGGTTTTCCGCAGACGCTGCATGCTTTCTTGAAGACAGAAAGGCTCAGAAACGAGGGTAGTCTGAACCACCACTTCTTCATCTGGAAGCATCAGACCACCAAGTGCAGACTGCACTTGTTTGCCAGTTCTTGTGTTGCTGCTGAGCGCAGTTTCTGTTCTGAAGCAGTGTTTAATCTCTGCAAAGCTTCATGAACACGAACTGTCTGCACAGTCCACTGCATTCATCCCCATTTCTCCTTCCTTCAAATGGTCCACTGCTTCCTCAGGGCGCCCTGGCTCAAGTGTTTGTTTTGCGGTGCTGCCTTCCTTTCAGGGTTTCTGTGCTGTGGGTGGGAAACAGGGTGGGAGAGACAGCGGGAAAAAGAAGCAGAGGCTGAGAAAAAAGAGTGGGAGCAAGAGGAAGAGAGGCTACTGAAATACTGCTTGTGGTGTGACCTTATGTGTTGTCAGTGAAGTACTCAGATCCTTTACTGGACAGCACTGTTAAAAAAAAAAAACTCCACTACAAGGAAAAAATCAAAACTAGTACGACAGTGTAATCAGAAAATTATCAACAAATATTTGAAAGTATCACAGTAAAAGAAAACTGGTTCCTGTCAGTGTTTTATTGTTATATCTGATGTTTTTAGATGAATATTCCTGCTGCATTAATGTACATGTTTAAGACTGGACTAATGTTAGCCCTGTTTTTAGTTTAGGAGAACACAGTACTTTAGTAATTGCACTTAGTTGTTTTGAACCCAAATCTGTGTTTTGATGGCTTCTATGATGGAGGACAGAGTAGAGGAGGACACGCTGATCTTTGTTTTCTGAGAAATGAGGTTGTGCCGGAGGCCGGCTGGGGGGGTCCTGTGAACTCTGTGGACACTTCAGAGGGATTGTGTGAAACGGGTGCCTCCCTCTCCCGTGGTTGTGCGTGGGAGGGAGGTCACAGACCCAACTCCCCTATTGAGGGCACGAGCTGATGAGGGGAAAATAACAGGGTGAAGTGGCCCGAGGGGAACACGGCAGCACCACCCTCTAATCACAGCCGCCACATTCACATATGGATGAAAATGGTATATACTGTACAGGCTCCATCCTCCAGTTTGTATTCATGTTGTCAATCTGAGCTTAAAATAAAAACACCGAAAATTTGAAGAAATCTTTCATTTCCACATCTTGGCTGAGGTGCAAAAATTACTGATGAAAACCAAATGGGACAAAGTGCAGTGAAAACAGTGAAGATGAGAAAAACAGCAGCAGACCCAAACGGATGTGTGTGGAGCAACGAGGAGGCTGGAACCTTCTTCGCATTAATGCATGAAAGTATAAGCAGAGACACTGGGCTGACATGAAGAACCAGCAGCGACAAAGGCTGACTGTTGCGCGGCCGAAGATCACCTTCACCTGGGAATTTGTAGACTGATCTGCGAAGCTGCTGGTCAGAGTGGTCTCAGTCACCAACTGGATTTGCTGCAGATGTGGAAACTGCCCCGAACAGGAGACCAACAAGTACCACACTGCAAAGACTAACGGCCTGACGAGAAGAACCACACACACACTGTCTGTTTTCTTCAGCTGAGCAACATCAGATTCTAGTCTTACACCTTAATCAGCAATCAAACGTGAATGATATGTAGAAAAACCCTACACCAAGATAGGAGGCTACGAACTGTTGTTAGTGACAGACATCAAAATGTGCTAAGAACAGAAACGAGCAGAAAAGGAATCATAGCTGAACAGATAATCCAAACCTAATCCCAACCAAAGCTAATTCGAACTTCAGTCCTAACGCCAAGTCTGAACCCTGCACCTGCAGAAAGGTCCTCACCATGACAAACTCATTCCTGCAACCTCCCTGGATGAAGTTTTAACCAGCATGTCCTCAGCGTGGGCCTTCAAACAGACCGCTGGGATTGAAACGTCAGTTACTTGTCACTGAACTGTGGTCTGAGAAAATATCTTGCGTCGACATACTGTAGGTGATTTACAGCCACTCAGACTTTAAACTGGTTGGGTTGATTTGAACTTCCCTTTCACATGACTCCTCTCAAAGTCTGAGGCTTATAAAGACACAATAAACGATTTCACAAAGCCCAAGTTGCACAAAAGAAAGAATTCAGTGGAAGATGCAGATCCTGTGGAGCTGGTGCAGCGTGTGAGGGATTTTGGCATCGTGTGATTGAGGCTTTGCTGCCAAGTGCAGAAGGGGCAGGAGGCTAAGGGCTTTGGTTGTCTGTGTGTGGCTGCATGTGTTTGGACTGCAGATAAAATAAAGTTTTGTTTGAACAGTGAAGCTCGGGTTGATTTGTGACGTTCTCCACTGAAGTTGGGAGCTGCTTGGAAAAATCCTTTTCAGTCCGTGACCGCTGGAACAGGCCGACAGCTTCACACATTGTGAAGAAGATTTATCAGAGCTCATGTCCGGCCTGACATCTTTACTGTCAACATTTGGTCCAACTGTTAACCTGAGCCTTTTCCTCATTTTGTGTCAGGGCTCGGACTTCCAAGGGATATCATCATGAAGTCCACGAGGAAGATTTACGAGTAGGAGGGGTGCAGGAGGGTGCTGCTCTCAATGTCTTCATTGTGCTGTGAACATGTGTGCTGTGGGTTTTGGTGAAGGAAGTGTATTGGCTCATAGGGACTAAAAGGGCAAAGCAGAAACATTCAGAGGGAGAACCACACGCAAACGTGATGAAATACCTGCACACATCAAGGACGCATAATATATGGGACTGTTTCGACTAAAGCCTGGAGCCAAAAAATTATTGATGTGTTTTACGACGACTTTTTCTTCTTGAATTTGAAATGAATAAGAAGATTGAACTCTACCTGACTGATCCTCGACCTCTAGAGCCCCTAATGACCCAAACTAACTGCCACCATAAGCCCCTCCTTCCTGCTCTTTGCCCCTCCCATCCTGTCCTGCTTCCTAAAGCTACAACGTGAACTACGGGTACCTGGTTGGGACAAAGTGTCCAGTCCAAAGCTAGCCTTAGCTGGCAAACGAGTAAATGTGTCAGTCCAGTAGATGCTCTGGTTCCTGCTAATGTGACCCAAAGCACTAACGTTACCCAAAGCTCCAATTCCTCCCAGATTCAAAACAGATCCATTCAATCCAAAGGTCCAATCAGGACCATGCTAGGTGGCTAATGCTACCAGAACCAACAAGTTAGCTTTAGATGCTAACACATCCAGAAGGAAGAAGGCCCCATGTGAATCCTCTTGGCTCTGGCAGCCACTGTTTTTTGCTCTTCTTTCATTCACAAAGTCACATCCTCTGTAACTGGACCCTGTTAGACCTGGATCCGGGAGCTCAGCCTGGGTCTGAAGTTTTCTTGGTTCTGTTCCTCTGCTGGAACTCTGCTTGTGTTCAGTGTGGGCTCAGTGAATAATGTGAGCAGCTGTGGTCCCAGGAACATCCAGCTGCTGGGAGACGCTCTGCAGCCTCCACCTGGACCCAGCTCGCTCGCTCTCTTCGATGCTGAGTCCTCCGCAGGTACGAAGACAAAGACCTTTTCATTTCATTTTCATTTCACATCTGTGTCACCAGCTTTTTCCTAAACTCTTCTTTTTCTCGACTTGTCAAACCAATTTTGCACTTTAACAAAATATATTTGCCAGACGGTTTCACAGCTTGGACACAACCGATACGAGTTCTCCTCTTTCATTCCTGTTTGTCCTGGCTCAGCAGCAGGGCAGGCAACAATACGCTCAGAACATCAGAGCCTGTGGGAAATGCACTTTTCATAAGTGGCATATTTTTGGTCATTTTCATAGTCAAGTTCACCATTTTCCCACACACACAAATGAAAGGCATTCCTTTTGTACAGCCCAGAGTCAGTGCGCTGTCAGAGCTGGTCTTAAATCTCTTCCTCTCCAGCTGAAGACAGTTGGAAATGTTCCTGAGGCGTCCTGTAAACAATACAAAGACATTATGCCAACCTGCAGGGCTTGTCGAAACCTGTGTGCCTTTTGTTACAGTCACTGAGATTACAGCGTTGAGAATGACGGTGGATACACACCCACTGGTTCCAGTCAGAGGAGCAGCGCTGTAGCTGATTAAACACTGAAAAGGGGGATTTGAAGTGTTCCTGCCAAAGTCTTATGTCCCAGAATGCCTGTGGCTCCAGCTGGGCCTGTGTGCAGAGGCATTTGTGTGTTTACTTCTGCCTACGTGAGTGAAAACATGCTCAGATTTGCGTAGGGGGCTAAGTGGGCAGGCGACCTGGATTTCCCATCATGGGACACTCATCCCCAGGAAAGAGAAAGGGAAGCTGCTGTGGGTCCGTCAGCAGAGAAACCTGTCGCTGATCATCAGCAGTGACACATCAAGTGATTTGTTGGCAAACACACCTGGGCTGGAAGTTCAAATGCTATTTGAAGAGCCCCGTTTACTGCTGTCTCCACAAACTCATGTGCGAAAACAGATAAAAAAAACAGTAGTGACCATAACAAGGCCTGAGAGTGTCAATAATAACTTTACCTAGTTACTAAGTGGCTTCTAGGTATTTCATACAAGTTCAGGCAGTTCAAAGCTGATAATAACACAGGGGCTAGTGCACATCGTGTAAACAGTTTAAAAGATGTTTTCTTCGTTTCGATCGCTGCAAATTTAAAGCAGTAAATCTGTCACTGCTGCGTAGCTCTGTGGACTGCATGAAACTGGTGCATGGTCCATGCAGTGTGCACCACCTGTATATCTCAGTGTGCATGAACCTAGCAGGGTGCAGAATGAAAACCTGGAACCGTCTGTCATCTGGCACCACCTACTCCTTTCCAGAGAAAACCGTCTCATTCCAGAACAAATATTCTCAGCTCAGTGAAGGACCAGCGGGGAGGGCTCGACTACAACCCCATGTTGTCTTAACCACATCTGTGTGACAACAAGTCCAGTCAGAGCCCAGAATTGTAGTTAAAGGGGCTGAATTTTAATATCAGAAGAATTAAATGAATTCTGTGCAAAAACTTTCATATAGTTTAAAACAAAAACAAAACTCATTTACATGAAAAGTAAAACATACTGGATTCAGTGAAAGACCTTTTGAGGTACAGGTTTGGTTTTCAGGCCTTTTTTTTGCAGTGTTTGTTTGTTTGACTGTGTGTTTTTTTTTTTAAGAGTTTGTAAAGACTTTATTCCCTGAGCTGATTCAAAGCTGCTGTTTTTAGATCACCTGCAAGCACCTGTCCTTCACCCAACACTTGGCTTCATGTTTCTCTCTCCCCTGCTCCTCCCTAACAGTTTGAAGTCCTGTAGAGGAGACAAATTAGAACAACACACCCAACATCAATTTTCACCCATGCAGTTAAAGAAATTAATAGTTTAACTGGGAGGAGAACCGCCCAATCTGGTAACGTGTAATCTGGTGGCGTGGGGGCAGTGGGCTGAAACAGAGGCCAGGTGGGTTTAGTGATGGTATGTCAGATCAGGAATGTTCCTGTCGGCGCTTCCTGCTGGGAATCACAGCTGAAGGCGTCAGGGTCAGCTGGCTCAGCAGGACAGGTGTGTGTGTGTGTGTGTGTGTCTGATTTATCATGCAGCATGTGTGGCGTCACGGTGTGGGTGTACATGCAGACCAGGAGGATTCAGTGTAGAGATAGACATACCAGGTTGTATCAAAAAAAACCATATCTTCATTTGAGTCTAAAACATTCTCCAGTTTCTTTGCAGCTCTGTTCTGCTGCCTTTAAAAAAAACCTTTAGAAAACTAAACCAGCTTGGTTATGAAGGACACAATTACTTGGTTCAGCTTTTACTTTGGACAACCAGTGAGTTCACAAAGTCCTGAATTCATTCGGTTCAGTGGATTTGTGACATCTGAGATTACAACTGGAAGATGATCTGCGTGAAATATGTTTTTTCAAAATAAGATAAAGCAGCTGATTGTTCTTCACCTGCCTTCGAACACAAGTGTCTCTGTCAGAGGGAGCTGATGGGCCTGTGCTGAGGGAACACCAGGTCTTCAGTGTTGCAGCCTGATCTCTAAATACACGCTAGAGGTCGTGACCCCTGGTGGTCCAGGGACCAGTTGCTGCTTATGAGAGAGACGGGGGGTCGAAGCATGTGACCGACCACTTGCTTCAGATGTCGGAAAATAATTTACTGCGGTTCTTTCATGTCACAGCAACAGCTCTGACAAATGTCGCAGAGACGCTGTGCGTGAATCAAATCTGACAAATCGCAAAAACTTGTTTTACAAATGCACATTGAGAGCCACTGGACTTAAACTCCCTCCTTAAGACAGCAACATAAAGCACAGAGGAGATTGTCTGTGGCCTCCACATCACTAAGTCTGCTCCTGCACATGCATGAGGGATTTCGTACATTTAGAAGATGTTGCTGATGTTTGGAAAAATGTGGCAGTGGCTGATGAAGACGTTTGGTTTGGTCCAAGGTTTCAGTTTAAGCCAAAAAATCCTTCAGCCACGTTTTTAAGTCTCTTCCCACTGACCTCTGAGATTTCTCACATCCAAACTGTGGAAACCTCATGAAAGACCGTGTGCGGCTGCAGCCCTTCTGGGTGTGTTTACGCACTGGATTCATGAGTTTCATTGCCCAGACTCACAACCATCCACCCGCCAATGCCACAAGAGCCCGCAGCTGAGACCTGGCCTTTTTGAGATCCTTGTCTCAGCAAACGCTCTTCGTGCCACGGGCATTTTCTCAAAAACGCTGCTGTGTCTGTTGTGGCGAGCTGTGACGTGTCGGTGCCAGCCGAGATGATGACAGCGGCTGATTAGCGTCCCACCTGAGGCTGCAGGAGGGACCAAACAAGAAATGAACAGGATCTACATCACGTAGAAGCAGCACGGGCCCAGAGTCTACGGCATCACGGTATCCAGAAGGTTAAAAACTCTTTCGCCTGTGTAATTGTGTGGACATGTTGATATCCGTCTTCACCGCCAAGCTCTGTGAAATGACATTTTTTTTTGACCTACTTTTTCTGTAACTGTACTGTTGCTGTTTTACTGCTGATTTCAGCTGTGTTGTGGTTTTCTCCTCCTTCCTGAGGCCATGGTTGCTGCTGTGGCTTTTACTTCTCTTCACACTGGGTTATTGTTTTTATGCCCATTCTGAAGCGAAGTTCCACCCTGACAGCAAACTGAATGTGGTTGTTGGTGTTTCAGGTGACAGGTGAGGCGAGGTTACGTGTCACTGTGGAGACCACTCCGTACTTTGATGATTTGCTATTTGCCCCAGGCAGCACAGGGACGACGGGCCCCCGGGCTCAGACATGTAAAAGGTCTTTCTGATCATTTTGCATTTATTTGTAATCATCTTGTTTCTTGCAGTTGTTTTAAATCTGTAGTTGTTTTGTGGTCTTTTGTTATATAGATAGGTGCCAGTCTATCCAAATGACTTCACTATAGAAAGATAACACCAAAGCCAGAAATGTATTAAATCACAATGTTTTGATGCATTTTGGATCTTCATCAGGTCACATCTTACAAAATATCCCAGAATCCAATGCCACATCCTAATATATCATCCACAACCAGTTAGGGAAACAGGTGAAATCAGCAGTTAGAGCAGCAGAAACCCTTAATAATATCAACTTGTTTCTAGCCCCGAGCCCCTTTACACCCTCGGGCCCCTGATCCATCCACGAACCGGCGTCCTGAGCTCTGACCATCGGACGAACTTAAACACAATATCCACATGTGCCTCTGTCGGCAGCTCTGGGCCGAACAGGGCGCTGCACACAAACCGACGCTGTCAGCCCCAGTCCTTGATCATGTTGAACTTTCTGCCGTGCGCACCACAGGCTGGTTTCTGTGTCAGCACAGCTCTGATGAGTTGTGACACTCGAAACAACGTGCAGTGTGTTAGTGTGTCTGAGAGAAATGCCAGAGAAAACCTCAGACTGGACATTGACGGAAACAATGTGAAGTTCTGGTGTTGGCCTAGTTTCAAAGTTTGGAAACTGATGGAGGTAAAAGAAAATCATTGTTGGTGTGAGAGCGCCCTCTGCTGGCGAAGGAAATTCTGGACTCTTAACATCAGGAAACTCTTCTTCTTTCTTCTTCTTCCAGAAGGAGAGAATTTACTGAAAAATCTGCAGGCTTGTTGTAGTTTCACTGAAGCATTACCAGGACTTTTCAGTTTCATATTCATGAGTTAAACATGAAGTTTTCTCCTTGGCCATAAAGGCTTTTAAGGACAAACGTCATGGAAAGGCCATTTATTTCTCAGACATAAAGCTCATTTTGAGCAAGTACTGAGCTTTGTTTTTATCAAACAGGCCAGAAGTGAAAATGAATTCAGGACTCTTTGCCATGTGGATGTTTCCTCATCAGTTTGTGTTTAGTCTGTGTGGAAAAGATTGTGTCAGCTCCCAGATCTGTTCAGCTCGAGCATTAGCAGCTGTAACTCTGAAGATGGATCGTTTCCACATTTATTTACGTAAAACCGAAGAAAGGATCACAGGTCCTAGATAACGTCAGACCTCGACGTCCATAGACGTCGATAGTGATCTGTTCTGGAAAACTCATGCTGGAAGAACCAACAGGTCTTTTATTTGTCGTTCCAGCCATATACACTGATACTGTATACTCTGAAATGAAACGGCGTTCCCCAGAACCCCAGGTGCTACATGTCACAGCATGAGACGGCACACTACTGTACAACAGACACACAAGACTAAACTATACATGAAGTGCCAGACAAAACTACTGCTGTACTACTGTACAGATTCTCACTTTCCTTGGTGTCTGCAGAGACCTTCTGTTCATTTTTAACAGGAACAGCTGCAGACATTCTTCATTCTGGTGTTACTGGTGAAGCTTAAGGCTGAAATCTTTAATCTGGTCAAGATTCTGGGAACGTCCTCACAAAGACACAGAGCCACCACAGAAAGACAAAAAACAACTAAAGACTACAAAAAGCACAATGTGACTTGAACAACTGCAAACAGACAAACAATGAACATATAGAAAACAACTACAAATAAACAAAAGAATAAATCAACTAGAGACAGAAGACCCCAAATTAACAAAAACTGATATAGGACAACAACAGAAACAGAATACAACAGCAAAAAGTTGAAAAATTGCCGTTGAAAAACATCAAACCAGTCTAAAGAGGAAAAGGTTAACAGAGATACACAAAAGCAGAGACTAGACAGAGAATGACTATGAAAACACAACAATATACGAGGACTGAGAATAAACTCACATGACTATAGAGACACAACAAGTGGACTTGAAAAACCACAAGCACGCAACGACTGACCTGAAGTGGACACAACAGACAGAGACAGAAAAAAAAGTTGTTTATGTCATAACCCGTTCGTGCTCAGAGGTGTTTCTAATATTTTGTCTACCCCTTTGAACCAGGTTTCTGTTTGGCTCCACCAGATGTCGCCGCAGCTGTGACAGGACTTCAGATCCAGATGTGCTTTGGTTGTGTCCGTCAGCAGGTGAGCTCGTTTACGCCTCCAGTAAACTGTGTGTCCACACACACACACACACAGAGGAGAGGGGTGGGGGGGTGTATGGTGTGAACACAGCCTCAGCTCTTTGAAGCGGCTTCAGCTTGTCCCAATGAAAACACACTTTTAATCCTGGACTCCTGCGAACGGCTTCACGTTTTCACTCAGATGAGAAAACATTTCAACTGAGGTAGCTTTTAACCGACTCATCTTCCCCAGTCTCTGACCCGCACGGATCCTACTTTTATCCAAAGTGATCCGGGGAGACCCCCCAGGCCTGCTGAGTTCCTGCCAGATGATGTTATTGCACCAGGTCTCCCACTTATGCATCTGCGATACAAAGCAAAACTCTACAATGGCTGCTTTTGTTAAATAGCACATTTGTTATTGTTGAACTGTGTGTAATGTGTCATCTAAGGCCTTATTGATTTGAACGATTCCATATTGGGCCTATTTTAGAAAAAGAAAAGAAGAAAACCACCTCAGACCGAGCCCCAGAGTTAATGTTGCATGGCTTTTATGGGGGGGTGGCTGTAAAAATTACAAGAAATAAAAATTGGAGGCCATATCTGTAAATTTAACAGCAGCATGTGCACACGGCCATCTGGTCCGTTGTCTCCTGTCAGCGCTGAAAGTGTCTCGTCCATCACCGGCACCTTGGTCCCCAGAAATGAGTCCAGCTCCGAGCCCTTGTGTCAGATAATTGTGGCCCTGGTGCCAAACCTTCAGTTTTTGACGCTCCCACTCTCGCCTTATTGAAACCACACAATGCACACGGGCCTGTTTCCAATCTGAAGACATGCGTGATGAATTTGGGAAATCATCTGCAGCTTTGCTGGTACCGTATGGCCCACCCACTCCGGACCCAGCCCCCCTCTGCCCCGAGGTATCAATACGATTAGAGGCAGGAAATGTGGGAATCTCCAACAAAGGGCTCCATCATTAAACACAAACAACCAGAGGCCCCTAACAACAGCCAAAGCGCCCTCCTCTCCTCGCTGCTCTTTTATGTCTGAACAAGTGAAAATCTATGACTTTCATCCCAATATTCCTGTTCTGCTTTCAGCTGCCCAATATTAAAGACAATGTGGCCTGGGTGGGAGTGTGGAGTGTCAGAAATCTCAGGTTGTGCAGCTTCTGTGACCTCAGAAAAAAGCCTGTGAAGCCCGAGCACAGGGGACAAATTATTATTTTTGCAGCAGTGCAAAGTCACTCATTGCTGTTGTATCCCCTGAAAACATGTAATTGTGCGTAAAGTGTGCAGGTAAAGTGCCGCTGCTGGAACCTCAGGAGGAGAATAGGGCTGAAGTCCCTGCCTCAGGTAGAGAGGTGTTGGGATTTCTCCCCTCGGTGGCTCCAGAGCGTCTGTCATCTTATTGAGAAATTAAAATCCGTGACTTTAGTTTTCTCTGGATTACCGCTGCGCTCTCACATTTCAGTCTAGACGTTTCCCCGCTCGGTGTCTGGGCTCATTTATATTCTTCTAAAAACTTATTTCTCTTTGTTCCACGTTTTACGCAGAATGGTCCGTCTGCTTTTGGGAAACATAAACATTTGAATCATTTTTGGGAAATAAATATAAGGTCTACAGCAGAAAAGTCTTTCATACCAGATGTGGCGGTTTTATTGGCTTTAATTTTCTAGATATTCACTAATTTAATTCGACAGTTTTGAAACAATCTGATAAAATGTTTATTCGTCTCCAGGAAGTTTTCCTCTGTTTCCTTCTTGTTTTTTTCTGAATGGATCATGATGTCGCGTCCACTTGGCACCGCTGTGAGGGTGATGAGCGCGCACCGGGGACGCTGGTATAGGCCTCCTTGGGTAGTATCTGCGACGTTTTCATTGGTCAGGATCCTTTTCCTCGTGCCTCGCCGTGACATCACATCCACCCGACCCACAGGAAAGCAACAGAGATTACAGACGATGCTGGACATCTCCGAGGACGCACGCACTTTTGCGCTTTACGCACGTTGCCTCGCTAACCTGGCTTTTACGCGTAAAGGCACCAAAATTAAGGATATCTGCGCGGATGCTTTGCGGTTTGGAGAGTCTGTTTGGTGAGAAGTTCGAGGAGGGTGGTGCTTGGATTTTCACTGGTTTTTGAATGGAGATGGGTCTTGCGTAAAAATCTGTCAGTCTCCTCTAAGAGAAGACCTGTCACTCTCCCACCTGGACGCAGGTGGCGTTTATCCGCGGACATCTACTATGACTTTGGGTCTGGACATAATGGAGGATACTGTTATCGATGTGGTAGGGGAAGGACTCAAAGACAGCGGAGAGGAGGAACTTTTACTTTTGGACGAGTCGCCGAGCGAGCAGGACCGCAGCACGGAGACTTCCAGCGGCCAGAACAAAGATCAGGATTCTTACAGTCCTGCGGCGACGTGTCCTACTCCTGCTAAAAACAAAGGTCCCACCTCGGTGAAGCCTCCGTACTCCTACATCGCGCTGATAACGATGGCCATCCTGCAGAGTCCAAAGAAACGGCTCACCCTCAGCGAGATTTGTGACTTTATCAGCCACCGCTTCGTTTATTACCGGGAGAAATTCCCCGCCTGGCAGAACTCCATCAGACACAACCTGTCGCTGAATGACTGCTTTGTAAAGATGCCCAGGGAGCCAGGGAACCCCGGGAAGGGCAACTACTGGACTCTGGACCCCAACTCCTCGGACATGTTCGAGAACGGGAGTTTTCTGCGGCGCAGGAAGCGTTTCAAGCGGCAGCATTTCCGCTTCGACCCGCTGAAGGAGCAGCACCTAGAGCCCAGCGGACTGCACGGCTTCCCGCACGGCGCCTACGGGCTCGGCGCGGCGGCCCTGCAGCTGCCCAGCCTGGAGATTTACCCCTACCTCCATCACCACACGCCGTCGCCGTGCGGGCCCGCCACCATCCCACCTGTCAGCAGCATCCTGCCGGCGCTCTCCAGCTTCTTCTCCCGCAGCGCCCTCACAGCCAAGGCGTTCCTCCAGTCGCAGCCCAGCATCGAAGCCTTCTCCCCGGCGCAGTGCACCGCCTATTCCTCTCCTCTGAGCTCCAGCGCTGCCTACGCGTCCCCTGCGCTCTTCCACCCGGCTGCCTCCCCGCATTTCCTCAGTTTACACCAGGAGTATCACAAGGTACAGACTCAGCGTGGCCCCGTGGCCCTGGCCAAACACAGCAGCACCAACGGCTAATAGTCCCGTTAACCCGGACCCTGAACTCGTTTTCTCAGGTAACAGAGACTAGCAGAAGCTCAGATTCTCCAGCGATGGAAATTAGACGCATCTGCAATAAAAGAATAAAAGAATGTTGTAGATAAAGTAGAAACTCTGCTCCTTCTCTTTATGGCAAAACTCTTCTCTTTTTTATTTGACCATGAATTCTTATCTTTTGTTTAAATATTTAAATGAGTTTCTTTTCTTTTTTTTCCTGCAAAGAAATAAAAGTGAATATTTAAACCTGGCGTTCAGTTGTTTTTGTGAATACACCAGACTCTGTTTTTATGTCCTGTGTTGTTTTTATTATGTGGATTCTGGTTCTGCGCTGATTTTACACCAGGCTCCAATAAATAATAATGTTCAGCCTATTTCAAATATTAAGATTGGAACAATAACAAAACATGATTAGACCATCCAAATAAGCTGCGAGTCTGTTTAGGAGTGATCATCTGTTTTACACTAAAGATCTTTTATTTTTTACTTCTGCGTAAAATAAAAACAGAACAAAGGTTAAAATAGGCGCAGAAAGATTTGCCTAATTATCAGGTTCCTCAGAAATGTTTAATATAATTAAACTATAAAACAACAACGCAAAATAGTTTAAATAATTTAAATTGAATAGATAATTTATTATAATAATAATGATATAATGAAACATGGACAGAGGCTGATAGTTAAGTCCCGTTTGATGCAGCAGTTTTAACACTTGACACATCTGTCAGCAGCTGGTGGATATTAGACAATTAAAGCACACAGGCCTGATAGACACACACACACGCACACACACATGCATAGCCAGTTCCCGCGAGAAACTCAGAAAATATATCGTCTTTCTGCTTGTTTCAGACTGTTACTATTATTAATAATAATATTATTGTTAATTGTTAGAGGGGAAGTAGAAATGTTGATGGTCTTTTTTCTAAAAATTATTTTGTTTCTTATTTATTCTTTACTTATAAACCCAAGTAAACAGTCAGATTTGAATTGAAGCAGTAAAGTATAAATTTTAAAGAGCATTTTTTTTATTTATTTAAATCACTAATAGTCTGAAAGAAGTTTTGTCTTATGCTGTGAACTTACGCTGCAGTTAGAAAAGGACTTTGTTTTATTATTTATTGAATTTCATCATGATAAAAATTGGCATCGTTGCTCAGAAATCATCAGGTTGTGCCTTTAACAGAAGATTATTTTCTTCTTTCAGCGTTTACAGATTGTTGTAAAAATCAGCCTGAGCAGGATTCGACTGAGGCCACAGTCTGCAGCCTAAACCTGAAACAAATGAGTGAATTTCTTTGCTTTATCTCACACACACACACACACACACACACACACACTGGAGAAATCCTTCAGTACAGTGAGTGCGATTGTTAAATCTGTCCCAAAACTTTCCACTGGTTCTTCCTGCTACTAATTCACATTATCTGATTTATTTTCTCCCTGAAGTGAAGGCTTCACAGTGACAGTAGTAAAATAATTCTAGGTTTCCGAGCATGGAAGTATTTATTTAATTCTATTCTGAGTCTGGTTTCGATGGATCACCACGCTGAAGCTGTTGGACAGGGCTCAGGCCTTGAGCAGCCGCTGGCGCTGAAACAAAAAAAAAAAGATTGTTACCTGATGGTGAGCTGCTGTCGCCCGCTCCTGCAGGACGAGCAGCGCTCCCTCATCCTCTTTCTTTCTGTTACAGGAAATTTTTATGCTTTGCAATTTTTGCTGCTTAGATTTAATCCAGTCGTTTGAGGTTTTCTCCATTTTTTTTTTTTTTTTTTTTCTGTCAGAACCGAACGTCTAATATTTGAGCTGCTAATCTCAAACATTGCAGCACGAGCTGTGGTTACACTGATCCAACTTGAGATTCGTATCTTACACCACAGAGCAGAGTTTATCTGAGTGAAAACACAAATTTACATTCTCAGCTTATATTTTTCTGCTTTGCTGCATTTAGTCAAAACTGAACACGAAGCTGCACCAGAAGAAACTTGACCCTGAGGCCTCAGTAGCCAGTTTATTAGGAACCCCCTGGTTGGACCCAGTCGGTTTATTAGGAAGCAGTGGAACACAACTACATACTGTATTAGTACTTTACCTGAGTATTTCCATGTTGTGCTACTTCATCCTTGGACTTCACTACATGTCAGAGTCAAACCTTGGACTTTTTCCTGCTCTACATTTATTTGATAACTTTAGTTCCTTTTCAGGATCAGATGGATCCAACAAAATACAAGATTTGTGTATTTGTACCATTACTGCAGTAAAGGGTCTCAGTACTTCCTCCACCACTCAGCTCAGATGCTTAATGTGGTTGAGGTTCAGGTGTGATTGTTAATTATCCCTAAAAAGCAGCAGCAGAGTTAATTATTTTCCTTCTGCTGCTTAGACAAGAGAAAGTAAAGCAGACAAACACTGTCACAGCAGCTGATTGGCAGCCAGGGATGGGGGGGGGGGGGTAATCTGGGTTTTTTGGGGGGTGGTGGGAATCTGGTGCACCTGATAAAATAAGCAAGTTGAACACCCCAAATTTGTGTGTGTGTGTGTCTGCGAGTGTCTGCGACTACACATCAGTTTTCCAGCCTGATGGAGGGAGAAGCTGCCAGGACGCTGCCGAAAGACTTTTTACTTCCCTTTTTCCTTCGTGCGTCACCAACACAGTTTATTAAATCTGCACTTGTGTTCTCAGCAAAGGCCTCGTTTTTAAAGATCAGCAGCAGGATTTTCCACCCGAGCTTCTTTCTTCTTGTGGGACAGCTCAGACTGTAAAATTTAATATACCTGAAAAAGTCACTGTGTTTTATTAATATGAGTAAGTGGACGTGATGACTGGACATTTATGTGACAGCCATGTTAACCCTCTGCATCACTTATCACTTATCGGGGCTCATTTCTCTGGGAGCGCCGAGTCGATCGGGTCAGGACGGTGCCGCGGTAACATGCTTTCATTCTCCACTCACAAACGCCAAGTCAAACACGCAGGATAAACCGAGGCCTCAAACACCCCGCCTCGCTGCCTTCGCCGGGAGAGCGGTGCATTCTGGGATAAGCCCCGCAAGTTCAGCCAGAATGGGGAGAAACAATATGTTGTTCCAGAGGGGCTGAAATGCATAATTTGGACCAAATTCCCCTCAAATATTTTCCCTGTCTTAGGGTCTGATGTTTTTTTAATATGAGGTTTGAGGTGGCCTTTAAATCACATGAGCCAGTGCAGCAGAGATGCAGTGTTGAGTTACTGTCAGTGGTTTGTGTTGCTGTTGTGTTACTGGATCAGAGCAGCCTCGTGTCTGGGGGTCGGTTTTCTGATACAAGGCTAAAAATCACATGGACCAGAGTTGATGTATGACCAACACAATACTGGTTTAACGGTAATTGTTATTATAATATTGTTGTTTTAGTTGTCATGCTTTTCTTTAGATTATTGTTGAGTTACTGGGTCGCAACAAACCATTGTTTCAGTGGTTTCTGCCTATGGCCACCAGTTTATTCTACTTGTCTATTCACCAAATATCTGGGTCAGAATTGAGCAGCAATGCAAACTGTGGTTAAAGGAAATGGCTTCTGATGTTCTCTGTTTTTGTGTTACTGAATCCAGATCCCATCCAGAGACTGACAGCACCCATGAATGTGGTGAATCCAGAACCTGGTTCAGCTTATGGGTCTGTGCCGTAGACCCCCATTGTTGTCCAAAAACTATTAAAAACACAGCAGGGAGCCACACCGCTGAGCTGGCTCACAAGACGCCTTTTATTTCTGCACAAATGGGCCTGTACAGGTGGGAATCACTTCACACAGCAAACAACAAATTAGCAGCAGTTCTGATTCGAAGTAATTTGATTTTAATTTGTGTAAATAACCCACCTGTAATGCAAAGAACCAGCCTAACTCTGGGTTGCAGTTTTGCATCAGTGTTACACGCTGACCTGGAGTGTGTGTTTTGTGAGCGAGCAGCTGCGGAGTCCGTGTGGTGGCTCTGGAGCTGTTGTGGTTTTTCAGTTATCATTAGTAAATCTCGCACCTTTCTGCTGAGGCAGCCGAGGTTTTCTCTCCTCTCGCTTTAATGGCCGATTTCCACAGGCCTCACTCGCTCTTCGGCGTTTGCTTTTCCTGGCAGGGCTGAACCCCACTGCCCTGCTTCAGGGAGTTATTCAATTATAAATCTTCCACCCTCTCCCCTCCTCTGCTTTCCCCTCTCACCGGTCTGTGTTACCCTGCCAAGCCCAGTAAACCACGCTGCTCCGCTGGTGCACCCCTCTCCAGCCCCGTGCCCAAGAATTTATTATGCTCAGGGTGGTGAAGCGGAGTGCGGTGTGTTTTTGGAAAAGGGACCCCCCCTCAAGCCTCAGTGCCAACAGATGACAGTGACATATAGCAGGAAAGCCACCCAGAAGGAGAGTGATCTCACACCTCAGCCACGCGCTCAGAGGGAGTGGGAGAGATCTGCAGCTGGGGGCGAGGGGGGGGGGCAATAAAATCAAGATGAAAAGAGGCAAAGACGGAGAAACGCAAAGGTAGAAGAAAGAAAACAAACATCTGCAGCTGGAAGCAAACACTGCACAGCAAGGCAAGGGTCTGACCCTGCTGCAAGAAACGGCACCAAATTAATGTCTAGGTTTAGGTTGAACATTGTGTTTTATTATTTTTCCAAATAAACCAAACTATTTAAAACCTTTCGGATATTCTGTTCTTACCCCCAGAGCGAGGTTGTTTTTGGAGGAAATGCACGGCTCCACGAGGCATCGTAAGAAAATCTGCAGTTGCATTACAGGTTTTAGAAACTGTAAATCATGTGAATTCAGCTTAGAAACTCGAGGTCCCCTCCTGCGTTAAACATGTGAGTGAAGTCTCAGTCGTCTTCACAGTCTGAAGAGTTTAAACCTGCATTAACTCTGAACTGAAGCAAATGACTTCACTAAATTTCACGTATTAAGTTGAACGAATTGTTCAGTCCTGTGGACAATTACACAGATTTATTTTCTTTTTCATATTTCTCCATTTGAAAAATCATCTTTATATGAACAAGAACTTACAGGCACTGGAGCCTCTTTGTACCAGAGCCAGTACCAATACAACACTGGGTGTGTTAAATTATAAACGACGCTCTGTCGGACCCAGTGGGTTTATTAGGAACCCCTGTGTCGGACTCGGTCGGTTTATCAGAAACCCCTCAGTCGGATCCGGCCGGTTTATTAGGAACACCTGTCTTGGACTGAGTCTAATTTATTAGTCCCTGAAAAGAGGCTGTAGGTGTTTCTATTATCGTGTCTACCCTAGTCACATCACCTTTGCACGTGGTTTGTTCCAATGATAATAATAATTAGTAGAAGAAATACAGATGGAGTTCTGGTTGGTTGGTTTAGTGATGATCTTTGAAACTGGTTCATTGTACCTCAAGATTGTTCTGGAAAAACTTTTATTTTTTTTGTGTTTTAGTTTTTGGTGAAGTGAAATTAACAAAACATCTGTATTTTCATTAAGTTAAGAAGAGATTCCACAAAATTCCTGTGTGAAGTTTTAATTCTTATTTACAACATCCTTTCTCTCCAAAGCCTGTGAAGCAGCCAGTCTGTTTTTCACAGTGACACTAAAGCTGCGCTCACATCACAGTTAGAGGTTTGTTTTTTTTTTCCTTTAAGTGATCCAGATCAGTGTGAACAAATCAAACCAGATGTTCTCAGATCAGATCTGGGCCACGACGTGGTCCTAGATCCGATCCCTATCCGATGTGTGAGGGTGCGAGCGCCGTCAGAACGGTCGGATCAGAATCCATGTGGTTGTTTTAACGTCTCCGTCCTCCGCCTGTCATCATCATTGGGCCCCTAATGACGTGACCGTTCCCCAGTTGCCGACCTTGTGTCCTCGCCTCGCTCGGGGATCTTGGCATTAACACGACGCCCCCTCTGTGCCTGCATGGGCGTCTGCGTGTGCGGTATCCACTGCAGGTAAACGACCTCCAACCACACAGCGAAACTCTTGGCCTCCACGGGCCCGAGATGAAAGGCAGCGGTAGTGTGATGTCACCCACAGCAGCCCCTAAACCACTTACTGCGCTAAATGAGAGCCATTAGCCATACAAACAAAGACTTAGAACTCTGTCATTTAATCAAACGGGTAACAGGAAGCACAATTAACATCTGGGCCCAGATGTGTCAGAGAGGGGTCAAGCTGAACCGTGCAGGCTCTTATTACAGTTGTACAGAGGCCTGGTGGTCGGCATGCGGCCTAATGAGTCAGTAACCCCAACCTGGCTGCTGCCCGCCTGCTCCGACTGATCTCGGAGCAAGATTAAGTGGTCTGCCGTCCACACCAGGCATCACCCAAAGAGCTGAGGACGTTTGAAAACCAGCCAGTTATTAGCTGGAAACCTCCCTCGCTGCCTCTCCATCCACCCTCAGTGTCTCTCCCCGTCTGCACTTTCTCTCTCCACCTCTCCCCCTCATTACATTTGGGTTTCTCCCCTCAATAACGTCTGCAGTGGCATATTACAACTTGGAAATGGATTTTAAAAGGGAATAGAGAACGGTGCCAGAATGGGAAAAACATAGTTTGGCAGATTAAGAGGGCATGCCAAACCTCACGCTTTGTAAGGAACAAAATAAAAAAAGCCGCTTTTTACATTAATGCTCAGAGTGAGGGACCAACCGCAGAGCCGGGGGAAATCAAAAATCCCGCCCTCTTCGAAAGAGAGAATGACAATTCCAGGCGCTGAATTGTCACCTCGTACGAAATCGGCCTTTCCCCTCCGCTGTCCCCAGAGTGAATGGGACCGTGTCCGAGGACAGGCCTGCTGTTCCTGCGTTGCTGCAGGTCTCTGTGTGCTCAGGGAACTGTAAAGCCAATTCATAGGCCCGCAAACATCCTGCAGCCCCAACATAAATCCACTAATTCAGGCCTTTGTGCTGGGTAATGGATGTTGTGCGTACTATGTAGATGTGATATGATAGGATTGATTGCTGTGAAGAGCACTGAGGCTCTTTCTAGCACCGCCCTGCCACCCAAACTGTCGGCCAACGAGCCAATCATCCCATGTTGCCTCCGTTGGTGGTCCCTGGTGTAAGCTATATTTTCCCTTCACTTCTCTCTCTCTCTCTCTTTTTTTATAGCTAACACAAAATTGTTCCTAATTCGCTGCTGCTGGAGGGGGGTAATTTGCGGCTTTTGGCTGAGTGTCGCAAGCCCCAAATTTGAAAAAGCTGCTGAGTTGAAGGCGTTCTGTGAATCGCAGTAGGAAGAGAGAGGAGAGAGGGAGAGGGCCTAAATTCAATCAGTGGAAAAGGAAAAACAGCAAAACATGATAAGCTTCAAAAGGCAGAAGGCTGCAGTGGAATAATAATAGCAGTTGGGTAATAATAATTATGGCTGTTTCAGTGAAATGATGGTGAGATGATTTCTGTTTAGCTTATGAAAACACTCGTGTTCTAATCAGACTATCTTGGCCAAAACACTGTAACTCATATCTCATGTGTGTTTAGTTTGTCTCCAGCTCTCTGAGACAAACACTCTGCAGCCGAGTTCAGTTGGTTTGGTCTTTTAACGAAAAGTCACTGGAATTTTGTCACTTTTAGTCTCAAAACTGAAGATTTCCCTTTAGTCTGATTTGTCTTTTGCAGCTTTAGTATTTATACCGAGGTTCCAGTACAGAGCTCACATCTTCATCTTCCTCTTCATCGTATTCACTCGATAATTTTGAGGAAAGGTCGAGTTTATCTGACAGAACTCTAACAGTTACCATGGTTACAACCTTCTGTTGTTGTTTATCGTGTCTGGACGATAATTTAGCCGATGTACACGGGCAGTTCATCCACAGGGCTGAGCTCAGCTGAAATAAGGACTACGCAGAGTAAAAGTCTCAGCCATCCTGGCCTGCCGAGTCCGTGGCGCTGCAATGAGCAAACAGGAAGTATCTGCAGCCGAGGCCGCCCAGAGCTCCATGTTCCCGAAGCGAAGGCGGCTGAGAGCTCCTCTGTGGCACAAGGCCCTGGGGGGTCCTCATTCATTTTGATTAACAAGGCCTTCCTCGCTCAGATCCCATCCTTGGTGGTTCACTCTCTCCTCGAGGGAGAAGCCCACATGGATGTTTTTCTTTTTGTATCCCACATGGTTTTTCACTTCCGCAGCAGCGCGTCATCACCCGAGTGTTTAAACACTTAAGATGAGTTTAAGAGGAGGGCGAGGAGGTGGAGTGAAAAAACACTCACGAGCAATGAACAGTTCTACACTAACTCTGTATCACTCAGGGGAGCAGTAAAGGCTGCCCCGTGAGCGAAATGAAGTCAATAAATAAACGTGGCTGTTGTCAGATGTCTGGAACAGCTTGAGAGGGCTGCAGCATCGGGGCGGCCCACCATGTTGAAATGAAGGGGTGATAAGTTTGGGCGGCCCCGCAGAATTAGATGCTACAACTTGCTGAGTGCTATTGACTAATGAGGGCGGGTTTGCCGCGTGATAAATTCAAAAAACGAGAGGAGCGTTTGATCTGCAGCAAACCGCAGTTTGTTGAAAGTCACAGCGCCTGCTCAGCTCTGGGTGGAGAAAACAGCATCATAACAGAGGAGGATTATTATTCTGTGCAGATCCCACATGAGCTGCCTGTGATAGCGATGCTACTCCCCCAGAGGTCTGCTTTCACAGCAGTCAATCACTGCAGACCTGACAACAAACAGCAGAAAGAGACACGAGCTGTCAGTGGACTGAGCCCGCCTGCTTCATTTCATGACTTCATTGGATTAAAATACTTCCCTAAAGTCTGTTTGCTCAGATGCGACTGCAGCCCTTCCTCCGCAGGTCGGCCCTGAGGGAGCACCAGCAGAAAATATAAAACATGAGGAAAAGCAGTAGCAGCTGGATGAGTGTTTTTCCAAGTTAAAGTAATTGATCAGTGAGAGTCCAGAGAGTCCTAAAGCAGGGGTGGTGGTGGAGGGGGCGTTCAGAGGAAGCTGCAGGTGTGGGGAAGAGAAAACACAATCACAACTTAAGTCAAACAAACGCGTCTCGGCTGATGGAGATGGATAAGAGGGTCAGCATTCCAGTCCAGGCTGGAGATCCCCAATGCGTAGACCCCAGGTCCTCCTGTCACGGCGTGTGCTGCTGCAGGGCCGAACATCTGGACAGAGAAGGCGAAGGAAGCAGCAAAGTCCATTTTATCTGTATAAAACCTTTCAGGACAATAAAGTGAGTGTGTGTTCAGTTTTTATGTGGATTTTTTATTCCCATGTTTAACAGATGCTGCGTGAGACACTGGAAACTCAGGGGAAAAAAAAAAAGTTGGCTGAAGTGGGAAAGTTCTGAAGCTGATAAAAGCAAAAAGATCGAAACATGCATTAAACTGCCTTGTCTGGTGCTGATATTCTTGAATTTTGGTTTGTGCAACACTTGGAAGGAAATTCCACGTGATTAACAGCTGCTTAAAGGCAACTGACCAACATGATAAATTCATCCCCCAAAACCAAGGCCACATCATAAGAAAATACAGCGATCAATGGAACTCACACATTGAAAATGTTTGCAACACAAGAGGAGCGGTGGGTGAAAAAAGGAGGGATGAACTGAGGTCAGGGGAGGAGGTGAAGGATGTTAAGCGAACAGCCATGTTTATCTTCAGGACTCCTGTGGAGGAGGGAGTCTACATAAGTGAGCTCGTGTCGGTGGGGGAAAGTTCACACCCTCCTTGTTCCTGCTCTCCATTTCTCTTCATTTTCATCTGCTTCACTTCTTTCTAACATTTTTCCAACATCGTCCAAGCAGCTGGAGGTCAGAGGCTGCAGTAAATGGAGCAGCTCTTGGTCTAATCCTGCAGCCAACACTTTCACCTCCTCTCTCCTGCAGAAGCCGTACACCAACTCAAAACTTCACTCACTTATGTTTTCTGCCTCCCTCTTTGTGTTTCCCCCAGGAGTCCCATAAAAACCTGCTCTGCTCTTGTTTTCTCTACATGTGAGGGATGAGCTGGAGCTCATAAAGAGCCAACTGAGGGCACGCTGAGGTCCTGGGCTCTGTAAAAAGGCTGTGGCTGCAGTGGAACATAGAGGTGCACACACACACACACACACACACACACACACACACCTTGAGACCGTTTGATCCCTGTGAAACCTCACGGCCTGGGGAGGACACGCTCTGTAAATCTCCCTCCCGTGTGCTGTGTTCTCCTTAACGGCAGCCTGAGCTTGTAAAGAATAAAAAATAAAAACCACACACATGACAGGTGCCAAGTCGGTGGTGTGAAAAAAGTGAAGGATGAAATATTATAATGACCCGCTTGTTATTACCTTTCAGTAAAGGTTCTCAGTGGAAGACAGGCCCCAGTGTTTCTCTGTGCTGTGTTATTGGATCATTAATACTGTGTGTGGACTGTATTGTTTTACATACATGTGGGATGTCAGAGTGTAGGTTGGTTTGGTTTACTTTTATTGAAGTATTTCTACCATTTTAGCTACTGGTTTAAAGTTTTTTTTTTTTTTTTTTTTAACCACTTTTCTTTTTGTAGCTGGTTTTTTAGATTTACTTTATTATTTCATGAGCTATATTTATTTATCTACTTCTTTACTTTTAACAAACTATTTTAGCAGGTAAAACAATTAGTTAACACGAAGTAGATAATCAATTAATGGCTAAAGTATTTTTTCAACTACCAACTAAATCCACTTTTAGCTTTTTCACAGCTTTGTTTTTGCTTTTATCTAATTTGTCCATTACTTTTACTTATTTTATTTTTGTTTCTTAGTTACTTTTCACAGGCTCATCTGCGAGATGGTGTGTTCAGGTGTTGATCACTCACTCACCATATTTTGCAGAAGTCCCTCCTCTGTAAAACACCACAATCCCTATCTGCTTTCTAAACTGTGTGCTGTGTGTACAGTCTGAAGAATAAGCAATAATTAAATGGAGTAAAAAGTACAAGATCCAACATGTAGGCCAGTGGGGTAGAACTATAAAGACACATGAAACCAAAAATACTTATTTGTACTTGATGTGAGTACTAATGTATTTAGTCACATTGAACGTCTGTGTGTGTGTGTGTGTGTTTTTACTGCTGATGGCACAGTGCAGGATTTATTTGGACAGATGTGAACTCTCAGTGCCAGGGTGACCTCAGGTCCTACACTGCAGCTGATCTCTCCGCCCTGGAAAAATAACACTGGGTTTAACAGACTGACCTGTGGAAGAAAACGCTCACACACTGAGTTATAAGTCAGGAATAATACTACGTTTCCTCTCACGGAGCAGCCGAATCGCAGTGTAACTTTATCAGCGCATGCCGTTCTGTAATATGGAGCGCATGTGTCAGGCTGAGTCTCCTGTAAAACATCTCAGTTACAGTAACCAGACTGTACAGTAAAACCAGAAGTTGTATTTCCTTTCACAATCAGATAGAGGACAATGCATTTATACTCCCGTTGACTGAAAATGGAGGGTTTTATACCAAATGCACTGCACGTTAACAGGCAGGAGTTAAGGGGAGTGCAGAGGTTGCAGACACGAGCCATAAAGGAGGTGGATTTATGTGTCGGAGTGATGCAGGCGGGAGTGAAGCGCAGAGGGTCGACGAGGATGAAGAGACAGCGATGTTTGGACAGAGGACAAGAGAGAGTGATGCTAATTTATACCCCGCTAATTGGAAACAGCAGAGTCCTGCACCTGAACCGCATTCTCGGCCGTGTGGCCAGAGCCGGGCCAACGTGGGAGGGTGATGAGGGCCAAGGTGGGGGTGGAGAGATGGGATGGAGGTTAGGGTCAGTGTCAATAGCGGCCTTGTTGTTTCTATCCTTTGCCGACAGAGGACAGGGTTCAGGGTGGGAATGGAGAAAGTCTCAGAATCTGATGCAGAATTAGTGTGTTTGTTGGAGATTTTCTGGGGGTCATGTTGTTGTGACAGTCTCACACACACATGCACACCAGGCTGGAGCCAGATTTAGGACCACCCTGCATCAACAGAGAGAGAGGAAAGGGGGGGAAACTCAACTTAATGTGTCATGGTTTCAAACTGACACGATCCAACATACAACATGGCTGGACTTCAGCAGTCTTAGCTTCCTAGTTAAATAAATATGACAGCCTCCTCGGATAATTACCCTGGTGCGACCATGTTGAGTCATAGCATCCGTTAATTATTAGACGGGCCGTGTGAATACGTGGATTCATTTTTCAAATCCCCAGTGCTTGTGACTTTGTGATGTCTGTAATATTTCAGTGAGTGATAGTGTGTTCAGATGTTGGCTGTGACTGGGGTCTGGCATCAGGCTAAAACATGAAGTAATCCTGGAATTTAGATTGAAAAAACATTGACGTTGCTCGATGTGCCTCATATCTGCAGGATCTGTTTGAACTGCAGACCAACGACTCCCAGAGGGGACTGGTACCACCGAGGGGACTTGTACTCTTACTACAGGAAACATGTGGGGATTGTGGAGTAGGTCAACTAATTTAAATAAAACAGAAATGATATACATGGAACGCCTGAACCCACCACACGACTAGCAAGAAAGCAGTAACTCAAAAACAACTGAAATAGCGATCTTAAAGTAACAGATAAATTATTAGGATATTTAAAATCAACCGAAGAAACAGCTAAACTTTATGGAATAATCATTAACACAGTTGGTTTAAAATAATATTATTCATTGGAAAATGACAAGGTAAAAGTAGTGGGTTGACATTTAAACTATTAGTTTACTAGTTTGAAAAACAGTAGAAATATTGAAAGATATTAGTTAAATGGTTGAGACCGTGAACTAAAAGAAGTAGAAACAGCTAAAAGTAATGGATTGATAAATATGGAAGCAAGTGATGCGAGTACATTATTATGTTATGTCAAAAGAAGCTACGATGAGAAACTGGTTGTTTGTTTTCTTGAGATAACATCAACATGTCACAGGTTAAAAGTGACGTAGGCTCTAAAAGCCAAATAAAAAAGTAGATAAACAATTGAAATACTTCATATTAACTGAAAATAATCAATTAATCACTAAAGTTTCAGCTTCTACAGCTCAGGTGGTTGCATGAAACCTGATCAAACCAACCAAACATTTGCACTTCAATGGAAACAGTGTGGCAAAAATATTTAGTTTTAGAAAATTAATATCTAAATAGCCAATAGATTTAAAACCAATGTGTTTAAAATATAAGGAACACATCAGCTGCATAATCAGTGATGTTGAGGAAAAGGTAGTTGAGCTCGTCTGACAGGCTTGTGGGGGAACATCAGATAGAAAAAAAGATGGGATCCAGTGATTTAAGCCTTATTTTCCCATCATTGATATGTGTGCTTTTGATAAAACAAGCCCTCAACTCAGTGCTAAGTGCTGGGCTGTCAGCGTTTACGCAAAAACATGCATTCCCTTAATATGCAGGATCCATAAAGCAGAAAACAGATAAATAGATTTGTATCCAAAAGCCAAGTTCCTTAAAGAAACAAAAGAGGATGTAGACATATGGGGAGCACATTGGTGGCAGATCAGACCAGTTTCTTAGAGGGGCAGAGAATACAACAGGATTTAGATGTGGTAGGGGCTGTTTAGTTTCCCTTTAAAGGCGTGTCAGTTGTCTGCTTGGGAGAAAAACCTTCTTTTATACTTCGTCGCTGCTCGTGATTGACATCTCGATAGTCTGCACACATGAATGAGTGTGTGCAAGCCATTTGTGAAGTACAGCACCAAATATGCACACAGAGTCCTACACACTCTTCCACTGTAGTGGTTTGCAGAGAGACGTTTGTCCTGTGATCCTGCTTTTTTTTTTCCACCTAGTATCTATTCTGAGGGCCGAGACCCGAGCGCACATCAAAGCCACCACCATCTGTCAGTTTCTCTCACGATTTGTCTCTCACACACTCCGTCTCTGCCCGTGGCCTGTGCACAAACCATGCACAAAGTGAAACACATTGGACTGAGTATATTATGGAAGGGATTCAGCGTGTTCTTTGATCACTGTTCATATGACAGCAGATCCTCTCCAAACCAGTGTTCAGAAACATGAGTGATTTCAGTTTTGACATTGAAGCTTTTGACGTTGACAAACTTACTGTGTTTCCTTCTCTTCTTTGACAAATAATATTATTTGAGGGCGGCACATTGCAGTGTTTAGCACCGCTGCCTCCCAGCTGGAAGGTTCAGGGTTCAAACCGTGGTCTGTACACAAAGATGGACGATGCATCACCACTTCCTGCCACTAAGCAAACATGAAGCCAGAATATCACAAATCCAGTGGCTGCTGTCTTTTCTGACTCATTTTCCAATCAGATTCTGTGCAGCGGCGTCCAGAGGTGGAGCCGCGGTGCCGGGCCACCGCTCGAAGCTGTCAATCATCTGAAATACAACTGTTTTTATAACTTTTAACATGGGGGTGCTGGGTTTGTTTGATGACCTACGCTGCCACCAGGGGGCGATCGACTTCTGGGAGCTGTCGTCCATCGTTACACATGATATAATTCTAATATAATCCATGGTGGTTTTATATTCGCCAAACTTTCCCTGAGCCTAGAAAAGGGAGTGTTATTGTAGCCGAGCGGGGCCACAGGTACGGTCGCTGATGAGCTTGTGCAACCTGCAAATCTGTTTTGGCTCATGCACAAGGCGAGAAATTTTCATGGAAGTGACTTGGCGTCATCTGAGGTCCAGGTCTCCTCAGCACATCCATGGAGCTACAGCTTATAGATCTTTCACTAAATTATTTTTAAAAGTTTCCACCATGAATCCACTGCCCTCTGGGCCAAAAAGCCACTGCAGCTGCACATCTTAATCTCATTTCTCCTCTCTCCTGCCTGTCATGTTTGCTTCATGCTCCCCTCTCCCTTCGTCTGCAGGATTTCAAAGGGACCACAGAACAAATCAGAGGCCCGTCCCTGTGCACCGATGGCCTGTCTCTCATTTCAGATGGAGATTGAAGGGCATTTCTGCTCCCAGGGCGTCACAGGCGATCAGAGGGCCTCAGTAGCACCCTCTGTGTTTCCACTGCACGGGAGCTGGACCATGACACACACCAAACATTGATCCCACCACAAGTACGTCTGCCCTGCGAGCTGCTGTCTGGTGGACGCAGTCATTGGAAAAGCCCTGAAAGCTCCGTCTGCAGCCCCCATTAGCTCAAGGTCGTGTGCGAGCGGAGCGTGTGTTTTGGGTTTGGCGTCCTTTGAAAAGATATGACAATAACAGGCTCTTGAGTTATTATGTGTTTGGAGTGCAGGAGCTTGTGTTGCTGCGTTGGAAGTTGGATGCGTCCCAGTGTTGTTTTGAGGTGCTTTGTGTTTGTTAGTCAGAGCTTACCGTAAAGTGTCTCTTTGTTTTGTGCACTCCAGCTCTGAAGTGGTCTTATGGGTCAGCTTGTCTGGCTTTCCTGGCGGAGGATGTGTGAGGCTGGAGAGTCTGAGAAAACAACAGGGAAACAGAAGATCAGTTCCAGGTTGACGGTGCGAGACGTGGCTCCAATCCTCCTGCATGTCTGTCTCCAGCTCTAGTCTTTCTAGGCCTCCATTAAGCTCCTTCAGCTTTCACATGACACAGCAATACCCATCATAAGCTGCATGACAGCATCTGGACCTGAGTGACATTTGATGTATGCGGCAGGAGTGGGAGCAGCTCCGCTCTGTGTCTCCCATTCATGTGGTGAGGGCAGGATTAAGACGTGATCCAACGGAGCAGAAGTGGAGAAGAACGAGCTCGGGTCAGATCTGCCTTGAATTAACTCAGTGTTGCAGCAGGAATAATACAATCACCTCCCCCAAAACCCCAAAATACTACTGAAGGGTAAAGTATGTGTGCCTGTGTGTGTGCTGAGCCCGGCCTGTGTCGAGGCTGCGACCAAACCGCAGGCTGGTGTCCTTTACAGAGAAGAGGGGTCTGTGTTGATGGTTCAAACACAGCTCACGGCCTCAGCTTCAAAAGGGCCCCAATCATCGCACCCACTTACAGCCAACGGCGCATGTCACTGAATGTGGACCACACTATTCATCAATTGCAGCCAGCTCAGGGGACGTCCAACAGCCCCACAAGAAGTGAGTTGTCTTCTGTTCTCACTGAACCCCCCCCCCCCAGCCTCTCAAAGCCCATCTGTAGCAGGAGGTGTGGTGTGAGGCCGCTTCCCTTTATCTTTCCTGTTGTTATCTCACCACAGCTCTGAAAAGCTCCTCATCTGTAGATTTGGCCTCCTGCAGCTTTAAAGAAAGCAGACGGTGATTTTCTCTTTTTGTTGTTTACAAAACATCCCATGCAGAGACGAAAGCCAACACTGAATGTGACGCACTCAGCGAAATGTGTGTGAATCCAGAACCTGGTTTATCTTTTTCCAAAAACCAGCTCCAGACGTTGCTGTGAGCAGAGAGAAGCTGGTGGAGCAGTGGAACCAGAGACCAGTGGACTCTTTGTTCCTTCAGAGACTGTAAACAGTGATGCTGGAGCTGGTTTTTGGAACCAGACGGGCCTCCCATTGTTGGTGAGGAAGAACCATGTGAGCCAGGTCAGCGGTGTGGCTCCCTGCTGTGTTTTTAATAGTTTTTGGACAACAATGGAGGTCTATGGCACAGACCCATAAGCTGAACCAGGTTCTGGATTCGCACACACTCATTGTTGTTGTCAGTCTCTGGATGGGATTTGGACTCTCAAAACAAAATTCATGGCCTGATCATTGAACATTCTCACTTTTCTCTCCACTCCCACATCAGGCTAATCGAAACGCCGTTGGGACACATACGAGTCCATGACCTTTCCTTCCTCCTTGCTGTCTCTTGGTAAGTGAACTGAGTCTAACTGGAGCTGATTTAGTGTCATCTGTGTCTGATGTGACCATGGGGTATCAGTTAAGCTCTTGTGTCTGTTTGGTATCCAAGTGACACAACGTGTGTTAAGGTTGTAAAAGTGAAAATAAATGACACAAATGTGGCGACCATATTTAGAATTCGACTGATGACAGGGAGGCGCACAAACCTGAACCAGACCACACAACATCATCCAAGTCACACTCCTCCTCCTCCTCCTCCTCCTCCTCCTCCTCCTCTTCCTGCTTCTTCTTCTTCTTCTTCTCTCCAGTCCCTGTCCATGAGAGGACTTCCTCTTCGTCACATCTGGACAGGCCTGGGGTCAGGTCGTCCCAGCGTGACCAGATGAAGGGTGGCGCTCATGCTGCTTGAGTCGAGCCTCTCTTGAACCGTTTTTGGAGATGGGACATGTGGCTGTTTGAGTGTGTGTGTGTGTGTGTGTGTGCGTGTGTGTGTGTGCGTGTGTGTGTGTGTGTCCGCTGGAGCCCTAAGCTCAGCAGCTGTGTGTGATTCTTTCCTGTTGCACTTTTCCCATCTGTCCCAACACCTTGTCCCATGTGGTGGAGACACTGGTCAGGCTATGGATGTAAGATGGTGATGAAGGCAGATGATACACAGCAGACCTTCAGCACTTAACATTCAGGAGAATAAAATAATATCTGTAGTATTTTATTTATAGTATTACTGCAAATATACATTTTTGATGTTGTGCAAAGGTACTTTAGATTTAGTGACTCCCAGTAATACATCAAATAATATAATAAATCATAATAATGATGAAATTGAAACTATATATTCACATATTCTGTAGGCTGTAACACACAATGTTACATTAACTGAAATTAATAGACATTAAATATAAATAAAAATAATAAAAGAATAGTCGACTGTATAATCATCACTAAAAGTAATTGATGAGCTGTAGTAGATAAATGGTTAAACTAGTGAGCTAAACACAGGATATGTTAACATAGCCAACAAACATGAATAAATTGTCAATATGAGTAAAAATAATATAATAGCTGTCAATGTAAATAATATAATAATGGATTAGTGCTTTAACCAATTAAACTAGTTAGTTAAAAGCAATAGATAAATGGCTTCTATAGATAAAAGTGGTGCAGCCAGAAGTGAAAGATTAATAAACCTGACCAGTCCTAAATATTGACAGTATGAAATGTAATAATCTTAATTATTCCCAGATTAAAAATCAAGTGCAGTGATCACGATATAATGAGTTTAGGGCTGTGGGTCTGTAAAAGATAAACTTTTAATTTTCTTTAAGAAGTGTTGATTAAATCAAAGCCTGTATGTTGGACATTTGGTCTGTTTTGAAGTGACGTTTTGTGCAGTTTGATAACTGATTTAAATAGTCGGTAAATAAAACAAACATCCTGTGATTACATTTAGTTTTTCAGGACGTTCTGGGCAGTTTGTTGCATAACTGTAAACTGGACACACACACACTGGCCCTCATAGTCGGACAGGCCAGGCTCCATAAACAGCTGCAGACACACACACACACACACACACACACACACACACACACACACTCGCACTGGGAAGGAGCATGAAAACAGCACTAATGGGAAAAAGATGAGAGGGCTCTCAGCGAGCACAGCCAGCGAGGGGAGGAGAGCGCCGGCCGTGAGACGCTCACCAAGAGCCGGGGAGCAGAGAGGGAGATGATGACTGACGGCAGGCTCGGGAAAATCCTCTTCAAGTTTCAGCTTGAATTTTACACCCTGGATCTACGGTGCTTATTTTAAAATCTCTGTCTCTCATGGATCACGTTTGTTTCGTTTTTGTGAGTTTATCTCGAATTTTGCAAAATTATTTACACACATTAAGTTGCTGCTATTTTTTTTATTATTACCACTTTTGCAAAAATTTTTACCAATAAAATATTAGTAACATATGTTTAAAACATGGGCCATATTTTGTGATTTACTGTCATTTATTTATTTATTTATTTATTCATAATTTGTTAAAAATAAAATATTCCAGGACTTTTGCTTGGATTTCATCACTGATGTTTTCTGGTTTTTCTCTAATTGATGGTGAGTCCATCAGGAGCTGCTATTGACGACTGTGTTCAGAGGTTTGAGTGGTGAGATTGGCTCTTATCACTCTGCAAAGTTTGCTGTGAGTTTTGTGTAATTTTGAGCTGGTTAGTAAAAGTGTTTGTTTGCTTTTCATGTCTTCCAGCCCAGACGCCGCCATGATACCAAAAATTATTGCTGTGTCTCACAGCCGATTGCCCCGAGTCCAACGAAGAACCACGAGACCCTCGGAACCAGATTGTTACTGTGGGGGTGGAGGGGGCACAGCAGTTCACCGGTGAGTCCCTCACATGTTTGTTCAGGTTCGGCTTTAATCCACAAAGACACAAATCAGCTCTGCATCTCTGGTTTTTCTTCTCCTCACAGACCTGACAGCTGCAGGTTTGTGCTTCTGATCAGTGAAACACCACTGGTGTAAAATAACTAAAGGTATTAGTACTTTACCTGAGTATTTCCATGTTGTGCTACTTCATCCTTGGACTTCACTACATGTCAGAGTCAAACCTTGGACTTTTTCCTGCTCTACATTTATCTGATACTTCCCAAGATACCCAGCGGTATATAAAGTACTTCAAATTAGAAGTATATAAGGTAGTTAACGTCAGCTACCCAGCAGTATATAAAGTACTTCAAATTAGAAGTATATAAGGTAGTTAACATCAGCTACCCAGCAGTATATAAAGTACTTCAAATTAGAAGTATATAAGGTAGTTAACATCAGCTACCCAGCAGTATATAAAGTACTTCAAATTAGAAGTATATAAGGTAGTTAACGTCAGCTACCCAGCAGTATATAAAGTACTTCAAATTAGAAGTATATAAGGTAGTTAACGTCAGCTACCCATCGGTATATAAAGTACTTCAAATTAGAAGTATATAAGGTAGTTAACATCAGCTACCCAGCAGTATATAAAGTACTTCAAATTAGAAGTATATAAGGTAGTTAACGTCAGCTACCCAGCAGTATATAAAGTACTTCAAATTAGAAGTATATAAGGTAGTTAACATCAGCTACCCAGCAGTATATAAAGTACTTCAAATTAGAAGTATATAAGGTAGTTAACGTCAGCTACCCAGCGGTATATAAAGTACTTCAAATTAGAAGTATATAAGGTAGTTAACGTCAGCTACCCAGCGGTATATAAAATACTTCAAATTAGAAGTATATAAGGTAGTTAACATCAGCTACCCAGCGGTATATAAAGTACTTCAAATTAGAAGTATATAAGGTAGTTAACGTCAGCTACCCAGCGGTATATAAAGTACTTCAAATTAGAAGTATATAAGGTAGTTAACATCAGCTCCAACATTAAAGTGATCAACACAATAATCATCAATAATTAGAATCCAATAATATCAGATCAGAGTACTTTTACTTTGGATACTTCAAGTGCATTTGGATGATGATACTTTGGGACTTTTACTGCAGTAACACTTTGAATGCAGGACTTTTACTTGGAACAGAGGATTTTTTACACTGTGTTACTGCAGTAAAGGATCTCAGTACTTCATATACCAGCTGTATCTCCTGTGTTGTCTGTGATGTGTATCCACTGAGACTGAATAATATTTGGACAGGTGTTCTCTCATCTACATTAATGGGTCCATATACTCTCAAGGGTCCAGTGTGCAGTTTTACAAAGGCAGTATATCCCAGTGCTGGTACTGTGTACTGTAGTCCGTACTGTATGTGTAATCCCTAACAATAAAAAACTGTTTAGCACCAATTTTCCTTTACTTTTAAAGCCTTTTTTCCTGTTTCAGACAACTGTGGAGGCCACATCTGGAAGACAGATGTGGTCCCAGAGCTTGTTCTCTGCCTTTGGCTCTCTCTCCTGTTCATTCGCTGCTTCTCACTCACTCTCTCTTTCTCTTTCCCTCCCTCTCCTCTGGTTTTTTGGGAAACATGAGAGCCAGGCTAATTCTCCCTCTCCCTCTCCCTCTCCCTCTCTCTCTCTCCCACCCCAGCTGGACCACCCACATTCGGAAACGCCTAGCTGTTCCTGAGGCCGAGCTTGGAGAGCGTGGCCGAGAGAGATGTAAGGACGGTTTTAGTGTCTTTGAGTATCCATTACGTCCATGTCAAAGCCGTAAGCTGTGTGAGCAGGACAGAGGAGCTTTAATGCTCAGCTCTTATAATCACACCGCTCAGAAAACACACGTTTGAATAAAAATGTCCACGACTTGATCAAAAATGAGAATGTGGTCTGACCCACAGAGAAACAGCAGGGACACGTTTAAACAACAGCTTTTATTTACTTGGTGAACAGTAAATAAGAATCTCTGAGTTCAGTTTGCCCAGTGAAAAGGTCAGTGTCTCCACCTTCTGGGTGTTTTTAGTACTGCACCCCTTCTGTTTTAAACTAAGTAATGACATGTATTCGTCTTCTTTATGGATCACTAATCATTTATTGATTAGGATTATTTCTGTGTTGCCAGGTTGTAAAGCTCCTCCTTGTTTCATTTTAGTGTTAAAGTGTTTTTCCATTGATGATCCAGAGAAGAAGAAGGTGAAGTGGATGTAAATAAAACGTCCAATGAAATGAGACGTTTGTGCTGCAGCTCCAAAAACACTAAACACCAGAGGGAAGACAGACTAAACCTGAAGCTGAGTAAACTGAGCATCATGACAATCAGCACAGCAGCCAATGGGAAGCTCCGTTAGTTCTCAATATATCGTTGATCTCTGAAACATCGTTTATTGATTATTAGATAATAAAGTGGTTCCCACCCTGACAGAACAAACCCAACACTCAGTAACAGTAGTTTTCTCAACACAGCGACTTCAAGGTGCAATTTAATGCAAAATACATCGTGAGGTTATTTCTTATTTTGTTTTCTCTGTTTTTCTTCTCCCCACCTCAGTGGCCACTGATCCCACAGTGGTGCCCAGCATGCCTCCGAACGGCCCCCCCACAAACAGGCCGACCAGGGAGCCGAGCAAGGCCTCTCTTCTCACCAGTGTGGGCAGCCAGTATATCCAGCTCATCAGCTTCTCCCACAGGCTCCGGAGAAACGACGGCGCAGAGGCGACACTGGTCCGGGGGAAAATATCATCAATATCTACGTTCAGGTCACCTACGCTCCTCTCCGCCTCCTCCCGCTCCGCTTCCATCTCTTCTTCTGTCATGTTTTCCTCTGACGGGGAGTCATCCAACCCCTCTCCTCTTCTCTGCCTCACCAGCTCCACCTGCCTCTTCCTCACCCTCTCCTCAGCCTCCTGGTACAGGGGGCAGCTCAGGTGTTGAGCCCCGTTCTCCCTCACCGCCTGCTCCACCTTCTCCAGCAGCCCCTCCACAGTCGTGCCATCTCCCGGCTCTCCACCACGGGCTTCCAGGGTGTGGTAGCGGTCGCCACATCTTCCCACCAGCTCCAGGAGGTCCTTGCGCCAAGTGGTGAGGTATTCCTCCAGGTTCTCGTCCTCCTCCAGCTCGTCGATGTAGGTGAAGAGCACCAGGGTGTGGCTGCGGACCGCAGAGGGCCCAAACAGTTTGCTGAGCACAGCCAGAGCCTTCATCTCCCCGTCAGCCGGCTGGTTCACGGGGACACACAGCAGGAAGACGTGTGGCCCGGGGCTGGAAAGGGCGATAAAGGAGGAGATGTGCTTCCTCTGCTCCTCCGGGTTGCAGCCTGAGCCGAACCAGGGCGGACTGGAGACGACCACCACCTGCAGGGAGGTTGAAAAGGTTTTGATTTTATGTTTTACTGCAACAAAGTCGAAGCCAAGTCAGACTTTATATAGATTATACTGAATATAATAAGTGACGCGAGGCAAAGAGAAGAAATGACAATGGAAACATGTAAACAATGAGGCCAACATCATCATCATCATCATCATCATCATCATCATCATCAACATCATCTTGGTGACAGAAAACGAGTTTAGTTAAAAACAAACAGGTTTTAGTTCTAACTTTTTCAGATTAAACTGAGTCTGTGTTTGGTTTTGTGAAACCATAACTGGAATTTAAACAACGTCTTATAAATCAGTAAAACGTCTGTGCTGAAAATCCAACGTGTCAGTGACTTGTCTTGTTGACACCTCTGACCCAGGTCCCACCTGGTCCAAAGAACAGTTTTACCACCTCCTCCTACCTGTCTGCCCGCAGCCTCTCCCCTGTGTTTGCTGCACTCCTGCGGGCCTGGAGCGTCTGTGCCCTGCTCGGTGTCTTGCAGGCCCAGGATGGTGCAGACCGCCGATCTCTTCCCGGCCCCGGGTCGGCCCAGCACCACCAGCCTCAGCTCTGCCAGCGGGAATAAAGACAGTGATGTTGATATGAAACACTGCTCCATAATAAGGTGAGTGGAGTTTTTCTATGTTATTTGCACCAGGTAGAAATGTCAGGCTGCCTGTTCTTGCTGCCTGTTCTTGTTGCCTGTTCAGCGCCCTGCCCAAACTGCGCTAACCCGACACAGCTGCGACCCCGCAGAGGGTGAGACCCCGCAGCTGTGTCGGGGCACCGCAAATTAGTGTTTCACTCAGGAAAACGCCTCTTACCTGACTGTGACGCAGATGCGGACATTTCTGGTCCTGTTCTCCGCAGCGTTGCTTTGTGCTGAACCAGAACTGAAGACACTTCCTAGTTCCTGCGGACTGACTCAGCCCTGCCTCTCGTCCTGGACTAAAACTTCACCGAGTCCCCGGGAGGGGAGCACAGCTCCATCTGTTGTGGTGGCTGATGCAGGGTTTCTCAGACCGGAGACCAAGGACTCCAGGGCCCCGATGCGTCACTCCTAAACGGTTTTCTTATCGTTTCAGGCCAGAAACGCCCAGGTAGGCCTAGATCTGTATGGAGCCAGACACAGACATTTGAACTTGGGCAGTGAAAAGTCATGATATTAACAGAAAAATAGCGTTAACTAAATAACTAACTAACTATCTAACTAACTAACTAAAACTAAAAATATAATAAAATGTGTGATGAAAGAAAATGGACCAAACTATTTGAACTAAGATGCAAATTGGATTAATTTTCCTGGTTAAAGTGATGAACGTTGTACACACAGACCCGTGTGTCTCAGTTTACCTGAACTACAGTCAAAGTGAACAGTTGAACAGCTCCTTTTATTTTATTCTTATTTTATTATTTATTCTAGATTTGGAGGAAAAGCGACACATGACTGTTTATATCTGGAGGAGCCACATGCAAAGACAGAGGAGATGGATCCAGCTGCAGGTACACGCCTACACACACCTACACACACTGTGATGTGCTATGTTTAATATAAGATCGTAGGTGTGTGTTTGTGTCTCGGTGTGTCAACACTTCTCCTTCCTGACACGCCTGACTAACCTGTTGAGCCACACTGGACTGCAGCTTCAGCCCAGTGAATTGACTCTGAGGAGCCTCTGATGATTCAGTGGGAGGTTCTGTTTCCCCACTGGGCCACAGAGTGAGGCTGAGTTTAATGATCACAAGCTGTTGTGTGAACAGTGGTGGAACCTTCTTGTTCTAGTTTTCCTCTTATGTGATCAGATAATCAATCCCCCGGTTAAATGTTTCTGAAGACAGTTGACATGTCACGGAGCAAACAGACCCTGTTTCATCTGTCAGTCCACAGACGTGAGACCCAAAGTTCAGGTGCATGTGTGAATCCATGTCTCTTCATTAGAGGGTTAATGCACCGATCACTTTTCAGTTTAAGGGAAGTTCTAGTAAACAAGTACTTTTTTTTTTTTTTCTAAATGCAGTAAAATGTAGGATGAGTCTCGTCACATAAAAATGATTAGAGTTGGTTTCATATTAATATATGAAACCAACCTCCACCTCTTTATATTTAAACTCGTTTAAAACAGATCCCTATATTCTTTTGTAAAAATCTGATCAATCAAAAACATAATTGACCAGTTAATTGATTATTAATATTGTTTGTTGCAGCCCTGGTGACAAGTCTCTGTGCTGTATCTGTTAATGCTTTTGTTCAGCAGTTGACAGTGTATTGATTTGTGATCCACATTTTCTGATTATTGGTTAAAGGTTTTAAGTTTATTAGCCATATTTATTTCACTTTTTCAGACTGTTTTATTATAGAATTAGACTTTAACGCTGCAGCTAATTTTAATTAGTTTATATGATCCTGAAGTTTGTCAGTTTCCACCTTAAAATCTAAATCTATAATAAAATGTCAATTTAATTGGTTCTATCAACTTTCAATTGGAATTTGAGAAATAACTACAGTGCCACACAACTAGTGCAGTAAAAAGTAAAAGTACAAATACTGTTATTTTTCCTCACTTGTAAAACATCCTGGTTGTGAAGTTGCTGTAAATCTTGTAGTTTGAACCATGTGATGTCGGCAGGTTGTCATTTATTCTCCAACTTTTCCTTTTGTAACTTCCTGTTTGTTTCTCTGTGCTGTACCAGACACCTGCTGCTCTTCCAGGGTTCTGCCATTTTTCTGTCGATGCTCTGAGGACAGAGGGTGTTGGAAAGCTGAATGTGATGTTCAGTCATGTAAATAAAACTGACGTGACTTTGAAAGTTTGTTTTTTCCTCCACAGGTTTTGTGTCCAGGGTTAAACTGTGGGACAAAGGCCTGACATGTGCTGCCTAAAGTTTAATGTGAGTACAAAATAATTTCTTTTTCAATGTAAGAACTGTGGCTGGTACGGTGGCTCTGAGAGGACAACACGTTGCAGCCTTTAGTAGAGACAAAACCAAAACACACTGCAGTGTTTTGAGCTCACAGGGCCACCATAGGAATAGTGTGTTAGTAATGGTAAACATTTTACCTGCCAACAAACACACATATACACTACCAGTCAAAAGTTTGGACAGTTTCTCATTCATTTCAATGGTAAAGTGTCCAAACTTTTGACTGATACTGTATTTATGTGTTGAGTGTGAATACTGTGTGTATATAGTTTATACATAGTTTATACAGATATAAAATATATGTGTATGTGTGTGTGTGTGTGTGTGTGTTGAGTAACATGTTTACAGGAGAGCTTCAGCGTTTATCAGGCTGATGAGTCCCAGCTGAAACTTTTGGGGCTGGAGTGGAAAAGTTGTGACACTCATCAGTTCTAGTTAAACATGTTACCTGCTCACTATACACACAGACATGATATAGATCTGTCTCTTCTGCTTCTGATCACCCACTGTGATCAGCTCATATTTTACTGGTCACAGTTTAGACAGGGTTACACTCACTTTTAAAAGTTTACAGTACAATTACTAAATGCTGTATCCACAGTAAAATATCAAATGTATAAAACATTAAGGCCTAACAGTACTTTTTACACGGTGAAAGAAAGAAAGAAGCAGGCATCAAATATATTACATCATGTTGAGGAGCAGAAGATGACTTACAATAAAAAAAAGTCCACTGTGTAGACACTTAAATGCACACACACACACACACACACACACACACACTCATACAACAACACACTGTACAGTAAGAGCAAAACTGTAACTGACATGTCGACAAAAAAAAAAAAAAAAAATCAGCATGTTCAGCACATTTTAAAAAATATGACAATTAAGAAAATTATGTTTTAAAAAAATACACTTTAAAAACATGATGCTGGAAATATCAAAGTTGACTTCAGAGTCCAGGGTTGTACCGATGACTTTACTCACAGCCCGGGCATGATGTAGGCGATGTTGTCCAGGGTGTTTGCCTGAAACAGGAGAAACAGATACTTGTTAGAAAAGTACAACAACAGATATGTCCAGTGTTCTTCCTCACCAACAATGGGAGGCCCGTCTGTTTCCAAACACCAAAGCTAAACACTGACAGTAATTCTCTTCATACGTTTCCTACAGTACTGTACCAGGACGGTGCGAGGACACCCGTTGAGCTGTGGGATCTGTGCTGTGAGACAGGTCAGGGGTCCCAGCGCACACAGGATGGAGTCGAGGAGAACAGACAGGCTCCCGGAGACGGCGACCATCCCCTGACACAACGAAACATCAGTAACACAACTCTGTTACTCCGCTGCAAGGTATGAGACATCCTACAGTCAAATATGTGAGAGGCAAAGGTACTTTTGTTTGAAGGTGCTCGGCAGGTTTCGTTTTAAATGCTAATGAATCTACACTCAGACATTTTGCATATTTACAAAAAGCAGGAAGGTGTTGACTCGCTGATCTGTTCTAAATGACTGAGCTGTAAATGTGTTTAGAAATGTGGGAACTCACTTCTGTTTCCTGCAGTCGGTGTCCAATCAGGGACAGGGACTCTCCGAGAAGCTGCAGGTGAGCCGCCGCATCGATGGGGTCCACATCTGGGACTCGTGCTGGAGACAGCGACACGGTACCTGGAGTTCTGTTCGGCGACACCATCGCTGTCCCTGTTCCCACAACTATTGGGACATAACACAACAGGTATGAGATCGATGAGTGGAGGGCAGAGATATAATAAAGATTTTTCTCTCCAAAGTTGGAAATACCTTTGCTCTTGGTCTCACTGGAGCTTTTGTGTTTGATTGTTGTGGCCTCAGCTTTGTTCTGTTTGTGCTGCAGGTACTGAGCTTTCTGCCTCCAGACCTGATCACAGGAACAAAGAAACACAGCTTCAGTGCATCGCCGCAACTTTAGGGCTACACAAGCCTGAACCAGTTCTGTCTCAGAGATGTTCAGAGCTTTGGTTAGAAGAAGAAACAGAACCAGGAGACAGACTGAAACACATCTGAAGTAGAGCTGCTGAGGTTTTTCCAATGCACGCTAAGGAGGAGGAGAAAACCAAAAACACTCACCAGTTTGTCTTTCTCAGGCATCGCCTTCCACACCTCCGCCAGCTTTTTGCTTAGTTCACCAAAGACTGTAGAGCAGAGGAACAAACATGAAGCGGTTTCTTCCATAATATTCACAGGACAATGTGCAGCGACTGTCGGTATTTACCCACCTAATCCCGGCTGCTCTGCGTTGATGTTGACCCTGTACTCCTTACAAAACACCTGATATGCTGTTGTGTTCTTCTTCTTTGGCTAAAGACAAAAGAAAGAAACTAGAAATCAATAATTTTCTAACTAATGAACTTCAGCTAACAAATAAAAATACATAACTGAACAGTCCCACCTTGTCTTTGTCCTTCTCGTGTTTTTCTCGATCTTTCTCCTCCTTCTTCTTCTTCTCTGTTGCTCCATCACTGCCCTGGTGGGGGTGTGGAGGGACAGGGGTGCCCATGGCATACATGGGACCCACAGCGCTGTGGCTGACGGTGGGATGGGAGTGGCTATGTCTCGACGAGTCTGAACAGAAACACGGGAAGAAAAAGTCCATTATGACAAAGTGAACATGTAAATGAAACACTTGAGTAATGTACAGACATTACTTTGGTCCATGACTCTGGGCTCAGAGAAGAAACTGCTCTTATTTTGGTAGGACACTGGAAACAGAAATGCTGATTCAGCCGTTGAATGAAAAAGTTTCTGCTGTCTAAAAATAAACAAATTGTTCAAAATGCACATTGTCCGATTGTTTTTTTATAGAATTGTGTGTTGACATGAAATTAATGCCTTACTGTGATATGTGATAAAAATCTGCTGAACATTTTCCTTTAGTTTAGATATTAAAACCTTATTAATTTTCACTACAGGAAACATATACTGTGGTAAAGTTTTATTGCATTAGTGTAGTATCTGGGGAGAGTTTTGCTTCAATATAATATGTGATTAAATTAATTCCTTATTATAGTATGTGGTACATTTTTGCTTTATGTGACAAAATATAGTCTCCTTGTTTAAATATAGAATTTTCTCTTGCCTTAGATTCTGTCTTATGGATTTGGAAGTCTGTTTTTAATGTTACTGATGATTTTAACAGTGAACTCACCTCCAAATCCTTTGCTGTGCTTCTTATCTTTCCCACTTTTATCCTTGTCTCTGTCTTTCTCTTTGTCCTTTTTCTTCTTGCTTTTCTTGCTCTTCTTCTTCTTCTTAGACAAGTGTGTGTATGAGTCATCAATAACTAGTTCACCCGCCTCCAGCTCGCCCCCAGATGAGGAGCTGTCATCTCCCATGCCACCGCCATAATGACCTGTTTAACAGAGGACACAGCAATGAATGTTTGTAAGAACAAATCTTTTCATCCAGGAGATGGGTCGAAGACCTGCCACAGGTTAAAGAAACTAAAAGGTGCAATATGTAAAATGTCAAAAACTTAGCACCATCTAGTGGTGAGACTGCAGAACACAACACTCCTCCCAACCCATTTCTAGGTGCGATGGAAGGTACAGTGGCTGTCACCTTTGTTACGCCCCAGCCTAGGGGTTGCCGGAGCGTAACACGATTGTGGAGTTTTCCTCCAAACCTCTTCCACTCTCAACAATCGTGTTACGCTCCGGCAACCCCTAGGCTGGGGCGTAACATAGATTTGGGGGCTCGTCCGGGATATGAACCCGGGACCTCTCGCACCCCAAGCGAGCCCGTGGGTTGGACTTCCGGGATTGGTCCAACACTTCCCGGAAGGACTATAAGAAGCCCACGGGCTTCCTACGTCCACGCCCACTCCATCCTCCGTCACACCCACACACATACACACGTAATGGGGAGGGTCAATAACACATAACCACACACACAATGACCCCTAGGGTCATAACACCTTTAAAACAAAACCTGATTTCTACAGCAGGGATGCAATGTGAAAGAAGACCCACTCCTGATGTAGATTTAAAAGTCTCATTCTAAGATTAAGAAAATGCAACGTGACTACACTCCAACGACAAGATATTTATGAATAACATATTCCATCACTCTAAATATTGCACACTGAGTCTAACACACTGTGGCATTCTTTCTCTTTGCTTTTCCTCTTCACCTGGAGAGTCTGGAGACTGTGCTGCTGTTCCATCTTTGCCACTTTACATAACCAACAAGTAATTACTATCAGTGGAAAAACAAACTGTCGATTTATCTTTAAAAAATAGTATGTATTTACATTTTTACGTGACACATTATAATGTGCATGCACCCCAGCAATACATGGCTGACAGAAAAATAAGCGTCATGAACAGGCGTCTCTTACCTTCCACCTCCACCTCTTTCCCCACTACAGGCAGTGGGTCTCGACTCTGCTGTAGCTTCTTCTTGGGCGACTTGGAGAGCTGCATCCTGTCTCTGTCCTTCTCCTTCTTCACTGTTCCTTTAGATGAGTGTGGCGTAAACGGGAAGGTCTCCCCTTCCTCTTTCTCTGGTGACATGATGAGCTTCATCTTCAGCCCGTCCGCCTCACGCAGCGTCAGGGGCTCCTCTTTGGGGGCACCGCCATGGAACAGAGATGACTTTGAGGAAGAGGAGGAGTGCTTCTTGGAGGAGGAAGATGATGATGATGTAGATGCAGGGTGGGAATGAGAAAAGGTTTGGCTCCCTTTGCTACCACCAGCACTGTTGCTGCTGCTCTCACGTTTGCGGTCCTTAGAGGAATGCGAGGAGAAGGAAGGGTAGGAGGGTTTCTTGTGCAGGTGAGTGCTAGGGTCTGAACCTGTGGCCAGGGGAGAGGTAATAGCCTGCAGGAGGCCCATCGCTGTATCTGTTGAGGATGGGGAAGACAGAGGCGGCGAGCGGTCTGCAGACTTGTGCTTTTTCTTATGGGGAGGTGGACCTGAACCATCATGGTCTGGCACAGGGAAGCATGCACAAGGGAAAAATGAAATGTGATGCTGCTGCAGGGTCAAATTTTGTGAAATTGTCAGATTACTGCAGTAAACAAGCTCTCACCTCTGTAGTAATATTCATCACTGTGTTTCTTCTTCTTTTTGTGCGAGTCTCCTCCCAGCAGGAAAAGTTCTGAGTCCTACAGGACACAATCGTTTTACCAATTTCGAGGTTAGAGTTCAACATCTTTATAAGGTAAAATAAATCCAAATAAGCAGCAAAATATATTACAAGTTTTCTGTGATATTGAACTCTGAAGTAAAGTCGTTGTGGACAGGTTTAGTACCTTGGGACGTTTCTTGGAAGACTTTCGGACCTGAGCAGCGATCTCTTCCTCCTCTCTCAGCAGATCCTTGTACGACCTCCTCTTCTCTCTCTGGCTACGACCAGCAACGAGGCCCCTTTCTCCATCCATCCCCACATCTGAAACGCATGAAATTAGATCAGAATCTTTAGCTTAAATATACATAATACTACAACTGAGAATATTTGACAGCACATATTGTGGTTATTGTTACATCCGTTCAAAGTACTATTCAAATCAGTGAAGCAGCAGCTGTACTTTTTGGGAATACTTGGTATTGTGTTTCTACATTACCCATTCCTCCTTTACTCTTGACCTCCTCAAAAGCCATGATTCCTCCTTTGCCCACACGGTTAGTTGTCACAGGATGTCACTGACAACATGAATCCAGGACTATGAGCTGTTGTGAATAAACAAAGACAACTTTAACAAGCACGTTATGGTGTGAAACGTCTATGATACTAGTTGTTGTGGTTTAGTGTTACCTTGACATCAACAAAGGTCACTAACGTTGCGCCTCCAACAGCTGTTTAGGTTGCAGCAGGTATTTAGTCCCGCACTGACCAGCTCTGGAGCTGCGGGTGACAAAAGGTAAAAGTGTTTAGCGGCTGGTTGAAGAAAACAAACAACAACAATGAGTTTTCTCTCACCAACACAAACCAAAACTCTTAGCTAAACAAATTCCCGCCTACTTTTGTAGAGAGACACAAACACACCCCCTCTCCGCTCACTTTCATTCCCTAACTCCCAAACATCTCCGTCCCACCGACTCTGTGTTTAGTTGACCGGTGATAAGAGCGAAGGAAAGCCCGAGGCTTTCAGCCGCAGCTAGGCCGCGGCGGCTTCAAGTTGCGAAAAACGCATTGTCGGACATGCTTTTAACACAACTTATGTCTTAATTGTATCTGGAATGACAGAATGTGTTGTTTACAACACTGGGGATTGAAGAAATAACGTGTTTTTAAAATTTTACTACCTCTATGGGATCTCCAAATTACGCGGGTCCTGGCGCCATCTTTGATTATCGGCGAACAACAGTACGTGTGAGCAAAGGGGAGGGGCTTTGATGATGCAGCCAATCAGCATTCAGGACAGATTATAGATCTATATATTCTTCACTGGAGATGCCGTATGGGGGTTCTGTGCTGCGCCGCACGGCCGCCATATTTTTGTGTCCAGTTCAAATAGTAGCAAACACACACTAGACCTTTATGCTACTTGTTGACCTTCTAATCAATGAAATATCAAAATAAACATCCGAGAAGAACATTTGATCAATAAGTCGTTAACTTACAACATGAAGCTGTTCCACACGCGTTAGATTTAGTTTGTTACAAGTAAGTTAATCATTTACTTATACTACCATAAAGTGACTTGATGCTATGTTTTTATAAAGGTAGGTGTTATCAGTAACATGCTGTTCATTACATCAGTCAGCTGTGTGAGTTATGGTTTTTGTGTCTCTATCATATATTCAGAAAAATCCTCCTCTAGATGTTTCACTAAAGAACTACACCTGTATCAGTGTCATCCAACAATTAGCTCCTCCCACTGAACACCTGTAGTCACTCGCTGCTCTGCAAAAACCGTTTCTTTATCTGTACCTGTAAACATCTATACACTTAGATCTACCGATACCTGTATCGTCCAACAACTAGATTCTCCTACTAAACACCGTGGACACGTTTTCAGTCACAACGTGAAGGAATAAGCTGCAGAATAGTCCTAAAATTCTTATCTAATAAAAATTCACTAAAATGTAAAAAACTAAACTAAAATGTCTTTGTTTCACTAAAAATAGACAAAAACCAACACAAATCAAACGAATAGATGTCTAAATTTGAGTGTATATACATTTTTATTAAATTACTAGAACTAATTAAATCAAAATCAGGGGCCAAAGTTAAGACCAGTGTATCTCACTGCCAGGCATTATCATGGTGAATAATCACATTTCATAACCTACATGTCCAAACTGAGACATCAGTGGATGCACTTATGAAACAGAAACCCAGATGCACAGATCTTACTGTACAGAAAACATGAAAGTAGACAGTGGATTCACATGTCAATTACCAACCAAAACCAAATCAGTTTTTACAGTAAAGTTTACATACAAACTTGCAATTCAATTGAAAAGGCAAAGTGATGCAAAGATGCAGATGATAAAAAAAAAAAAAAATGAAAACTTAAATTAATTTCAGAAGAAATACACAGCAGTACTTGGAAATTTATTAGGAACTCCTGTGTCAGACCCATAAACTAATAAACTGATGCAGGGGTTCCTAATAAATTGACCGCTGAGTGTGTGCTCAGCAAACATGGCTAACAATGGCACCAAGAGAACATGTCACCACATACATGCATATTAGAGAACAACCTAAACTTGGTTCTAATCTGAACCCTCAAACTGCCCACGATAAAGGTGTCTAACTAAAATTTGTACGCACAACTAGACAAAGAGAAAGACACACACACACACACAAAGTTCCACTTACTTTCTGGTTAGCATCTGTTCCACAAGCTTCCTGTTCTCAGTGTATTTCGCTTTTCGAGGTTTCATTAATCAGATAACACCTAATGTGATTTTTCAGACCATAAGCTAAATGTAAATCTTCACCACAGCACAGGCCATAAAACATTTGAACTAAAACACAGTATTTTTGTTGGCACATTAGTCTTTCGTCAGAGCCGTCTGTTCAACGGTAACATCACTGTCTAGGTAAAAATGAAAAGGACGTCAAATGCAAAGTACAGTATTACTGCAGATAAACATTTAGTGGTTTGGGAAAATGGCAGAAAACCCCAGATTTCACTTGTCAAGCTGGTGGAGCAGAGACTTGCATAAAAAAGAGCAGGATCTCTGTGCACTTTATCTTCTACCTATCCCCCAAGTTCTGTTTCTGCAGACTGAGTGATGTAAAACTAGCCAATAAATCCGTCACCTCGTCCACCTGAAAAGAAGAAACGCATAAAACATCTAGGTAAATGGAGAAGAAGTCATCAATATATGCATATTAAAAACATGCAGATCTCAGACCAATCACATCCGAGACCTTGTTTTGATGCACGTTGAGAATCTGAGGCTCATTCCTTGAGCAGCAGCTCTCACCTGCTCTTTGGTGCGTGTGTGCTGCAGCTGTGTGGAAATGTGTTCCAGCCTCTCTGTAGCCTCGCTCTGGCCCATCAGGTTCAGGTATTCCCGCAACATTTGAATAATCTACGATGGAAGGTCTCAGGTAAAAATCTTTGGCAATACAGGCACAGTTCAAATCTCACTGAGCCAGGTGAGAAAACACACACCTGTGTGACTTCCCCTCTCAGGGTTTCTAAGCTGCGTGAATCTCCCTCCTGCAGGATGTTGAGCTTGGAGCGTGCTAGGTGCAGTGGGGTCCTGCCTGCACGGTCCAGGGCATCCACACGGGCTCCTGTACACCAACAACACAAACATGGCCGTTACACAGGATTCTTCAACAACTACGTCTTTTAAACATGGATCAGGTTTTAATGGTGTTGACCAGAACATTATGTTTCTAATTTCTATCATTTCTAATCACGTAGGGAACACGGATTAGCAAACACTTGTTTGCAGATGACATGGTCATGTGGAAGCAGGTTGGAACGGGTGGAGGGAAGTGTCAGGTGTGATGTGTGACAAAAGAGTGTCAACAAGAATGAAAGGAAAGGTGGACAAGACAGTGGTGAGACCAGCAATGTTGTCTGGTTTAGAGACAGTGGCACCGAGACAAAGACAGGAGGCAGAGCTGGAGGTAGCAGAGCTGAAGATGTTGAGGTTCTCTCTGGGAGTGATGACGATGGACAGGATCAGGAATGAGGACATCAGAGGGACAGCTCATGTTAGATGTTTTGGAGAAAAAGCCAGATTGAGATGGTTTGGACATGTTCAGAGGAGGGACAGTGAATACATTGGTAAAAGGATGCTGAGGTTAGAGCTGCCAGGAAGGAGGCCTAGAGGAAGACCAAAGAGGAGGTTCTTGGATGTAGTGAAGGAGGACATGAGGATAGTTGGTGTGGGTGAGGAGGATACAGAGGATAGGGTTAAATGGAGGCAGATGATTGGCTCCCTGAAGGGAGCAGCCCAAAGGAGAAGAAGAAGAAGGAGGGAACACGGGTACAACTTGTGCATATTTGCTACTGGAAGGGATTTACCAAAACATGCACTTGACAACATCTGGTAAATTATACTTCAGAAATAAAACACTCCGACTCATAAAACGATTAACAGTGTTTAACAGTGTTTAACAGTGTTTAACAGTGTTTAACAGGTCTAAGAGCATCACTCCCAGCGTGTTGACGTCTGCTTACCTCCTCTCAGTAACGTGGTGATCACAGGCACATGGTTGGTACAGGCCGCTGCACAAACACATGGTGACATGGGCACAAGGGGGTTTAAACCACAAACATCTTAACGTCATTCTGCAGTAAAATCTGTACAACAGCTGCACAGCTCTGTGTCAGAGACAGACAGACCACAGAGCTGCAGGTTTCTAGGTGATGGTTCTTACCCAGGTGGAGGGGGGTATTTCCCAGACTGTCTCGCTGGTTGGGGTCAGCTCCGTGGCTCAGCAGCAACTGCACTACAGGCATAAGAAAATTAACAGGTGTTAAACTTTCATCTCAAGTGTCGCCATAATCCAAAGTGCATGAAGGCAGGAGGTCTGTCCATTATGTCATTAGATCGTTCCAGCTGTTTGGTCTGTTACAGATGTCAGAGACTTGGTTACATTAAAAACTGTGGATTTTCAGACCAAAACACTTTTTTTTTTTTTTAGACATTCACGATGATATTTCTATAATGTTTAAGATGAACTTCAGGATTAGTTTAATCTTTTGTCTCAGTAATGTAATATGTCGTCATCTCATCAACAAATGCCACGTGAAGGGTCAAATATTTCTCATTCTTACATTTTAGCTTAAAATCACAAGTAGAAATAGAAATGTTATTTGTTTTGACATTTCTTTCATTAAAAATGTCCCAAAACTGAACAAAGGCTGCTGTTTTCTTTTTCCACATTATCCATCCATCCATCATCTAGACCCCCTTAGACCTAACCAGGGTCCCAGGGATCAGCTGGAGCCTATCCCAGCTCTCTTTGGGTGAAAGGCAGGGGTCCACCCTGGACAGGTCCCCAGTCCATCACAGGGCCACATAGAGACAAACAACCTCACACACTCACACTCACTCCTATGGGCAATTTAGAGTCACCAATCAACCTGACATACATGTTTTTGGACTGTGGGAGGAAACCAGAGTACCTGGAGAAAACCCACACAAGCACAGGGAGAACATGCAGACTCCACACAGAAAGGCCCCTGATGGGTTTCAGACCAGGAACCTTCTTGATGTGAGGCAACAGTGCTAACCACTGATCCACTGTGCTGCCCTCTGTACTTCGGGTATTTAGCCTTTTAGTTCGAGCTGTGGGCCTGAATGTTGTCACCGACCTACCGATGCTCTCGTTGCCGTTGCAGGAAGAGAAATGCAGAGCTGTCCTTCCTTTGTCATCTGCTGCACACGGGTCGACGTCGTCCTGCAGGAGCTTTCGAACTGAACAAGCACAACTTTATTAGTAAAACGTGGGCGTCTCATACAGTGAATGAACTGTGTTGTACTGCATCAGCTCCACGTCCACACCTGTGTCGATGTCGTTGCTGTTCGCTGCGTCTCTCAGTCGTTTCACAGCTGTGGAGACAAGAAAATGTTCTTATTGTGAAGGGAAGAACTGAGCAGCGGCTCCAACACCTGGTCAGGTGAGACCACATTGAGACCACATTGAGACCACATTGAGACCACATTGAGACCACATTGAGACCACACAGACCAATGAGAGTCTGCTTATCAGAATTTCACTTCTTTTTTTATTACTCATTGGATTTTTATTTTATTTCTATTATTATGTTTTCCAGACTCATTGATCAATAAATTCCTGTTTTCATTTTTCCTTCAAAATAAAAGCATTTTGTCAGTAGAGTCCAATCATTACTGACACACGTGTCTGACCCACATCAGATCACTCTTTATTCTGCTCCACATCCAGGAACCGGCTCTTACCGTAAATGTCTTTACCGAGAGGACCGAGGTTCCTCGCGGCCCGGTGGTGCCTTCTGGCCCGGTTCCCCGTCACCTTTCCCAGTTTGCTGGAAACACCACGGGCGCCGACCTCCGCCCGTCCCGGTTCCCACAGCAGGTGCAGATACCGGAGTTCTCTGTCGTCTCTCGGTCCGACCCGACCCAGCACCACTTTGCCCTCACCGATCCCGCTCATCCCGAACCCGACAGAAGCGGAGTCCCCGTCCTCCATCCGTCCCCCGTCCGCCGCCGCCCGAGCTTCATCTTCGGGTCCGGGCTCCAGCGTGTACTCCCCCTCGGAGCTGGACCGGTCATGGTCCGACGCCGTAGCAACGATTGGGCTCCACCCGTCCATGCGGTACCGGGACTTCTGCAGCCGGGTTTCCTCGTCACACAACGTTTGTTCTCCTACCGAAGCGAACAGAAAGTAAAGCCGTGATTAACACCGGGGCTCGGCTGTGAATGTGGCCTCTGCTCGGTCCGGGTCCCCTGGAGCCATCGCACGGCGCGTTGGCACAGACGCTGCCCGTTTAACGACGCTCCATCCGGGGGCGTTTCACGGGTCTTGACGGGAGACTGAGCAGCAAAATGTCTCGTTTAGCGTCTTCCGGTTCATCGGCAGCAGAAATAAAAGGCACGCCCATTGGACAATCCGCAACCTCAGAAGGCAAACGACCAATCAGATTCCACGTTGCTCGGAACAGAACAGTTCTGTTAATTTTCCACATTTTTATGTTTATTTATGATTTAAAATATGTTTTTATGCTCAGGTCTGACTGTGTCATCTGTTAAACTACTAAACTCAAGTGACTTATATCATTTTTCCAGCTTGTGTGTATCATTTACATTCATTTTGGTTTGTTTTATATGTGTGTGTGTGTGTGTGTGTGTGTGTGTGTGTGTGTGTCCTACTGCTGATTACCTGGATCAGGTGTGTTAGGGGCCCTTGAGGAGCAGCCCAGTCCTGCTCGAACCCAAACCCAGTTTCTAGAGTTTAGTCTGTTTGCAGCCCGGCGTCTGTGCCTGTTTGGTTTGAGAAACATCAACCTGCACGTGCACTTACTAAACACAGTGATCAATCAAGGCAGCTAAGGTGGCTCAGGTTAGTACAGCGCCCTCAGGTGTTTCAGTGAGGTAAATACCATAATGACACCTTAAAGGAGCAGAAACCGTGTTGGATCAGTGACTTTTATGTGCATGCTTAACCTTAGGGAAACAGGTTTAACATTAACTCATGAAAGTATTTTAAACCAGGTGACATCATGTAAAATGTGCAATGGATAATTATTCTGACACCCACACTCCACTTCTCCAACTTTACATAATCTAGTCTTCCTTCTAAGCTTTTTAATAAACTCTTTGGTTGAAACAGTCCAGTGCTAGGCGTCTACACATGGTGATACGTGAGAGTGAATTATTTTAGGGGCTCACGAAGCAAGTTTGACTGCAGTCTGATCTGTAGGTTTTTTACTGTTGAAGTCATTTGGTCTTGTGGAGGGAATGACGATGGAAGCTGGAGGTAGCGAGTCCAAGGGACTTAAACAGCATCAAAACCATCAGAGTTCAAGTTTCAGGCCTGAAGACACAGAGGCTCCAGCTTGTGCCAAGTAGTTGGGGAATCGGGGGTCAGCCCCTGATGAGCCAGCGTGTTGCTCAGCTGGGGTCAGTGCGGTGCCAGAAATGTGCTGCGACAGCCGGTTGCTGCGATAGATGCCCTGCTGCTTCAGGTATCCCTGCTGGCAGAACAGGGGCGGCTTGCGGCGGGTTAGGGATGAACGGAAACATGACTCTGAAAAACAAGAGGAAGTACGGAAAAAAGTTACAGCCCCCATCTAATGGTGGAGAAAATAAAGCAGTCAACAAAATGTCAGTATGAAAACGGTTTGAACCCTTTGACATGGGCAGAAACAGCGACCTCTGCTGGACAAATACTTGTATTGCATTTGTGTATGTGGAGTAAAGACGCACGTTAGATACCAAAGTCTGGGAGGAAGGAAGCAGCAGAGACAAAAATGAAGATTCAGATTAGAGGAAAACACAGACATGATCTCCAGCCCTAAAGGGGTTTGGGCTAAACAAGAAAATCTCCAGCTGCCAATGTGCTGCTTTACCTGCATAAAAGGCCCTGAGGTCAGTCTGGACACAGTGCTCCAGGAAGCGCCGCAGTGGCTGGATGTGCGATATGGCACTCTCCCATTCTGTGAGGAAATCCTCAACCATGTGATGAATGGCTCTGGGCCGCGGTAAAGGCCAGCCGCGGGAACGGAGCTTCATCTCCTCCTCTGGGACAGAGGAAAGAGACAAGAGTCAGATCGAACTAGTTTAAAAAAGTGTGTGTTCACATGAATTTGGGGATCAGCAGTTTCAAAAGCACCAACAGCGACATTTGTCCTAAATAAGTACTGTCCACTTCAGACGTTTGGTAAAGAGCCATGTGCTATAACTGATCGTTATCTCAGTAAGTGGCAGGTCACATTTCAAGAGATACAGATACAGCCTGGTCCAGTGTTGTTTGTTTCTAACGGCAGCGGCGTTCCTTCTCACCAGTAGGCGGTGCATCATAGAAGTATAAAACAGGATGCAAAAAGTTAGACTTCCAGGCTTTGGTCCAGTCTGTTTCTGCCCTGTTCCGCCCCAGAAAGTCGATCTTCTCCTTCCCATACTGCATGACGAGAACCAGCAGGCCCTGGTCGGAGACCTCGTGGCCCGAGACAGAAGAGAACTGAGGCAAAGCCTGCACCGGAAACTCTTCCAGGTATTCACAGTGAGAGCTTAGAGTGACAAGAGAGACAGTGGGACATAAGAAGGTTCATCTGTACTTCAGTTCATTGTGAAAAGGTCAGCTAAGGTACTAACACAGACAAAGAGCAGCTTTCAACACATCTGACTATTCTGGCGTCGATCAGGACACAGATGTTACACAGGTGTTACACAGATGTTACCGGCGACAACCAAATATCATCCACTTACCCTCGAAGAAGTACAACATCACCGAGCACCTCAAACATTTGGTACGGGCCAGACGCCTCGTTGATCCGTTTCAGGATCCAGGACTGGAGCTGCGTCGTCGACAGTCTTGTCGACGGCCATGGGTTGCCATGGTAACGGTGTTCAAGCACACGATGGACAGCTCGCACTGTGCCAAAAGATCCACACAGTTAATTACGGTAGATATCCCTCAAGTAAAGTTCAAATACCTCAGCATTTTACTTAAGTACGACACTGGACTAAAGTTGTAATCAGTCCGAGCTGTGACAGAAAGGATGCGACCATCACATGACGACGTCATAACTGCTGGACTTTCACCTGTGTAACGAAACCCGTGGATAAAGCCGCCGGCAGACGCCCGGTAGTCTCTGGAGTGAGAAGCTGTTCCCAGCACGAACAAGCCGGGGGTGTTTCTCCCTTCATACCAGGCCGTCACACCTGGCAACCTCCCCTTCGCCTTTTCACTGTTTGGTGGGCAGGCAGAGCTGGGGACATGTTTTAGAAGAAAGTGGAACATTAACCTGGATGTTGTGGTTCACGAGACAGTACATAAATTATTATTGTGCACATTTATTATTTATGTCTCACATGAATCTCTACCTGTCAAATATGCTGAAGTTGAATCTGAACCCGAGGCATCGAATCACGCGGTCGTAGGGTTTTCGAATAGGGAAGTTATCGATGTGATACCCTGGGAGTTCTTCTCCCGTCACTTCAGACCTGTTCTTCTTCTTCTCTCCCTGCCTTTGGATGTACTTATTTAACGTCAGGTACAACTTCTTCTTCTCCTTCTTCTTCTCTGGCGTCTTCCGGCCTGATCTCCTCTCGCCTTCCTCTTTTCGCTGAGCGATGACTATTTTTTCCAGCCGAGCCTCCACCAGCCCATCAAGGGA